>NC_054835.1:37984760-38285919 GCF_018345385.1 Vulpes lagopus | reverse complement strand
AAGACTCCAGACTATGAGCTTTCCACAGTTTGTCAACAAAACCATGACATCTTGGGACACCTGGGTAGCTCAGTGGTTGAGCCTCTGCCTTTGGTTCTGGTTGTGATCCCAGGGTCCTAGGTCCCTCATTGGGCTCCCTGCAGGGAGCCTGCTTCTCCCTTTGCCTGTCTCTCATGAATAAATAAAAATATCTTTAAAAAATCGTGACAGCTTTCATTTCATGAAGGATGAGAGGGGCAGAGTGAAGATCCCAAGAACTCACGGGAGTTTGCATTGGCGATTTCATTGGTCTCATTGGGGTCCAACCAGACCTTCTTTTTGCCACAGCGGAGGACACTGGAGGCAAGCCTCTTCTGAAGCCTGAGCATACTGTGACAAACAGAAAACATGATCAAGCCCCTGGAAAGCCATTCCCTGGCAAAACCTGCCTTCCAATCTTTTAACGTCCTGAGGATAAAACACGGGAGGTGGATGTGTACAGGCATTCAGTATTTAAGACAATATCCCTCCCTCCACCCCCATATTAAGAAATCTTTCTCATAGCAATATTTTTGGGCTGTGCATTCCTGCAGGGGCAACTGGCCGCCCTGGAACGAACACACAGACCAAGCTATGCCTTAACTCCTCTGCCTCGGTTTTCTCCTCTGGGAAAGGAGGTTTATGGATAAAAGTGGGATGAAGAGGGAGCTTATGCTCTTTCTGGTAATGAGCTCTAGAACAGGCGTTTAAGAACCTGAGGCTGGAGGGTCTGATTTGCTCGTCTAGCCCTTGGGTTCTTGGGCCTGTTTCCCTCGTCTTATCACACTAATAAACTTACGTCCCGCTAGCCTAAGAGTTTTCTTATGAATCGCCCACGGGGTGGAAGGCATCGCCTCACTCTTAAGTAGTCTGAGGCCCGGGGCCTGGACGAGACCTGTCCTACGTCACATGGAAGCAGAGCTCGGCCCGATCCCGGGCGCCCAACGAGTAAGGGGGCCACAGCCTAGTCCCTGCGGCGGCCCTTCCTCTGTCCCGGCAAGCCGCTCGCAACCCACCCGGGGTGCGGGGCCCACCCTTCCCGCGGCCTAGCGTTCTCGGGAAGCACCCCCACCCTCACCCCCCGCCGGCCGAGGCCGGGGCCTAGTGCGCTCGGGCCAGCCCCAAGCTCCGGGACCGGCTGCTTCAGGGCTGCCTCCACTTCATCTCTCCCACCCGGGGCCAGGGGAGCAAACCCCGCCGCCCGCCCGCACTTAGGATCAACCAAAATCAGGGGCCCGCGCGCCCTCACCTCATGGCTGCGGCCGCAGCGCCGAAAGGAAAGAACTCCCCCTGGCCGGGCTCCTCCCACTATCTGCGAGGGGGAGAGCCCATCCCCTGTTCCGCTTGAGCCCCTACTCCCCGCCGGTCCTCTCATCCTCTGACACTCTAAACTCAATCCTATCCTCTGTGAAGACCGAGACAGCAGAAGGCTAGTTTAGGGAGTCGGTTTTAAACTTAAAAACACAGAAAATGTATCCTTTCGGTGAAGCAAAGTGGTATAGTCCGACTTCCAACTAGGCATGCGCAGCAAGGGGGCCGGTCACGTGGGTACTGGAAGCCGGAAGTCACGGCTGGATGGCGCAGGCGGGACGTAGTTCTGCTAGAGCGGCCTATTTGCGGGCGTTCTGGGTTCTTTGGAATGATGTTTTCTTAGTGAAAAAAAAAAAAAAATTAGTGGAGTGAGAGAAGATAACGAGGGGAGAGCAACCTTTTATTCATTCTTCCAGTACATTGGGAAACCCCTGCAGCACAGGATAGATCACCAAAAATATATATATGTATATATATATATATATTTTTTTTTTCTTTAAAGATTTTACTTGTTCATGAGAGACACACACAGAGAGAGAGGCAGAGACACAGGCAGAGGGAGAAGCAGGCTCAGTGTGGAGAGCCCAATGTGGAACTCGATCCCAGGACCATGGGATCACGACCTGAGCCACACAGGCGCCCACCAAAGATATTTATGTCGTTGCGCCACTGTGGTCCTTAATCTCATGGCGATTCAGTTTGCTCCTTTGTAAAGTGTACCTAATCCTCAATTCTGTAATCCGTCGTGAAAACCACATGTATTAACTTGCAAAAGAGGGCATTAAGACAAGCTTCTAGGTGACAGGAACCAGTCTCGTTGGGCTCACATGGAGCTTTGCATATATAATAAACACTTGAGAAATAGTGCATTGGCCGAGTAAATGAATAGCTGTCAAAGTTAAACAACAAAAGATGGAATGACAGGGTCATCCATAGTTCTTTTCTCCTGCTCTGAAACACCCAATGCAAAAACCCAAAGAGAATATTCTAGGGTTCAAGAGACCTAGATCTGAGTTCTGGGTCTAACTCTGCTTGGCTCTAGCTGAGCACCCATCTCTATCATCTGAACTTTCTTGGGTGCTAAATGCAGCTGAGGAAAGAGAGGAGGGGAGGCAAAACTTGCCACTTTTTCAAAACTATAGTTAGTGTGATCCTCATTTTATAGCTGAGTGAGGTGGCAGAAGTTGAAACTCCAGGTCTTTCTGACTTCATATCCATGACTTCTCTGTCGTACCAAGCTTTCTAGTGCCCAAGGGACAGATCAAAACCCCGCTCAGGGTTGGATCTGTTCATAGAACAATGCTGATGTGCTTTATTCTTACTCTCCCTCAATGTGATCAGAGAAACAGCTTAAGCTGCCCATCCAGTTGTAGAACCCAGGGTGAGGAAAAGGAGTCAGTGTATCCATCCCACAGTCTCTCCTCTAGCAGGAGGAGACAGGAGGCTGGCCTTTATATTAGGGTCACTGAACCTGGGCAAATCTTCATTTTACTTCTCACCTCCCGTTTGAGGAGCAGGGTAAGGGGTAGGGTAGAGAGATAACAATTCCTCCTGCCATGAGAGACCTCTGCTCAGCACCTTGCAGCATCTCCAAACACCTGAGCAGTCCATCATTTGATTTCATTCTCCCTCATCCCCCTAAGAATCCCAGGTGACAAAGACTCCAGTACCGGCAACCCCATTTTATAGGAATGTAGTGACTTGTCCAGGACCATGTGACCAGAAAGAGCCTGAACCAAATTGATACCAGAGTTCCTTTCTTTCTTTCTTTCTTTTCTTTTTTTTTTAAAGTTATCTCTATCCAGGGAGGGCTCAAACTCACCACCCTGAGATCAAGAGCCACATGCTCTATGGACTGAGCCAGGCAGGTGCCCCAATACCCGTTTTTGACAGAATGCCCTACTTTTCTCTCCATAGGTTGTGGTGAATGGGGTCCAGGCTTTGGATATTTGTCCCCAAATTAAGGATGAAGGGGGGGCAGTTCTAGGTCAAAAGTCACTAGATCTGATTTTAGCCACTCTCTCAGCTCCCACATTTCTTCCTTTCCTCTCTCTTCCAAGAAACAAGGACCTTGCCTTCTGGAAGTGCCTGGGGGGGATATGAGGGACAAAAGCAGAAGCACTCCTGGGTCCCTGGGATTTCTGGTTGCTGTCTGTGTTGGAACTGCCTTTGGACATTCTCATCACCCCGGCATCAGCGTGAGCTTCAGCCTCCGAAGGCAGCGTCCTGCGGGAGGGAGAGGGGCCTTTCTGTTTGGTTCAAGGCAGCCTGGGCCCACACCGGGGAGAAAGGAGTTAAAGCCGGGTCCCAGGATCAACGGGATCGGGAAGTTCCGGCGGCCCAAACTGGAGTGGAATGGGCCGACCTGTGAAGGGAGAGCGGTTTGGGACGGAACGGGGCGGGGGGGGGGGGGGGGCGCCAATCCGCGCTTCACCTCCATCAGCGCTCGGCATCCACTGGTAAACCGCAGCCCCGGCCCCCAGCCCCAAGGCCGGGCTTCACCCCTCCCCCCCCCCCCCCAGCCCCGCCGCAGGCCGCTCGCGCCCGGGGCCAGTCCGAGGCCCGGCTCGCCCCCTTCCAGGGCCGGGAGGGGCGTGCCTCCCTCCGGCCGCCCTCCCATTGTCTGCGCGGAGCCGGCGGAGGGGCTGCGAGGGGCGGGGCCGCGGCGGCGGCGGGAGGGCGGGCGGAGGGCGGGGCAGGTGGGAGCGGAGGGGGCGGGGGGAGATGCTGAGCCCTCAGGGGCGGAGGAGGCGGCGGCGGCAGCGGAGGGAGCCGGAGGAGGGACGGGAGGCAGCGAGAGGGCAGCCGGACGCCGGGCCAGGTGTCTGGAGCGGGCGCCGGCTCGCTGCGCGGCTCTCGGTCCCGACGGCCTCTCTCCTGCGCTGAGGGCGCCCGGCTGGGCCGGGCCGGCGGCCGGAGGAGAGGCTCCTCTCCATGGTCCAGAAGACCAGCATGTCCCGGAGCCCTTACCCGCCCTCCCAGGAGATCCCCATGGAGGTCTTCGACCCCAGCCCGCAGGTGAGGTGTGGCGGCCGGCCCGAGGGCAGGGGGCCGCTCCCGCGGACCCCTGGGGGTCGGCTCGGGGACGCGGGCAAGAAGGAGTTAGGCGCCGGGCGGCGAGGGGCGAGGGGCGAGGGGCGCCTGCGCACCCCCGGTCCCTGCCGGTTAATGATTGATGGGCGCCTGGCCGGGAGTTGGGCTGCGGTTTCTCGGAGCGGGGAGGGGGCGGTCGGGCCGCCTGTCACCACGCCTCGGCTCCCCCGCGGCAGGGTCCTCGCTGCTCGGGTACCTGCTGCAGGGATTGAGAGTGGGGGTGCTGGCGGGGAATCCGGGGGCTGACGGAGGCTGGAGAGCGAGCTCGGGCAAAGGGGGCGACGCAGAGCACGCTCGGGGGTGCCAGGCGGGGGTGGCCCTGGGAGCTGGCCGAGGCGGGGGTCAGGGCGGTGCCAGCAGGCCTTGGGAGCCGCAGACGCTGGCCTTCGAGGGTGGGGAAGGGGTCGGCCCCGGGCTAGGCCCCCACCCCGGCACCTCAGCTACATCCGGTTGGACCACCTTCCCTCTCCCGACACCCACGTTATCTTTCCCTCTCTCCCCCCGCCTCCCCTCCCCAGCCTTAGAAAACGCCTCCAAAGTTTGGAAAGTTGGATGGATGCCAACTCACTGTCCTGGAAGGGAGGAGGCTGTGTTACCTGGGGTTTGGGGGGAGAGGGTGTCTGCCGCCCCACCCCCGGTCACACTTTTCCTGGAGTTATCCCCAGGAAGGGGCATTCTTGGGTATGGTGCATGCCCACGTAGTGACAAGCGGAGTCTGGGGTGGTCATGTCAGGGATTTCTCTGGGACAAGGCCATTCTCCAATCTGGCAGCACCCCAAGGCTGGGATACCATTAACTCTTTTCTTGCTGTGACCAGCCTGGAGCAACTGTAACCACCGTGATAATGTGGTTGATGAGTTTGGTGTGTGGGGGGGTCAGGTTAGACCTAAAAATACCTCCTTTCTCCACCCCAGGCCCCTTGGAGCCTGGGAGGCAGCTGACTGGGGCCTTCCTTTCAGCTGTCCCTTGTCTCTCTGGGTGCCACTCCCTTTTCCCATCCTGGGGGGGTGGTGGTGGTGGTGGTGGTGGAGGATCCTTTTAAGTTTGTAGGGATCCTCAATCCTAGAGGTTGGAGATATGTCTGGTTTGAGAGAAGGGGATGAGAGGGTGGATTTTTGAAGGGTTCCTGGGTACCCTTCTCTCCCATCTATCCATGCTCCTTGTACTCAGGTCTGAGGAACCAGAGTCCCCAGTCTGATCATGTCTTATCTAGCTTCTCTGGCAAAGAAACTCTAGGATTGAGTCTGGGGACAAGAGCGTGGAGGGCCTGAACCCTCATCTCCCACCCCATCTAGCTTCTCTGGCAGAGAAACTCTGGACTGGCCTGGGCCAAGTGTGTATGTGAGTTAGGGAGGGCGAGGAAGCAGCCCCCTTGATAGGTGGCCTGGGAACACCTAAATGTGTGGCTGCTCCAGAGGTCAGGTAGTGTTCACTCCACCCAAGCCAGGAGCCCAGTGTGACTGAGTGGGCCTACCCCAGGGACTTTGGGGGCTGTGTCCTAAGCTTGTCTTGGGGCAGGGCCAAGGGGCGTTATGACTGATGCAGCTCAGTGGGTACCATGGGCACCAGGCATGGGCAGTGGCACCTAAGGGTTAGAGAGTGGAAGGTTGATCCTTCTCCCCCTTTGAGGAGAGGTGTGACCACTGTGACGATGAAGAAGGGGCTGAGAAACAGTCTTGCCAGGGTTGGGGGGGGGGGTGCTGTTAATTCCACCCCTTCCCCGTGACACTGGGCTGGGTTGAGGTTAGATGTTTCCTTTCCAAATACAGTTCCATGCCCCCCCCCCCCCCACAATCCCCTCCCTTGAAATGAAATGTAGTTTTGGGTCTCCCAAGAACTGAGAGCTGCCACTCCCCTCCCCACTCTGCGGAAAAATGAAGGCAAGATTCGGGCTCAGGGAAAGCCAAGCTGGGCTCGGGTTGGTGATTCCCCTTCACTCTGGGGGCCACAGGCACACTCAGCCCCCCTCTGCTCTAGCTGATGGGGAGAAGGAGGGGTCTTTCCCCAGCTCCCTCTGCCGTCCTCACACTGCAGGCAGCCTCTCCCTTCCCCGGAGGCCTCTGCAGCCTGCCCGGCATCTTAATTAGCTTTGCTGCCTAATGAGCTTCCAGCTTCTCAGCGCCTCCCTGTTCTCAGACTCTCTGGCTTGGTTTGGGGGTTTCATGTGTGTTTCCTAAGGCTCTCTCCCACTGTCCCCCACCCCAGGGCTGTGGTCTGGGCCCTTCCTCCCCCTCGGGCTGTACCATCTCTAGAAGAAGATGGGGGGTGGGGCTCTTCGGATCAGGGAATGATATTCCCAAGGCCTGGCTGTAGCTCGGGGCCTGATGGGGTGAGGGTTGGGAACAGCCCTTTCTGATTCCACTCTTGTCCCTTTCTGGCTTTTCCAGGGCAAATACAGCAAGAGGAAAGGGCGGTTCAAAAGGTCAGATGGGAGCACGTCCTCGGATACGACATCCAACAGTTTTGTCCGCCAGGTAATGGGGAGGCTGGGCTGAGATGAAGGAGGTGGCTGGTTGGTGGAGACCAGCATTGGTAGCTGAGTCTGAGGCTTTCTCCAGGTACCCTCCCCTGTGTCATTTGTCCCCTGCCTGGAACCATCCCATCACCCTTAGCCCGTGACCTCTCCTGCACATACTGTCAGCCTGCACCCACTCCCTCAGCCCCCGCCCTGCCCCTCCCCCAGCTTCAGGCACCAGCCCCTGCTGCCTGCCTGCCTGCGTCATCTCATTCAGGGACAGCCTGGCCTGCCTCCTCCTAGCTTGCTTCAGGCTGTCACCCACTCCCCCTGCCGGCTGTCTGCTTCCATGTCCTCCCCCAGAACCTGTGACAGCGTGGGGTAGAGGCAGAGCCTAAGAAATGAGGAACCAGGTCCTTTGGGTCCCTGGAGCTTTGGTGAGGTATGGGTCAGGGATACGCCCTCCTCACGTCCAGCTAACTGTTCTTGAATATGTTGAGAGAAGGTACGCTGGTTGGAGGAGGCCAGGGCAGGAGGGGGTTTTAGAGAGTAGCACCCCCGGCTGAAGGAGGCTGAATAGCTTTCTGGGGTCTTCTTTTCCCAGTCAGGAAGATGCCATTCTCCTCTCTGTTCTTACTGTCAACCCCAGGCCATCTCAAGCTCAGGGAGAGGCAGCCAGAGAGGCATGTGGTTGCTATGACTACAGAGCATCTCAACAAAACCTGGTACCCAAAAAAGGCGAGAGAGGCTTGGGATCAGACAAGGAAAGGGCGGATGCTGAAGAGGAAATGGGTAGGGCATATGCGAGCATAGGGCAGTAGGGAGGTCAGCCCCCCTTGGGCTGGAGAATGAGGGTGGTGCCTGGCAGATCCACGGCAGATTGTGGAGTGAGGCCCTTTTTGATTCTTCTATCTCCACAACACTTGGCATATGTGAGCCCAGGCCTGACTTGAGAGGGTCAGACAAGGAGCCCTTCATCCCAGCATCTTCTAAGTACATAGACAGGAAGATCTTTCTTCAGTCTTTTCCTCATCCCTCCTGTTGCAGGGCTGGGCCAGGGCCAGTGCTGGGAGGAATGACGCTGTGCTCCGTGTAACTCCTCTTGACAGGAAAGAGCCTTGGTTCCTCCATTGTTTGCCACCCCAGGGGGTCAGACCCCAGCCTCCAGTCCTTCCTCCTCTCAGTTCTGCGTTCTGACCCCCGTAGGTGGCAGGGAGTGGGGGAGCAGGCCTTGCCACATCTCTGAGCTAAATATACCCTAGCAGTTTGCACATGTAGCAACTCTGCTTGTAACCTGAGCCCCCTGGGGGAACAGGCAGTTTGGGCCACCCCCTAGGCCAGCAGGGCCAGGCACTGAGGGCGCTGTGATGGAGGCGCCCAGCCGGACCCTCGTAGTGGTGAGCTAGGGATGGGGTGGGAGTCTGGGTGGGTGGGAGTAGCCCCAACGGGAAAGCTGATGGGGGGGCCCTCACTCCAGCCTGTCTCTTTGCCTCCTCACTCTTTCCCTGCTCCTGCCATTTCTGATATGTCCATGTCTGTGCATGTCTGTGTGTATGTGCGCACACGCCTGTGAATGCGTGCGCCCACGGGTCCGTAAGGATCAGTAAATGCCTCTCTGCCATTCTGTCTCTGGGTCTGTTTCTCTGGCTCTCTGGGCATCTGTCTTCCTGATTCTTAGTGTTCTCGTCAGGAGGAGTGGAGAGTAGTGAATTAGCTGGTTTTCACTCTCGTCTCTTTTCCATCTTCCATTAGTGATCCCACCCCTACCCCAGGCTTGCACCTTCACAAGCCTCCCATTTTTGTGATTTGGCTGGGAAAGGAGTGAGCAACCTCGCTAGCTAATGACGGGGCCCTCTGGGGGAGGTGGGACTTTGTTTTCCCTCTTTTCCTAGGTCTTCTCCATACCAAGCTAATGGGCATTCCTGGCCAAGTGACCCTTGCAGGGCCTCAGGAAAGAACCCCCACATGTCTGTAGTCCTGCTCCTTCTCCCTATCATCTCCTGCCCTTATAGCAACACCACCACATTTGTGTAGTCACACAATTTCACACCTCCTGGCTTCTGCCTTCATGTGCCGCACATTGTCAGGAACACTGACACCGAGGGTGCCCCCCGTCTGTGCCTGTGTGCACCTTTATGCATGTAGTCATGCATACCCAACACATACCAGAGAACACACCCTCCTAAACTCACTTGAAGTTGCACATCCAAGCACGTCCGTGAATAAGCATGTTCATTGACACTTTGGGTCTTACACATATGCCTGCATCCCTGAAGGAGTTCTTGTGCTCTGGGATGGTCAGTGTGGTCAAGGCCAGCTTCCTGGCATAGCCAGACTCCTGGGCCTGCTTAGACCCTCGCAGCCAGCAGTCCTGGTATGGAGAGAGGCCTGCCCCATGTCCTGCTCTTAACTTGCCTCTTTTGCCTGCACTACCCTAGGAATCTTCTGTTCTCTTTAGGATCTTGTGAGAGCCTGAGGGTTGGGGCTCCTCTGATTCTGGCCAAGGAAGTAGTATTCTATCTTCCCTCACCTTTGAGCAAAAGATAGCAAAACTTTTGGTGGCTGCATCATGCAGAGCAGGCTGCCCACTGCCAACAGCACAGAGAACTCAGGCCTCTGCTGGCGACTGCCATCCCCGGAAGGACTCTGGGCTTCTTCCGAATCTATCTCAGCTGGTGCTGGGGGCAGGGAGGGAAGGAGGAACAGGGAGTGGAGCCTCGTCCCCTGGCACTCCTCCCCTGCGTTGTGCCCCTATCAGGTTCCCCCCCACACACACCCCTCCCTCGGGCCCCAGGCAGCTGTCCTTGGACCTGCTTTAACCCCCTGCTTGCTGCTGTCACCCTTCCTAGGGCCACAGTTTTCCCAGGGGCCTGCCAATCTCAGTCCCTGGCTCCTCTCATCTCATACCACCTTTTCCTAGCCCGTGTGGCATCACACTAGGCTGGCTGGGGCTCGAGACATCCATGATGGGTGGTACCTCCGTGCCTTCCGAGGCCCAGGAACTGAGAGGCAGTGCAGGCCCTGAGCCAGCCTGGTTCATTTTCAG
This sequence comes from Vulpes lagopus, assembly GCF_018345385.1. Lineage (NCBI taxonomy): Eukaryota > Metazoa > Chordata > Mammalia > Carnivora > Canidae > Vulpes > Vulpes lagopus. The sequence goes on along the minus strand of NC_054835.1, from coordinate 38,275,996 downwards.
GGCTCGGCGGAGTCCTACACCAGCCGACCATCGGACTCTGACGTGTCTCTGGAGGAGGACCGGGAAGCCCTAAGGAAAGAGGCAGAGCGCCAAGCATTAGCCCAGCTCGAGAAAGCTAAGGTGAGAAATAGAGAGTCGAGGGGCTGTGCTGGCACTATTTCCCCCCATTCCCAGGCCTTAGAGATGGCCTGGACAGACCCAGGGACTAGTCTTGACCCAGGCACTCCTCAGCTGGTGTACCCCAGGGCCTCGATGTGCCTCTGTCTTATAGCTGTAAAATGCAGGCTATACTATTTGCCTTCTTATATAGTGTAATAAGTGCTTAATAGTGTTGCCACACATAATAGGAACTTGAGACTCTACTTCTTTCTGGAATCAAATGTCCTGGGCTGACCCTCATTAGCCGTCTGATTTCAGGTGAGCCACTTAACCTTTTTGAACTTTAGTCTCGTCATTCATTAAAATGAAGATAGTAATAGTAGTTAATTTTTTTTATTTTTTAAAACTTTATTTAAAATTTTTTTTAAGTAATTGCTACACTCAACATGGGGCTTGAACTCCCAGCCCTGGGATCAAGAGTTGCATGCTTCACCAACTGATCCCGCCAGATGCCCCTAGTAGTTAACTTCCTAAGATTTTTGTGATGAATAAATGAGGTAATGTTTGTAAAATATGTCACATGGTACTTAGCACAGTAAACCATAGCTGCTGTTATTTCTTTTTTTTAAGATTATATTTATTTGAGACATAGCAAGAGAGAGAGAGAGCATGAGCAGGGGGAGAGGCAGAGGGAGAGGGAGAAGCAGACTCCCCACTGAGCAGGGAACCCCAGAATGAGGCTCGAACCCAGGACCCTGGGATCATGACCTGAGTCAAAGGCAGCACTTAACTGACTGAGCCACCCATATGCTCTGCTGTCATTATTGTTATTATTATTATTATTTACTAATATTCTTTCTGGGTGTCACTCCAGGCTAATACTTACCATCCTCAGTAGCCCCCTCCATCTTGAGAAGGCTGAATTCTATTGTTTTTTATTGTAAAATTTAATGCACATACAGGAAAACTACTTAAATCATTCAGTATACTTGTTAATGTTCAACAAAACAAACCTTCACATCATCCTTACCCCAGGATGGTACATCTTGACTTAACCCTCTGGTTGTCATTCTCCCTGTTCACCTCTAGACCAAGCCGGTGGCATTTGCTGTGCGGACAAATGTCGGCTACAACCCATCTCCAGGGGATGAAGTGCCAGTGCAGGGAGTGGCCATCACCTTTGAGCCCAAGGACTTTCTGCACATCAAAGAGGTGGAGTGAGCGCTTCATATATGGATGGAGGGCAGGGTAGTGGGCATCAAGAGAGGGACAGCCAGAGCTCTAGTGGAAAAAGACTTTTGAACCCAATAGACCTTGGCTGAATCTGCTGTATGACCTTAGACAAATCTCTACCTCCCTGAGCCTCTGATTTGCGTTGGTAAATGCGGTGGCAATGCCTAGGTCACACGGTTGTTGAGAGGGTTTGTGATGAGATGTGTCAGTGGAGCGGCAGTGTGTGGGCACATGTGGGTGTCAGCTTCCTTTCCTCTTGCTATCTTTCCAGAGGAGGGTGGGTGCATGGTGGGACAGGGATATGCTGGGGCTGGGGTGGTCCATGGCCCAAGAGAACTCAGGTCATGGAGTTGTTCTGAGAACTGGGGGCTGTGCCAGGGGCTGGCTCTTTGAAGGTGCCACCCCCTGGGCAGCTTGGCAGGTCCCTGGTGGTTTCTCCCAAGGGCGGCTGCTGGCTTGCCCCTCCAACCTCTCTCTTGCTCTCTTCCACCTCACCTGCTATTGCTGTTTGCAGAAATATAATAATGACTGGTGGATTGGGCGACTGGTGAAGGAGGGCTGTGAGGTTGGCTTCATCCCCAGCCCTGTCAAGCTGGACAGCCTGCGCCTCCTGCAGGAACAGAAGCTGCGCCAGAATCGCCTCAGCTCCAGGTGTCTAGCTGGGGAACGCCGACAGACCATCCAGTTGGGACTGGGCCTCAAGGATTGACCCGTTGCCCTGAGGGCCCAGCCTCCTGTGATGTCACCAGTGGGGCTGGAGAATTTCCAGGGGAGTGGGGGGCAGGCAGCAAGTGAGAGAACAGGCTTCCCCCACCTCACGCCCACCCCTCTGCTCACAGCTCCATTTGCCTCTCTGCCCACACAGCAAATCAGGTGACAACTCCAGCTCCAGCCTAGGAGACGTGGTGACTGGCACCCGCCGCCCCACACCCCCTGCCAGTGGTAAGAGCTGCTGCCACCTTAGGGAACCGTGGGGTGGGGGTGGGGGGGTGGCTCCTGGGTGGGGTCGTCTCCCCACTGCCTGTCCCCTCCTTTCCCTGCAGTAGGGGGCACCCCAGTCCTGAGTCCTCCAAACACATCCAGCGGTACCCCCTCCGTGAAGAGTAGGATACCCCACAAGCTGGGCCTGTCAGTGCCCATTCTCTCATGTCTCTCCTTCCCGTTTCTTTGGTAGCTCCATCTCTCTGCCTGACTCCCCTGCCCCACCCCCATTCATTTCTCCTGGCTCTGTTCCATTCACCTCTTCTTCTTTCTTTTTCCCCCATCCCATCCCTGCCTTCTGTACTTGTGTCTCCATGTCCATCCCACTCCTCCCCACCTCGCCTCCCTCCTCTCTCCTGACTGCGGTCCAGGTAATGAGATGACTAACTTAGCCTTTGAACTAGACCCCCTAGAGCTAGACGACGAGGAGGCAGAGCTCGGGGAGCAGAGCGGCTCTGCCAAGACTAGTGTTAGCAGTGTCACCACCCCGCCACCCCATGGCAAACGCATCCCCTTCTTCAAGAAGGTAATTCTTGCTGGGCTCTGGCAAGAGGGCAGAGGGTCAGGGCCCAGCTTTTTGGCAGGGGGAGGGGCTGGAAAGGATTCGGATGCGGTACCGGCCAGATTCCATGGGGAGTAGGGCCTCCTGCCAAGGAGCGGGGAGGGTGGAATGGCAAGAATGGGCACATCCAGCTCCGCACACAGCCGCGCTCTGGCCCACCCCCAGGAAGGGATGTTTCTTGCAGTTGAAGCACCCCTTCCCTTGGAAGGTCATACCCCCTTACCCCACCACCCCTGGAAGCAGGGTCTGGTGATGATGAAGCTGAGATAGTCCATGTTTGCCCTCCACCCCTGCCTATGATGGGAAGAGTGGAATGGAGACCCTTCTTTGTCCTTCTTGGACTCCATGGGGCTAGGGTGGGCACGGGGTCTACTGGCTGCACTGTAGGACAGTGTAAGGAACCCTTCAAACCAGCAGGTTGGACTGCACTAGGGGCAGGAGATGGGCACCAAATTAGGGGCTGTCACCCTACTCAGATCTTTCCCAAGACCCAGAAAGGGGAAGGGTTTGTCCAAATAGTCCCAAGTTCACTGGACTGACAGTCCTTCTCCCAGGCCTGGTCTAGGGCCATCTCTGGCTCCCCCTTGGCATGGGGTCCCGTCCCTTCTCTCTGGCTCTGTCTGTCACTAACACGCATGCCCTGTTATCTCTCCTCGTCCGTCCGCTCTCCCTCCCTCTCTTGTCCTGGCTCCTTCCTTGCCCTCTGCCCCTGCTGGGTGCCTTCCCCTCTCTCCCCTGCCTCCCCACTCTTGGCAATCTCTGGACCCAGCCAAACAGAAGCAGAAGTCGGTGAGTATCACAGCTTTCTGTGTCCCCCTCTGCACCCCCTGGGATGAGCTAGTGGGACCTTCTAACACCCATTCTTGTGCCCTCCCCACCCATCCCCCACTTCCCTCACCCTTTCTGGTTCTCCTTGGCCATCCCTCCCCACCCTGACCTCGACCCCCACATCTGGGCTCTGGGAGCAAGGGAGGAAAGGGTGCATGGGGGAGCCTGGAGGCTGCAGAAGAGGAGCTAATGCCATCTCCACTCTGGGGTTTCCCCTCCCTGCTTCCCCCTCAGACAGAGCATGTGCCCCCCTATGACGTGGTACCTTCCATGAGGCCCATCATCCTGGTGGGACCGTCGCTCAAGGGCTATGAGGTAGGAGCCCCTAGAGGGGAGTGGACCCAGAGGGGCCCAGGCCTCTAGACAGATGCTACGGAAAGTTTCAGACCCCAGGGAGATCTCCTGGAAGGGCCCAGATTCACAGAGTATCTCCCTAGAGGGCTGCAGACCTTCAGAGAAGCCCCCCAGAGGAGCCTGACCCACAGGGAGACTTACTCAGAAGGGTCCAGTCCCCCTCCCCCAAGATACCCCCCAGAAGGGTCTTCCCAGAGAATCTATTTTTGGAATCAGAGACCCCATTGGAGGCTCCTCAGACCCAGAAGGAACACTGTACCTCTTCTAGGGGCCCATTTATCTCAGGAATTAAAGAAAATGGAATATAAGGATGTAAATACTTGGCAACCTACCCTTCTTGAGTGGCTTTAAATATCTGACTGTTCCCCCCCACCCCCACCCCCACCCCTCAACCTCAGGTTACAGACATGATGCAGAAAGCTTTATTTGACTTCCTGAAGCATCGATTTGATGGCAGGTGAGACCTTGGGAGCTGGCTCCCCAATCCCACTGTGATCCTCTGCTGCTGGGGATGGGCTGGGTGGCCTGAATGATGATCCTGGGCCTCCATGGACCGAGGGCTAGGAGGCAGGCCTGGAGCCTGGGGAGTGGACAGAGCATTCGAGCCCACCCTGACCCCTCAATCCCCTTGCCCCATCCCTCAGGATTTCTATCACTCGTGTGACAGCAGACATTTCTCTGGCTAAGCGCTCAGTCCTCAATAACCCCAGCAAACACATCATCATTGAGCGCTCCAATACACGCTCCAGCCTGGGTGAGCCCACCTTTCATCCCCCCACCCCCACTTCCGGGCCCAGACGTGTGTGTGTGTGTGTGTGTGTGTGTGTGTGTGTGTGTGTGTGTGTGTCTGGGGGGGAGCATCTCCAGAAGTGTGTGATTGCCCACTGCCTCTTGGGGAGACTCCCCACGTTCCCCCTTCCCCATGACTCCGTGTCCCCCAGCTGAGGTGCAGAGCGAGATCGAGCGAATCTTCGAGCTGGCCCGAACCCTTCAGTTGGTTGCCCTGGATGCTGACACCATCAACCACCCAGCCCAGCTCTCCAAGACCTCCCTGGCTCCCATCATTGTTTACATCAAGATCACCTCTCCAAAGGTGGGTGCAGGAGCCTGACCCTAGTGGGGACAGGAGTGCTGGAGTTGGGTGGCCTGTATTTAAATCTTAGCAACTGCTTATTAACTGTGTGACCGAATCTCCCTGAGTCTTATTTTCCTTCTCTGTAAAACTCTATCAAATGGACATTGTGAAGATTGAACCTAATGTGAATGCTTAGCACTTAGCCAAAGGTCTGGTATCATGTGCCTCATCATGTCTTAGCTAGTATAAATATCACTATTAGGGTCATGCAGGCCAGCCCCCTGGCTCCGCTCTGCTTGACCTCCTATCCCTTGGTCCAGAAAAGTGAAATAATTCTGTGCTTTTTTTGTCGCAGTGTCACCCAACTACTTGGCAGTTGGGAGGTCTTTTCTGTCATTTGATTTTGTCCCTTTTTGCTGCACTGTCCTCGCTTGGACCTTGACAGAGACGAATCGGTAGGAAGACTGATTTACTTCTTTTTTACACACAGCTCTATGAGTTTTCCCTCCTTGACGTTAGTGGAGGTTTGAGGAATATGGAGGGTGAGTTTAGGGGAAGGATTTAAATTTTTTTTTTTTAATTTTTATTTATTTATGATAGTCACAGAGAGAGTAGGGGAAGGATTTAAAGTGAGAAGACAGGGATCCCTGGGTGGCTCGGCGGTTTGGCGCCTGTCTTTGGCCCAGGGCGCAATCCTGGAGTCCCGGGATCGAGTCCCACGTCGGGCTCCTAGTATGGAGCCTGCTTCTCCCTCCTCCTGTGTCTCCGCCTCTCTCTCTCTCTATGTCTATCATAAATAAATAAATCTTAAAAAATAAAAAAAGATAAAGTGAGAAGGCAGCCCTGGGTTCCAGTGTTAGCTTTGGTTGACTTAGTCATTCATTAAATTTTGTTTGATGGTGGTTTTGTTATTGAGCTTGGGATATTTGCAGGATTTATTTAGCCTCTCTGAGCCTCAATGTCTTCACCTATAAAATGGGCATCCAGGGGCACCTGTGGGTGGCTCAGTGGTTGAGCGTCTGCCTTTGGCTCAGGTCATTATCCCTGCAGGGAGCCTGCTTCTCCCTCTGCCTATGTCTCTGCCTCTTTCTCTGTGTCTCTCATGACTAAACAAACAAATAAATGAAATGGGCATCCAGATCCCTCCCTTGTTATTGTTGAAAGGATTTGAGGTAATGATGTAAAGAGCCCAGAGTTCTCTCTAATTCATGACGGACAACTAACTGAGGGTGGTAACTGTTACCATTTCGTGGACATACCCTATGAGCGGAGCACCCAGTTACCCTAACGTTTCTGAGTCCTGAGTTTCTAATGAGTGGAAAGAGGATGATAGGATGGAAGTACTTCCTGGGGGTGGTTGAAAGGATCAAAGGAGATAATGGATATGAAAACACTTTGTGAGCTGGAAAGTAACAGATACTTCTGTTTCTCCCAGGGGCACTGGCTGAGGTACAGGGTGGGGACTTGAAGCTGGAGTGTCTGCAGAGTTAATGTAGCAGTACTGCTACTCCCCAGCTCTGTGCTCCTTTGGCAAGTCACCTAACTCTTCCGTGCCTATTTCCAAACCTGCAAAATAGAGGTCCTCACATGGTGGTTGTGAGGGTTAAATAGATGAATTAATCGTGCAAAGTGCCTAGGACCTACTAAGCAATATAGACTTTTTTTTTTTTTTAAGATTTTTGTTTTGAAATAGTTCCAAATCTAGAGAAGAGTTCCCAGAATGGTACCAAGAACTGCCATTCTTTGAATGCCCTTCACTCAGATTCACTAAAATTTATTTATTTATTTATTTATTTATTTATTTATTTATTTATTTATTTATTTTAGAAGATTTTATTTATTCATGAGAAACAGGAGAGAGAGAGAGAGAGAGAGAGAGGCAGAGACACAGGCAGAAGGAGAAGCAGGCTCCATGTAGGGAGCCCGACGCAGGACTCGATCTTGGGTCTCCAGGATTACATCCTGGGCCGAAGGTGGCGTTAAACCACTGAGCCACCCGGGCTGCCCAGATTCACTAATTTTTAGCAGCTTTATTGAGATAATTCACACACTATTCAATGCAGCCACTTAAAGTTTATTGTTCAGTTTTCTTCAGATTCACTAATTTTGAGTATTTTGCCACATTTATTTTATCTTCATGTATTATGTATATGTGTATATGTACTTTTCTGAATCATTTGAGAGTAGGTTGTAGATATCATGTCTTGATTGCTAAATACTTCAACATCTTAAGAACGAGGACGTTTAGCTATATAATGACCGTAGAGTTGCCAAACTCAATAGTCCTTCATTTTTCATCAGTTGTCCCAATGATGGCCTTTATGGCAATTTCTCCCTCAATCCAGGATCAGTGTTACATTTAATTGCTTTATCTCTTTAGCATTCCTTTTTTTTAAATATTTATTTGAGAGAATATGTGTGAGCACATGAGTAGGGGGAGGGGCTGAGAGAGAGGGAGAAGCAGACTCCCCACTCAGCAGGGAGCCTGACGTTGGGGGGGGGGGGGCTCGTCCCAGGACCCTGAGATCATGACCTGAGCCCAAGGCAGACGCTTAACCAAGTGAGCCTCCAAGGTACCCTTCTTTTTAGGATTCTTACTTCTTTCTTGGATTTTTCTGACACTGATGTTTTTTAAGAGTACAGACCACTGATTTTGTAGACTGTTCCTCAAGCTGGGTTTGCTTGATGTTTCCTTGTGTGAGGCTGAGGCTTTTTGTTGTTGGTGGAAATATCACCAAAGTGACGGTATCTTTCTGAGGGTGTTGCATCAGGAGACATGCTGTGTCTGTTGTGTTGTTGGTGATGTTACCTTTGATCATTTAGTTAAGGTCATAGCTTTCTGTTTAGCTATTATTACCATTGTCATTATTGCTATGGAGATGAAAATAATAATAGTGGCGACCTCATGAGGTTATTGTCAGTACTAAATGATCTGATCATGTGGAAACCACAGAATAGTGGCTGTTGGCAGCAAGTGTCCTATCAAAGATGGCTGTTGCTGTTCACATGGGGCTGCCAGCCTGGAGAGTGAAGCCTATAAAGAAGGTGAGAGAGATCAGGAAGGCAAATCACTGCTTTTCAAATAGCCACTTCACAGGAAAGGCTGGCATGAGTCTGGGAGAGAGCCTGAGCATTGTGGAAGGATGGACGCAGGACTGGTAGGTCATTTCAGAAGACGTGGCCGGGCCTGAGAGTCATCTGGCTCCAACTAGGCCCTACTTGTCTGAGTTGGAACATCGTACAGTCCCTCCAGCTCCTCCCCTCTCCCCCCAAACTAGGTACTTCAGAGGCTCATCAAATCCCGAGGGAAGTCTCAGTCCAAACACCTCAACGTCCAAATAGCGGCCTCAGAGAAGCTGGCGCAGTGTCCCCCCGTGAGTGCTCAGACCCTGGGAAAGGGAGGAATTTTGGGTTCTCCTGTTTCCTCTGACTTGCATGAGAGACAGAGTGGCCAGGAGCACCGGGGTGGGGTCAATGGGTGCCAACTGTTCTTCTGGGAAAAGAGTCCCGGAAGGCCCGCTTCCCGGTGGGGAGTCAAGGCGGCCTCCAGCCCTGGAGACTCAGACTGTCTGGGTGCCAAGACCTTTTGTAGTTCTGCCAATGTACATATCTGAGAGTCCTCCTCTCTGGAAGTCTAGAGGTTTCTTTTTAACTTTGTCCTTCAACCCTTTGACTCCACCCACTGCACCCAGGCCACACCCTTACCCCCTTGATCACGCCCAGCTCATCCCAGCCCTGCCCCTAACCCCGCCTCCGCAGGAAATGTTTGACATCATTCTGGACGAGAACCAATTGGAGGATGCCTGCGAGCACTTGGCCGAATACTTGGAAGCCTATTGGAAGGCCACACACCCGCCCAGCAGCACTCCGCCCAATCCGCTGCTGAATCGTACCATGGCTACTGCAGCTTTGGCCTCCAGCCCTGCCCCTGTCTCCAACCTCCAGGTACAGGTGCTCACCTCCCTCAGGAGAAATCTCAGCTTCTGGGGCGGGCTGGAGGCCTCGCAGCGGGCCAGGTCGGTGCCCCAGCAGCAGGAGCACGCCATGTAGGTGTCCTACCTGTTTCCCCTCCTGCCCAAGGCTCGGAACTGGAGCTCAGGGAACACGGGGAAGGAAGGGAAGAGCTTTATTTTGTAAAAAAATGTGGTGAGTGGCAGCTTCTGGTGTCTGTGGTTTTTGATGGGATTGGGGCTGGCTGGTGGTGCCTTCCTGGGCCTGGTCTCATAGGACTACACCTGCTGCCTTAGGGGCTTTTGGCTATGAGGCCTGATTCCGGCCTTATAAGACAAATAATTAGGAAGAAAACATAAGGAAGACTGATATTTTCATGCACTGGACTCCACACCCATTAATTTATTTACTTTTTTATGTTCATTTTTTAAAAAGTAATCTCTGTACCTGATGTAGGGCTGGAACTCGTGACCTCAGGATCAAGAGTTGCATGCTCTACCAACTGAGCCAGCCACGTGCCCCCTTACCCAACATTTTAGACTCAACAGAGCAAGGGCCGTCTGACCCAGGCAATCCCACAGAGCAGGGCCATTAAACCCAGAGAGACTGTCCCTTCTCTTAGAGCCCTAATCCTGGGAGTTTCCCTCAGAGGGTACCCAGGATGAAGCATCTTCTATGAATTGATGCCCTACCTTCCATCCCTCTCCAGTGAAACAGATTCCAGGAAAGGCCCTTCTATGGGTGCTCTGCCCTGGCAGCTGCTTCCCATCTCTGAGTTAACACCATTAAGTATTTGGTTCTAGATAAGAGCCGGGAGAAAGCCATGAAGTCATTCTAAGACCGTTGCTTTTCAGGTTTGTTTTCAGTAACAGAGCTCATTTGTTCATTGAAACCTCTAAGGAAGCCCAGTATATAAAGTGTCCTTGCTCTGCTCAGAGAGAGCTGGTGGCTTGGCTTCCATTTCACCTCCATAGGGACCCCTGAAGCACTTTTGTGCTCTTTCTGCCACCTCAGGTCTCCAGGGAACAGCTTGGAAACTGCTGGTTTAATCCTCATCATATCACCACAGAGAAACTGGGCCATAGAGAGGAGAATCATTTGCTCAGGGTCAGACAGCTTGAAGTGGCAGGGGATGGGACTTGAACTCAGGCCTTCTGGCACCCCACCCAATCTCCTCATGATGGCAGTGACCATCAGATGATCTTTATGTGGCATTCGGTGCTGAGAATGTTGGGCCACCTCATTGTCTCTGGGGAGAGGGTGGTGATGATGGGGGTGGAGACCCATCAGCTTTCCCCAGCCTGCTGCTTTTATTTTTTGCTGGGGGCAGGAGAGGAATCTTATCAACCTGGGGAATGGATGGGGGAAGTATGGGGCTCTGGAAACCTATGATAGGGTCTGGTTTGGGTTGAAGGAGTGGGGGTTAGTGAGTTCGAGCTGAAATCCCCCTAGTATATTTGGAAAACTGGGGCAGTGACTAACCCAATCAACCACTAATGAGTGGCGATGCTAATGAGGTGTTAATGATGATAGTGCCCAATACAGCATTAATGACGTGCATTGAGGAAGCAATGACTAATTATTCATGGGCTTTCTGCCATGATTACTGGAAGAGTTCATGCCTCCTCATGCCTTATGAAGGATGGGTGCCTCCTGTCCCAATAGAGGAGCAAATGCCCTGAGGTCTGTCCTCTGGCTGGGCCATAGAGCCATTTGGCAGGCTGCCCATCCCCTAGAGCCAGCACCCACCTCCTTTAGCCAGACTGGGTGTCTTGGTGCCATCACTAACCTGCCTTGCTTTGTTGTGTCTCTCTCACCCCTGCCTGACCTGCATGGTGTGTGCTGTCCGTCTGCTAACCAGGGACCCTACCTTGCTTCCGGGGACCAGTCGCTGGAGCGGGCCACCGGGGAGCACGCCAGCGTGCACGAGTACCCCGGGGAGCTGGGCCAGCCCCCAGGCCTTTACCCCAGCAGCCACCCACCAGGCCGGGTGGGCACCCTGCGGGCACTGTCTCGCCAAGACACGTTTGATGCCGACACCCCTGGCAACCGAAACTCTGCCTACACGGAGCTGGGAGACTCATGTGTGGACATGGAAACTGACCCCTCCGAGGGGCCAGGGCTTGGAGACCCTGCAGGGGGCAGCACCCCGCCTGCCCGACAGGGATCCTGGGAGGATGAGGAAGAAGACTACGAAGAAGAGCTGACCGACAACCGGAACCGTGGCCGGAATAAGGCCCGCTACTGCGCAGAGGGTGGGGGTCCAGTTTTGGGGCGCAACAAGAATGAGCTGGAAGGCTGGGGGCGAGGTGTCTATATCCGCTGAGAAGCAGGGTCCACGCAGTGGGGGGAAGGGCTCTGAGCCCTGGGAGGGGAGGGACCAAGGGGCTCACCACCAGGGATGTATCTTTCCTCCAGGGGGCACTGTCTCCCTCTCAGATGCCTTTGCTCGTTGTTGGGGGGTTTCTTTGGTGGTAGCATCCCAGCTCCTGGGATTCCCTTAAGCCTCGCTGTAGGTTTTCACTTAACCTGCTGTGGATGGATCGGGGATGCCCACCTTTCTGCAGTGTCCCTTTCTCCCACGGCAGGGGGCGCTCTCCCCTCACTCCCAGAGAAAAGGTGCACTTCCTTAACTCTTTCTACTTGGGGCTCTAAATAAGGGTCCTAAATGGGGTAGCCCTTTCTTTTCCCCACCTGGAGTATTTGGGAAGGGTGAGGGGGCTTTTCCCGGAGAGGGAGACCACAGACTTTCCCATGAGGGCTCTCTTCCCCAAACCCCAGATCCAGGCTCCTTCACCATGTCTATCCATCTCCCAGCTTTCTGGCAGCATTGTCTGGTGGGTGAAAGGTGTAGACTGGAAGCCCCATGGGGATTTCTTGGGGAGCAGTCTGAATGGACAGCGGCAGGCATCAAATGGAGTGCCTGCTCTCTGGAGGTACTGCTACCCACCCCACCACTTTCATGCCTCGGCCTTTGCCTACCCCAGGAATGAGCTTTGCCTATGATGTCCCTTGCCTACTGCCATCAGAAGAGGGGGGCCCTCTGTGTCTGAGCCCCCCACCCCTTTTCACTTGGGTTTGGCACCCATGGAACACTCTCCGCCTCATTTTGAAACCAAAAAACTGCCCCTTCACTGTCACCGGGAGGCCCCGGGGGAGAGGCCCTGCGGGTTGGTGCCCAAGAGGCGATCAACACCCCGGGGGGTTGCCTTGGGACCTCGGATCTCCCCTGGGGGGCTTGGCTGCTGCTGCTGCTCTGTATTTGCCTCTTGTGATCCCATCCTTTATCGCTGTCCACACCCCCCAGGAGAGGCCTTGGTCCCTCCTCTGCCCACCTCCCTCCTGAGTGTTCCTCTGCCTAGCATCCTTAAAGCCCAGCAGCCCTGCCCCTCCCCAGCACCCAGCTGGGCCAGAGAGAGCCGACTGTGCCAACGAGGACTGGGCCCTGCCCAGCTGCCCGCCTCAGGGACGGGCACCTCATGCCCGTCTCGCCACCTCCTGTGCCAATGTTGTCCCACCCCCCACCTGGGGTGGGGTGCAGCTTCCACTTACCGGTTAGAAGACACCACTGCCCAACCTTTCCCCCTCCCTGTCGGGTGTCCTGTGCCCCTACCTGTCTGTCTGTCCGTCTGTACCCCCCTAGAAGTATTTTGCCACATATAAAACCGCCGTCCTGTCCTTTGCAGCCGCCTCCTGAGCCTGCTTCCTTGTTCCTGCCACCCGGTTGCCAGCCTGGGCATGTGGGAGCTGCCTACGTGTGGGGGAGTGTGAAGGGGTGGGTGCACAGAGAAGCTGGGCTCCGAGTTGTTTATTCAACAGGAGAAATAGTGCTTTGTTTTGCAGCTCTCTGATGCATTACGGTCAAGCTTGATGGGAGCTGTGTGTCCAGTTTCAGCTGCAGCTTCCCATTCAGCCCCAAGTCCTCCCCGTTTCCCCAGAAGTTAAGCCAGAAAAGATAGCCAACGTGGAGAAACGGGGTGTCACAGGCATTATTCAGTGGGTGAGATCCAGACTCACTGGCACAATGTCTTAAAGACGTGTGCTTGTTTTTTGGCTCCTGTGGCCCCGCTGGTGCCTGATACCTCCTAAGAGAGTGGCTGAGCTCCTTCTGGCTCGAGCTGAAGGAGCCCCTGACGCCCCTTCCACTGACGCCCCTGATAGCCAGCTTTATGGAACCCAAGAGGTCTACTAGAGGGACGGTCAGAGAATGTGGGATCCCCCAGCCCCAGCCTAAGAACATCAAGAGTGAGAAAGTCAGCCGGTGACTATGTCAATTCCTGTCATCACCAGCTGGCAGGATGTGGACCCCTGGCAGTTGTCAACTGCTGTCACCTCTATTGTGCCTCACAGGGCACTCAAACCATTACTCTCCTGGTTATTGTTTCTGGGGTGGTGGACCTGGATGACTAGAGCTCCTGGGTGCCTCACCTGAATGCTTCTGCCAAAAGGGTGTGGGTGTGGTATGGTGTGTAAAGGGCAACAGACATCTAGACCTTCCAGGTGAGGCGTTAGCAGACCCAAGAAAAGGAACTAGGTAGGCCCAAGGCCTCAGGCAGTTGATGGCAAAGACTACTGGAATTGGAGTCCAGTCTCTGCCTCCCAGTCTAGCACTCTTAGCCAACTGCCTTTCAGTAGAATCAACCCTTTAATCCCGTGTTTACTCGTTGAGCATTTATTGAGCACCTACCATGTACTAGGCATAAGTCCAAAAGGCAGCCACAGACAACTTAGGACAGCACAGAGAGCTCTCTTGCTGTGAGCAGCCCTGCGTCCTGTAGGAACCTGGAAGAAGGGTAATTCCCTTAACCTGAGGAGGCCAGGAGAGGCTTCTTGGAGGAGGTGAGGCTTGAGTGGAGTCTAGAAGGCTGGTTAGTAGTTAACCCGGGGGGAAGTGTTGAAGACAAAGGAAGCAGGTGACATGCATGGCATGTTCCTGGCACTTCACCAGCAAAGTGTGCTCTCCAGGTGGTGGTCCGAGAAGGGTCGGCAAGAGCAGATCACTGTTGTGTTGAGTTTGGGCTTTGTCCTGAAGCTGGTGTGTAGAGACTGAAGGATTGTAAGCAGCAATGGCAAAGTTGCCTCAGTTGCAGTTGGAAGCACAGATTGGGAAGGCTTAGCCTGGACCCAGCTGAAATACTCTGGGTAAGAAATAAGGGAGGCTTCACTAGGCCACAGCTGTGGGATGGGAAAGGAGGCAGTGGCTGCCAGAAACATTGAGCAGTTAGAGTCCAGAGCTTTTGGAGAGCAATTGGAGGCGGCCAGTGAGAGACAGGGAGGTGTCTGGGGGTGGCTGTGGGTGATGGTCTTCCTGGACATAGAGGAAGCAGGTGGAAAAACCAGGTTAGAGGCAGAAACAATGTCTAGCTTTTGGACACGGCGTGTTTATGGTGCCTGTGGGAGGACACCCAAGAGAAGAGAAGACAGCTGGGTGCTTGGTCTGGAGAATCAGGGAACTGCAGAGAGCTCTACTGGGGGTGGAGCCTGATATTTGGAATCAAAGGCAGGGATTATTAACTTCAGATAAAGCTCAGTGAGGCTAAGCAACTTGTCCATAGTTACATGGCTATGGAGCAAGGACCTGAACTCCAGTCTTTGGGGTTCAGGTTCTGTGGTGCCTGTGAGCCTCTCATGCTGATGGCCCTGCTGCAGCATCTGCAAGGGGAGGAGGCTTGGGGAGGAAGAAGCAGGTGTCTGAATATATGTTTGTCTCCTCTTCGTGTGCCTTCTGCCTGAAATTGCATTTGCCCGGAACTCGCAGGCGGGGGCATTTCTAGGTGGCTTGGAGATCTTGAGAGATGAAGCAAGAAGATTCTTGTCTTTTGGTAACCACAAGCCCTCAACTGATGTGCATTTAGCACGTTGGTGGTTGTCAGCATGTGAGGATTTTTTTTTTTTTTTTTTTTTTTTTTTTTTTAGATTTTATTTATTCATGAGAGACACTGAGAGAGACAGAGATGCAGGCAGAGGAAGAAGCAGGCTCCCCACGGGGTGCCCAATGTGGGACTTGCTCCTGGGACCCTGGGATCATGCCCTGAGCTGAGGGCAGATGCTCAACCACTGAGCCACCCAAGTGTCCCAGCATGTGAGGATTTCAACAACCATGAAGTCGACTGGGATTAGGTCTGGAGAGGCTGGTACTACCATCACAGCTGCCTCAGGGAGTTGGGAACTGAGGCACCGGGGACCCCTCTTATCTGGGACCCCTCATCTCCTTCCTTGCCTAGTAGCTTCCGCCCAGCTTCTGAGCTGAGGTCTGAGAGGCCTCAGTCCTGGGTGTGACCTCTATAGCCGAGGAGGAATGGGTGTTCCAGCTGGTACCCTACAGAAAAATCTTGTCTTAGCTCCAATAATCACATCCTCAGAAAAATGTGCCTTGACTCCCTTCTAAATCAGGCCTTCCTACCTACTGTCTCTCAGGGGTTTGTTTTGGTTTTATTTTTTGACGTGTATATTTCTCTCTCCCACTAGACCGTAGGCTCCAAAAGACCCAGACTGGGTCTGTTTTGTCTCCTTGGCCTATTTCCTAACTCCTGACTCATATTTGTTAAATAAATGAATGAGTGCCCCCTAAGACCCAGGCACCAGGCCTGGCAGCAGAGGCAGCTCTTGTCTATTTACTGAATATGTTCCAGAAAGCAGAATGTCACTTTCAATTCTGCAATTGGTGGTGATAGTTCGGGGGAGGGGGGGGTGCAGGATGCACTAGGGGGTTCCTCCCCCCACCCCGGAAACAGATGGTAAAAGCGCTTAAAATATTGCTGCTTCCCCAGCACCCTTCTGTGCCCCCACCCTATCGCACCCGGCACTCCTTCCCTGGGCTGAAATGGGCTCTGGTAGACAATTATTCTTCCCTCTAACTCCAAGCACCAAGGCGGTTGGGATGAGAATTCCTTATTTAGCCAACTGTTTTCCCTCTTCTCTCCATTCACTTCCCAGCCTTCCTCATTCCTCTTCAACTTGTGCTCACACTTCTTTTTTAATGTTCCAAACACCACTTCTCAGGCTATGGCATAACTCCTTGTACTTCTCCCCAATAGCAACACGTTCCTACTGTGTGCCAGGCACTGGACCAGGCCAGGAGTGTGCAGGGGAGAACACAAGTGAACAAGACATGAACCCCACCCTCCAGGCCTCACAGGTGATTGGCCAAAGCAGGCCAGTCTACAATCTCAGAGTAGAGCGAAGCCCCACCTGTCTGGAGAACCAGGCCAGGGCTTGGGGAAGTGGGTGGCTTTTATGGCAGGCAGTTAAAGGCTTTTAGGAATCCTTTCTGAAAAGGTGAAAGACATTCAGGTGGAGGAAACACAGAAGCAAAAGCACCATTGGAAGGAGCTGGACGTCTGTGGGTAAGGACCAGTAGCTGCAGAATGTGGAAGATCACGTGTAAAGGCAGGTGGGGCTGTTCACCAACTCTTGAATGTCAAGGGGGTGTGTGTGGCTGATCTGAATCCAGTGGGCAATAGGGAACCATTGAAGGTTTGTGAGCTGTGGAGTGACAGACTGTGTTTTACAAAGGTGAATAGGGCTGTGCTGAGTCAGGGAGGCAGAAGCACGGAGATGAGTAGGTGTTGTTCCCTTGGTGGAGAGGAGCACAGTAGGTGGGCCATGGCAGTGGGGCAGAAGGAGTTGATTGTTCCATGTGATAACTGGCTTCTCCTAAACTGCCCCTTCAGCCTGAGGTTGGTTTGCCTTTTCACTTCTCTTTTTGTTTTCTGGTTTTTTCCCAGTTTAAGCAAAGAAGGAAATTCACGAGAGTCCCTTCCTCCAGCCTGGCTCTCTCTTGGCTCATGTTCTCTTCTGCTGGCTCATGGCATCCGGTACCCCCTCTGTGGGGTCTCTGGTTGAGATCTCTCTTTTGGCTGCATCCATACCTTCAGTTGTCCGTCCCCGGGGTCTGGGAGCTGTGCCTGAGCAGTCGGTTTGCCAATGAGTCATAGAAGCAGTACTGATTTATTCCTAGGAGTTGCCTGTCACCAAGGGACCTACCAGACGAAGGGAGACCCTGCCCTTCCCTAAGGGAACTCACCTTGAGTGAAGTGGCCTACAAGACCCATACTAGTGAAACCACTAGAGACCTGTTGAGGGTAGGAGCATTCTCTCAGTTCAGAGAGGATCAGTGAGCCGTCTACTCCACACAGCTGGCAAGTGCAGAAGGTAGAGTTTTGCTTCAGTCTAGTGCCTCAGACATGACACTAGGAGAAGGGAGAGCTGGGCCCTGGGAGTGGGTCGTCGTGCTAGGCCTCCTTGATGGGGGGTAATGGGGTGGGAGCAGTTCACCCAGAGAACCTCTGGAGTTTTCTCCAAGCAAAGAGGAGATGTGGAGTCTGGACCCCATTTTCCATGCACCTCCAGGCCTCTAGACAAATAGCCAATTCGTTGTCATTGTGACATTCATAGCACTCGCGAGGGGCCAGGGTCCCAGGGGATTCCCAGGTTCCGCAGGTGACTCGCTGGGCTTCTGTGATCTCTTAGGCAAAACTCGCTCGGCCCTCCCCGGGGGCGGGGTTCCAAGCACCCTGGCTCGAGCGGGGTCCCCCCAGGGTCGCTGAGTCTTTCCCCTCTCTGGCCTGAGACGCACCATGGGACAACTGATCGCCAAGTTGATGGGCATCTTCGGGAACCAGGGTAAAGGGCGCACAGTGCGTTCAAGCGACCGCTTTCATCCGGCTGCCACCTGGGGCTCCCCGGATCTGGGGTTGGGGCGGATGCGCTGGGGGACCTCGGGCTCCGAGGGTCCTGCGTGGACATTCCTTGCAGACTCCGCGGTCCCCTCTGCCCCCCTCCCCGTCCACTCCTCGCCGGCTCCTCGCGGTGGCGCGCTTCGGGGCACCCCGGAGCGCAGGGCTGGGCGAGCCTCCATCCTCCTGGCTGAAAGCCGCCGCCGGTTTCCTGCGATTGCAACCTCGCGCTCGGCTCTTCCTCCAGGGCCCCTTCTCTGGGCAAGCCCAGGGCGCCCCGGGTCTTTCGGACAGCCGCTTTTCTGGAAATGTGGAGCGAGGGAGGCGGGGCGCAGCTCTCACTTCCACTGTCCGGGAGTGGCGCGGGCCCCCGGGGCCCCCGGGGCAGGAAACCTGTCCTTGTGGAGTTTTGTCGGGGAGGGGTGCAGGGCAGCAGATGTGGTCCAGTGGGCAGAGGTCTCCTAGCTCTCTGGAAACACCCATCTCCTTCCTGAGAAGCCCGGTGGGGCACTCAGTCCTTTGGTCACTGAGTTTGGCCCTGACCCTGCCCTTCCGCCCTGGATGCCTCCAGAACACAAGGTTATCATCGTGGGACTGGACAATGCAGGAAAGACCACCATTCTCTACCAGTTGTAAGTGACTCTCTGATGGAAGGGGTGGGGTGGGGGGCGTCGGTTGGATCTTCCCACCAGACTGACAGACATTTGGACCAATCACTGAAGCCCTTCCCTGGGTTCCCTGGTTTTCCAGTAGCCGGGAGTAGTGATGGGGGTGGAAAGCTGGCGTGATCTTCCTGGCATAGTGGTCCTTCAGTTCTGTGGCCCCTCGCCTGGCATTCGAATCCTGCTCGGTATGGGCAACCCCAATGCTCCCTGTCATCCACCCTACACCACCCCCGACCCTTTCAGACCCGGTTGCAGGCCAAACTTTCAGAAACTGACTTCTCTTCCTGCCTCCCTGCTCTTGGCTCCCTCTAGCGGCAGGTCCCTCCCTTCTGACTCCTGCACCCCACCTTTGCCTCTTTCTCCCTTTCTTCAAACCCAAAGGGGAGGGCTAGTTTTGAGTCTGGCTGACCTCTGTGGCTCCCAATCTAGCAGAATCTGGCTGAGTAATTATCCATCGGAGTTTTTCTCAATATCCACTCTCTGGATGGCATCTCTCCCCCCTTGGAGCTTCCAGAAAGTGATGACTTAGGAAAATCTTCTCCTGAAAAAGAAATATATGTAAATGTTTATTTTAAACCAGAAAAGCAGAGAACATTGGACATTACAGGCACATACAGGGAAAAGTTTCCCGCCCACCCCCTGACACCCAGGTCTCCCAGGGGCACTCCCTACATATAAATATGTGAGTGCTTTCCCTTTTAAAGAAAGCACCTCTCCAATAACCTTCGCTTGTATCCGCCTTCTTTTCCCAATCCTTTGCTACTCAAGCATGGTCCACAGACCAACAGCACTGGCATCATCCAGAAGCTTGTAGGGAAGGCAGGACACTGGGCCCCAGCCTAGACTCACTAGATCCAAATCTGCATTTTAACAAGACTCCCAGGGGATTCAATTGCATATGAAAGTTTGAGGACACTTGCTCTAATGTGACTCCCCTCTGGGGGGTGGGTTTCCACACCAGGCTAGGACTTGGTCTCTTGCCTGCATTTCCCTGTGCCCAGAGCCTTGGCCAACCTTGGCCGAGTTGTTCTGAGTTAGAGGCAGCCTGACTCTCGAGAGCATAGGGGTGAGGGGCCAGAGATGAGAGCTGGGTGGGCTGAATGTTTGGTGTCTTCTCCCCCATCCCAGCCTGATGAATGAAGTGATCCATACATCTCCCACCATCGGTAGCAACGTGGAGGAGATTGTTCTGCAAAAGACACACTTCCTCATGTGGGACATAGGGGGACAGGAGGCTCTGCGCTCTACCTGGAACTCATACTACTCCAACACAGAGGTGAGTGCAGCACTGGGGCCAGAGGGGCCTCAAGGGTAGCTGTGTGACATGAGCCAATCACTTAACCTCTCTGAGCCTTGGTTCTCCCACTTTGTGAGGTAGAGATTCTAAGAGTGACTTCCCTGAACTGTTGTGAATATTAAATAATAAAACAATAGCTAATGCATATGTTTCAAGTACTTAATGCAGCACAATGTTTTGTTAAAATTTTTGAATACCTCTTGGCAGCGTTGTCTGCTTGCTGGCAGCTTTCTGTGTGATGTGCTGCATGGAGTAGGTCCTGGGTCTCCAGGGCAGCAGTAGATTGCAGTGGTTTTCTTCCTAGAGTGAGATGGAGATTAAGTGTGAATTCCAGCACTGCTACTCACCACCTGTGTGTCCTAGAGCGAGATCTATCATCTTGCTGAATCCATCTCCTTATAGGTTTTTTTTTTTTTTTTTAAGATTTTATTTATTTGAGAGAGAGATCACTAGCAAGAGGAAGGTTGGAAGGAGAGCAGACTTTCCACTGAGCAGGGAGCTTGACACACGGGACTTGATCCCAGGACCCTGGTCTTACGGTGATGCCAGGACCCTGGTCTCATGACCTGAGCTGAAGGCAGACACTTAACTGAGGGAGCCACACAGCCCCGCACCCCCGTCTCCTTATTTATAAATGGGGTTAACACTGGTCCCAGTTGCACAAGGTTGTGGTGGGACCTGAATGCAGTCATGAACGCCCAGGGCTTAGCGTACATGATCTGAGTTGTTTTATGTTCCCCCACTGTCTGGATGGAAGAAATAATTAACATGAGAGGTCAGGGATCACAGTGAGCTGGAGACCCTTTCATCTGAGAGAAAGCCCACCACTCACTCACAGTTCCCTTCTGCTGGCTAGTTCATCATCCTTGTGATTGACAGCACGGACCGGGACCGGCTGCTGACCACTCGAGAGGAGCTGCATAAGATGCTGGCCCATGAGGTAAGTCCCCTGAGGTTGGGAGAGAGCCTGGTGGACTAGCCGTGTAACCTCAGCCTACTCACTTGGCCTCTCTGAGGTTCCTTCCTGATCCCCCAGTGTCTGCGAGCTGCTATCCCAGCTAGTTTATCCTAGATGAAGGGCCATAATGCCCTCAGCACAGTTGATTGCAGAAGCTAGAACTGCTGGTTCAGGTATGATCTCACTTCTCACCCACCCTGGAGCCCCCAGACAAGTCCCTTCACTGCTCTCAGTTTCCCCAAGTAGAACATGGGGAGGATCACCAAATTCCTGCCTCATAGGACTGTTGTAAGGATCACATGAGCTGGTGGGGAGGCATTCCATGAGGTGTTGATGTTGGTGGATGTGGTTGCCCCATCCCGCTCCCACCTGGACATGGGCCTCTCTTGCAGAGACAGCAGAGGAGCTAGGGAGGACTCATGGGGGGAGGCGGAGGGAGGCTAGGCCTGGCAGGCTGACCAGGGCTGGGCTCCTCTGTCCACAGGCTCTGCGAGACGCTTCCGTCCTGATCTTTGCCAACAAGCAGGATATGAAGAACTCCATGACCACCGTGGAGATCTCTCAATTCCTCACTCTTAGCGCCATCAAAGACCACCCATGGCACATACAGGGCTGCTGTGCCCTCACCGGGGAAGGGTTAGTGGCTGCCCCACCTGGACCTCCAGGGTCTGGCCCAACAAATGAACAGCTGACCATCAGAACCTTCTCCTGTTTCTCTCCTGTCAGAATCTGGCTCACTGTTAGCTCCTGGGCCAAGTCAGTTGAGCACTCACTTAACAGCTGAGATGCTGTGGGTAAACGGTGAGTGAGATAGCGTGGCTGCTCTCAGGAGGCTTATTCTAGTAGGGGGAGAGTCACCTCTCTCTAAGCACAAACATTTTAGGTACTGAGAGGTGCCATGAAGGAAGTGAGATTGGATTAAAAGTGATAGATGGGGCAGGGTTGGGTTTGATTTAGCCCTGGTGGTCAGGGACAACCTCTATTAGGAGGTAACCTTTGGGCCGAGACTGGAATGGAGAGGAGCAGTCATGGGAAGACCTGAAGGACAAGTCTTCCAGACAGAAGTCACTGATTCTTTCCAACCTTGAGTTTTCTCATCTGTAAGGAGGAAGATGATTATCCTACTCCCTCTTCGAGTTTCTGTAGAGAGCAAATGGTATCATTTATTCAACATGTATCGAGCACCAACTTTGTGCTAAGAACTTTTCTAGGCACTGGAGAAACAGCAGCAAACAAAGCACAAACCTCCCTGCCCTCATGGAGCTTACTCGCCAGTGGGAGGGAGCAGACAATAAACAATTAAGAAGAATTGATAGTAAGTTAAAAAGTGGTGAGGCTTGGAAAAGATCAAGTAGGAAAGGGAGATTGAAAGTATGTGGACAAATGTTGCAATTTTAGATAAGGTACCAGGAAGGGGCCACCAAGAAAGTAGCTGCTGAAGGACGTGATGGAGTGAGGTCACGATCACATAGAAAGAGCTTCGAATCAGGCCTGGAAAAAAAATCTCTTTCCTCTTCTCTCTCAAGTGGGATCACAGCAGGCTGGGGACCTAGGGGTCTGGAGACTTTAGTCAGGTCTGCCCAAGGACCCACACATTTCTCGTAGTGTCCTTGCCATTCCCTGCCCCAACCCATATCCATCTCCTCTGCTAGACTGTAAGCCCCAGAGGGTATGTCTGTGTTTTCACCAGTAACCCCAGCTCCTAGCATAGGACCTGATGCATAGTGGGTACTCAGTCGGTTTATATTTGTTGATTGGGAGATTGGGTGAAACTTTGGTGGTCCCCTCAATCAGCTCTGAGTTGGGGCGGGGGCCTTGGAGGCTGTCATCCTCACAGGATATATTGATCCTTGCCGTGTTCCCTCCTCTCTGCAGGCTGCCTGCGGGGCTCCAGTGGATGCACTCTCAGGCCACCGCCAACTGATGTCCTGACCTGAGGCTAACCAAAAACTTTGGGGGTTTTGCTTGGCCTTCATGGGTGGAAAACCCAAGTGACTATTATTTTTCTACGATTCTCTGATGGCCACTGGGACAGCAATGGATAGTGAGATTGCCACAGTCCAACCCTGCCACTGAGTGGCTAGGCTGCCCACCCTGAATTGCTGCAGATGGGACAGCAGAAGAGCTGCCCTTCACTCAGTGGAAGCAGGCAAGCTGTTGGGCACATCAAGGGATTGGGAAGTGGAGCCCCATCCCCTCAGCCCACAACCCCTTCGAGGAAAAAAAATGGGTGACAGATTTAGGAGACCCCTGGAATTGGTCTTTATTTCCTGGGACCACCCCCCGCCATCCCTTGATTCCTGCCCCAGCTTTCTGGCCCCTTAGCCATCTTTGAGCAAAGGAGATTCCAGAAAGGTGAAACGAGAGGCTCAGGGGAAGTAGGGGAGAGCCAAACACTGGTGGGAAGGGAGAAGGAGAAGGATGGGACATCCCAGGCGGAATAGTCCCTTGCACTGTGGGGAGTTCCACTCTTCCTTGCCTTTCTGTTCCCTCTGAGGTGCTAGCTCTGACCACAGCTTTTGAGTGGTGAGCTGTCCCATCCTACGCCCTCCAGTCCTTCCAGTGTGAAATCCACGCCTCCCAAACGTCTTCAATTTCCACAGTGTGCCTGTCTCGATGGTCTTTTGTAATGATTTTTTCATTGTTTTAGAGTTTTTTAATACAAGTGTAATAAATGCCATTGAAAACTGCTCACTTCTTATTTCTGCCTGCTTCTTCTGTCTGTGCTTCAAACTGGCTTTTGGTTTTTGTACAGGGCTCTCAGGTAAGGGGAAATCCTCCTTGGAAATGGAGGGGGTAGTGCCTCAAGAGTCCATCTGGCCAGGGGACTGGCTGGCTCTTCGGTCCTGGGCTTTACCACCCTCTGTCAGGTAATTGACTCCTGGTTTGCCAGGGCTGGGATCTTTTGGCTCCACCTGGGTCCAAGGGTGCGAGTGGTTTGATGAGGACTCCTGGAGGAGGGGAGGAGGAGCCCTTAGGGATTAGAGGCCCAGGAGTCCAATCTAGGTAGAGCTGGAGACAGGATGGAAACCCAGGCTGTCCATCTGTACATAGGGAGCAGTGCTGTTACCCCATTAGACCTGAGATGGTCCTGGAGTCCGTGGGTTTCTCTCCTTCCCAAGTCAGGCAGTAGATATCTTGGGGACAGTCTGGACACGGTTGTAGAAGGCCCAGGATTTCTCAATCCTGTGGTTTTCCTGAGGCATCAGGAGAAAGAACTCTGCGATTCTAGCCGTTTCTATTCAGATTCTTGGTTCTTTTCATTAGGTCGCTTTGATACAGACCTCAGATAAAAATGCAATTTAATATTCCCTTACACTACAGAAATTCATTCTAATAAGGAGCAGCCGGCGTGTTGGGGGTATAGCTCAGTGGTAGAGCATTTGACTGCAGATCAAGAGGTCCCCGGTTCAAATCCGGGTGCCCCCTCTCGTTGTTAGCCTTTTCCTGTTTTTCTTTGTTCTTCGGTCCATCTCTCAAAGTGCCCTGGCAGGGACGAGAGGGTGTCACCTCGGGCCCTGGTACCCCCTTTTGCAGACAGGCGAGGATGGAGTCTTGGCCACGCAGAACCACGCGCTCAGCCCGCGTGTGTGTTTACAGGTGGGAAGCAGCGCGAGAGCGAGGAGCTCCGGGTTAAGCCCAGGTGGACTCCGGCAGCGCCGGGGCCGAGGGCCGGGGAAGGACGGCGCAGAGAAGCCTGCCTGAGAGTGCAGGACGGAGGGAGGGGCGCCAAGAAGCAATCCAGGGGCTCCGACGGGGCAGGAGAGGGGGACCTCGGCACAGGGAATGTCCCCGAAACCAGGGATCGCGCAGGATCTCGAGGGATTTCCCCTCCCACATTTCCAAACTGCATTTTGCTTTCACCGTCAGTAGAGATCTGTAGTCCAGAGCTTCGGGAAACAAGTTCTGTGTTCCGGCGAGTAATGTTTTGAGATTCATATAATTTCCAGCTTTTGTAAACATCAAACCTTACTTTTGAGAAGCTCGGCACGGCGCCTGCGCGCTACAGCACTAAGAAGCTACTACAGCCGGACGTCAGCAGAGGGGGTATAGCTCAGTGGTAGAGCATTTGACTGCAGATCAAGAGGTCCCCGGTTCAAATCCGGGTGCCCCCTTGGCAAGAGTTTTTCAGTTTTCCCTGGGCTACACGGTCTTTGTCTCCGTGTTATTTCCCCCCTCTCCGATGCTTTATGTAGACGCTGCCTTCGCCCCCTCTCTTTTGGGCAGACGACAACTGGTGCACGAAAGACGAGAGTGCAAGAAGCAGGAATTCTCAAGCAATGGCTCTTGAAATGTGATCCCAGGACGAGCACCACCACCTGGGAACGTGTTAGAAATGCAGATTCTCGGCTTCTTCCTAGAAGTATTGAATCAGAGACTCGGGGGGTGAGCCTAGAAATGTGTATAAGCCATCCAGGTGATTCTGATGTACACTCAAGTTCTAGAGGCTCACATTAAAAAAAAAAAATGTACACGTCGCTCTCTTCGAGTTATTTCCAAGCTGCTGTTTTCAATCTGAGCCCTTAAAGAGACCTTGCAAACCAGCCCGCGGCTCGCCACGTGGCCGCTAGAGGGCAGCAAGAAGCCGCAGCTGGAGGCGCAGCGCAGGCCTCTTCCTAGAAGAGAGTCGGCAAAATCGGGATTTGAATTAGACACCAGGAAGAACTTACAGCCCGGCCTTGCCTTGTCCCGTTGTAAAGGACTTAGCGTTTAGGGCTGGAGGATGTCGTTCCTGGATCTAGAGGAAGGAGGAACTGGGATTCTGAGAGATTGAGGAGTCTTTAGTTCTTGTTTCCCTTCTCAGGTCGTGTCTTTGTCCCCAGTGTCAGGGAACTCCCCACCCACCCCCACCCACCCAGCCCACACTGTTCCTTCTTCTGTACCCGCCCGGGGAATTCCCTCAAGGGCTCTCAGCGTCCATCCGCTACCTGCCTGCAACTGTCTAGTGCTTAGGCCCCAGCCCCTGAGGAACCAAGTGCCCCTCACCCCTCACACTCCCACCCTCCAGGGCTCCCAGCTCCTTGTCATCGCACGAAGTAGGTCGGGGGCGGGAGGGGGGGTGGTGGGGAGCGGCGGGGAACAGGCACCTCTGTGTCCTGACCTGATTCCCTGCCGTCTATTAAATCTAAATTGCGGGTATTTTTATTCTGTCCTGGAAGAAAAGGGAAAAAAAAAAAAAAAAAGGTGATCTCTCCCCAGAGTCTGTCATAAGGTGGAGGCAGGTGGGGTGAGACGGCTTCTTGTTCTGGAGCTGGTTTTGAGGATTGATTGGGACCCTGAGCAGGCCTGGGGTCCCCAGAGAGAAGGGTGGTCTCCGCTACCTTCTGGGGGTGAGGGGAGGTCCGGGCTGTTTTAAAGTAGGGGTAAGCCAGGCCCCCTCCCCCCCTTAGGCTGGTGGGCAAGATGGTGCTGGAAACGGGGGGTGGGGGGCTGGGGGGCGTGACGGGGAAAAAGGGAGAAGAGTCCTGGGGAGGAGAGTGGAATTCGGGCCTCTGTCGGCGAGAGAAGCTGGGCGGTGGTGGGGTGTCTCCGCTGCTAGGGGGCGTTCCTGGGGTGAGGATGGGCATCGCAAGCCCCCAGAACTCCGAGGAACAGCCCGGAAAGTCGGGAAGCCCGGGAGACCCGGGGGGCAGGGGTGCGGTAGGGCGGGAGTCCAGCGCCCCGGGGAAGGGCGCCTGCCTGGACCGGGGGGGGGCACTCCCCTCCCCCCCGTCTCGAGTCCGCGGTTTCCCAGGGGGTGGGGGAGGGGAAGGGAGGCAGGAGCTGAGGTGCGGGTGGGGGCCACCCGCCCGCTGCCCTACTCCGCCCCCAGCCCCCCCGCACCACTCCCGCCCGGGGAGCGCTCCGGGAGGGCTGGGAGGGCCGGGGAAGACTCGGGGAGCGCTCGGGAGGCGCCGCGCCCCCCGCCCCGCCCCCCGCCCCGTCCCCGTCCCCGTCCCCGTCCCCGTCCCCGTCCGCGCTCCGGGAGGCCGCCGCTCCGCTCGCTCGCCGCCTCCTCGCCGCCCAGCCCTCGGCGCGCCAGCCCCGGGGACCGCGCCGCCCGAGCCGGGCGCCTGCCTGGCGGGGGCCGGGGCCGGGGCCGGGGCCGGGGCCGGGGCCGCAGCGGCCGGGGCGTCCTGGCGCCCACCATGCGGGCAGAGCTGTGGCTCGCGGTGCTGGTGCTCAGGGAGGCGGCCCGGGCGCTGAGCCCCCCGCCCGGAGCAGGTAGGACCGGCCGGGTGGGTCGGGGCGGGCCGGGGCGGGCGTGGGCACGGGGCAAGTCCCCGCGGGCTGGCGATGTCCGGCCGGGTGGGTGGCCGCGGGGACTCCGCGAGGGCCAGGAGCTCCGTGGGCTGTGGCAGGTGGACAGGGACCCACTTTCTGAAACACATGGGGTGTGCGAGTGAGGCTGGAGGCATGGGTCCCTGACGCCCCCCACTCCTCCTCTCCTCCTGGAAGGACACTGGAGGGACCCCAGTAGAGGGGGCTACATATGGCAGCGGGCTCTGGCTCCAAACAGGACGGTGGGGGAGTCATAGGGACCCCTGGCCGCACTGAGGGAGGCTGAATTCTGATGAGATGGGGAATCTGGGGTGCCCCCTGCCCCAGCTTTGCCTCCTCTTCCCTTCCATCCGGCTCTCCACCCCAGCCCCAAGCTGACCCAGGTTGGATCTGAGTCCGTTTCTGATTTGGGGGCTGGGTGGGAGCAGCCAGGGGGTGGTGGAGACCCAGCATCTCTCCCAGAGGAAGCTCTGCAGCAGCCGTCCTACTGCCTTCCTCTCCCTGTTTGGAGCCTGGAGAATAGTCCTGGGCTCAGGAAGAAGCAACTTGCAGCTCCCCCATTCTCCAGTCTCCAGGATCCTCCTGTCACTCCTGCTCTGCCCTCCTGGTGGACTTTGGCCGTTAGCTGCTCTGGTTCTGGAAAGCGGAGGGCTCCTATTCACACACTCCTCTCCCCTATACCCGTTCACAGTCATCTCTCCTGCCTGGAAGTCCTTTCTTAGGTCTACCTTGAGTCTCTCATAAAAGAACCATTTTTCAGCATGCAATTTTGCATTCCCTTCCTTTCTCCTCAAACACCCAGACCTTCTCTGGGGTTGGAGAGGTGGGTAATTTGCAGTCTAGCCTCTTGACAGAATTGGGAAGATAGAGCATTATGCCTCACTGACATAAGTGTCCTTTAAATGGGATAGAGCAGGGGCACGGGGTTGTTCAGGGAGATGCTGTAGTTGGGCTGCTGTGTCTCTGGGGTGTGCTAGCATCAGACACAGCATCAGTGACAGCGTTCTTGACTTTAATGGTCCATGGATGCAGCTGAGACAGGCCTGAGTCCCTGTCGAGGAGGAGGGTAGGGAAGAGTGCTGAGGGTGGAAATGTGGGCAGAGAGCAATGGAAGTTGGTGTGGCAAGAGGCTGCTGGTACAGAAGCACCAGTCTTCAGGTAGACCACACAGAGAAGGGCCGGAGGCTTAGCTTCCTGTCCCGGCATCTCACTTGCTGTGTGACCTTGAGCAAGTTACTTTCCTTCTCTGGGCCTATTTCTCTACTTAGAAAGTGAGGCTGTGAGCAAAATCTTTGACTCTTGGTGGTGAGATTATGAGAGATTTTTTTGGTTGTCTTTCCTTTTTAGATTTGTGTTAATATATGTGAGTAACTGGTCATTCAAAAAAAAAATATATATATAAAGGAAGAGGTGGGACAGGTCAGTTTTTGAGGTCCTTTGCAGCCCCAAACCTGGTGAGATCTTTTGAACTCAGAATGTGACTGGGATGATGAGGGAGGGCTCTGGGCCCCAGACTGAATTGGAAGAACCATGGAGAGGTTTGGGGAAGGGGAATTGGGAGGTCAGGAGCCTGTGTCCATGGGGGTGGGTGGGTGGCCAGCCTGGGGCCTGGCTTAGGACTGCCTCTTCAGAATTAGGTTGGGGTAGTAGACACCTGGGGAGGCCAGAAAGTGAAGGGGCAGGCAGAGACTTGAATCAAATCTCTAAGTAGAGGACACCGTGTCTTCTCAGCTTTGCCAGAGACTCAGCCAGGAAAAAAGGACTTTCTCTGCAGCAGGAGAGATGGGTTGGACTTAGGGAAGCTCTAGGAAGCTGGGGGTGGGGGGTGGAGGGGGCAGCTGCTAACTCTCAGTCCAGTGGTGTTTTTCACCAGGCCTGGCTGGTTTGGAGGAAGAGTGTGTGTGTGGGGGGGGTGGAGGGGGCGGAGGCAGGGGTGGGCTGGGGGGGGCGAGGGGTGTCTTCTGGGAAGAGACGGGGGAGTAGGACATTCTGGGGGAGGCCATTAAGGAGGGACAGCCTGGCTCAGATCAATGATGGAGCCCTTGAGCCTGGTGGTGAAAGCGCAGCGGGGAGCAGGATGTGAGGGGGTGCCATCCAACCCCAAGGCTCCAAGCTCTCTGGGCTGCAGTTGCCTCAGGATCGGAACTGAGGTCTCCCCTCCCTCTTGATGGGTTGGTTGGTTTGGTGGAGGCTTGAAACTTCATCCATCTTTAGAATGGGAGCAGGAGAAAGATGAATGACCCAAAGATACAGTCGGGAGGTGAGGACAGGCCACTGAGAGGCTGACAAGTAGACACACAGGAAGTTGGCCTTAGGATGCACGGGGTATGGCAGGGGCAGCAGGGTCTGGCCCGAGAGGAACCAGGGCTGCCTGGAACAGACAGAAAGAGGCAGCTGGAGGCCATGTCTTTGGTCTGGGAGGCAGGAGATCAGGCCCACCACTAATCCCTGGTGACCCTGGCAGCTTCTTCCTTTCTCGGTATCTTGGTTTCCTCCTCTATAAAATGGAGTTTGGACCAGCTCGTGTCCAGGCCCCCTCTAGTCACGATTCTGCTTTCAGCCTCCTTCTTGCCCACCAGGCACTTCCAAGCAAACGGAGACAAAAATCTGAACTCTTTACAGTGGCCATCAGATGTCTCCCGCCATCCCTGCACCTGCTCTCACTCTCCTCAGGCCGAACCCTCAACACTCCCAGGCTTCAAGTACCTGGCTTCTCTTCCTCCAGGTCTCGGTTAGCTCAAGGGCCACCTCCTCTGAGAGGCCCACCCTGATGGCTCTGCCCAGCGTAGCCACAAAGCTCAACCCTCTGGTTTGCCTTAGAGCACTCATCACCGTGTCACCTTGTCTTATTTGCCACATTCTTCATTCATTCAATCGCTTCTCGGACTTTTGGCTAAGATCAAGTGCATTCATTCACTCATTCATTCACATGTCTTTTCCAATTAGAATCTTCATGGGCACAGGGGTTGTGTCTGCCTGTTCACTGTTGTTACCTCAGCACCCAGCACAATGCCTGGCACACAGTAGGGTCTCAGTGAATGTGTTGAATGAATGAGTGAATCCAAGGTGGTCACGAACCTCTCCCTGAAGGGAAACTCACAGAGAGCCAAGCTCTTCTCTCCTCTCCTCTTCTCCTCTGACTGCTTGGTGTCCCTTCCTGCCATTTCTCTGTGACTCCTTCGCTCTCCCCAGGGAAGTGTCCTTGGTGGGAACCTCTGTGGGTTTCCCCAGCAAGAGGATGCCATTGGGGGCTTTGTAACTGGGATGCAGGATTTCAGCTGAGGCTCTGGAGACTCTCAAGCCCCTAGGGAAGTCAGTCCTCACATAAATCCTGGGGAAGGAAGGGGGGCTTTGCTGGGTGCTTTGCATATGTTATTTTATTAAAGACCCCCCCATTTTACAGGTAAGGAAACTGAAGCTTAGAGAGATTACATAATTTGTCCAATGTCACAGTCAGTAAGTAGTAGATTCAGGGTTCATCCTCGAGCTTGTATGATTCCAAACCTCTGTTCTTTAATTGTTGTGGTATTGCAGTGCAGTTTCTAGCGGGCCTGTGCTCCAGGGGAAGGGTTTTCTCAGCCTGTGGATCTCAAGTACTCTGAGCTTTTGAAGATTCCCCCCTCCCTCCCTACATCCCTCTCTGTCTTCCTTTCCTCCTTCCCTTCCCTCCTCCTCCCTCCTTCCTCTCCCCTTTTTGACTCCCTCCTTCTCTTCCCTCCGTCTCTCCCTCCCTCCCTCCTTTCCTCCCTCCCTTTCTTTTTTCTCTCTGTCCTCCATATGTGCTGACTGAGCATTTGTGCTGTGTCAGGTACCTGGAGCCTACAGATTTGCAGGCAGCAACTACATGTTGGGATCAGGGCTGGGATGGTGCACGTAGCATTTGGGGTGACAGGGGAGAGATGTCAGGGGATGCTTTGGGAAGAGGTACCATCTCATGGGACTTGAAGGATGAGCAAAAACTCATCAGAAGGGTTCATTGGTTCATTTTGGAGCAGAGTGGTCCTGGCTGGAAAAGCCCTATGTGTGAGGCCCTGTGGCCATAGGGAGTAGGATTAGGTCCTGGGGAGGACTTTAGGGAGACAGGAGGCTGGAGGAGAGGGCAGGGATCCAGTCTCGAGGGCTGTGGTGAGCTGGAAGCACTGGAGAGATGGAATCAAGTTCGTCCTCTAGAAAGGATGCCCTGGCAGGTATGTGGGAGACTAGCTCAAGGGCTAGTCTCACGGTCGTTAAGAGTGGAGGCCACAGTAGCTACTGGACTGAGTGGTGGCTGTGGGGCAGGAATGACAAGCTTGGGTGGTGGGTAGGATGAGGCTGGTTTGGCCAGGCACGACATGACCTCCTGAAGGCAACGTGTGGCTTATTGCACTAGAGCAGGGCAGTGGCACAAGGAGGGGTCTGGGCCATACTGCTGGGATGCCCCTCCACGTGCCAGGGGACATAGTCTCCTAGTACAGCTCCCAAGATTCGCCCAGTGGTCCCATCTTATATTCCAGTCCCTCCCTGGGCTTTCCCTGCTCCTTAGGAAACAGCCTAGGACCGCCGGTCACCTCGTGTTGCATTTGCCGTGGCCTGAGCAGACTGAAGTCAGCGTGCCCTGTGCACATCTTGCCATGGCCTAGTTGCATGACCTTGGGAGATTCCTTAACACCTTCACGCCTCAGTTCCCAATTTGTACAATAGATCTAAACCCAACCCCGATCCCATGGGGTTCCTGCGGGGAGTAAATGAGTTAATGGATTTCAAGCATTTGGAAGAGTGCTAGCACCAAGCAAGCATTCTTGAAAAGTTAGCTGTAATTTTTTATTCTCCCTATTGCTATTGTGATGGCCCACTAGACGGCCGGCGACGTGAGGCCATGAGTGAATGAACAAGCAGACACATGAACAAGAGAGCGCTTTGGGCACTTCTGGCCATCACTCACAGGCAGGTGTACTCACCTGCGGGGACGTGAAATGGGTGCTGAGCAAGTGAAGCTCTCTAACCCAGGACAGAAGGTAGAGCAGAGAGTGGCCGCGGGTTGGATGGCTTTGCGACACACGTGTGAGCGCTTGCGCACATGGAGAGGAGGGCCGGGACCTTTTAGGCAAGTCCGTGTGCACAGGCACGTGGGCTCCTACACACACATGTGAGCAAGCAGCTGTGTTGGCTCCTGCCACAGGCTGAGGGGGTGATGTCCTGTAGCAAACTGGGAGGGGGAAGGGGGGCAGGGAGACAGATGTGGTGGGGCTTGAGAGGGTCAGACTCAGGGCTAGGGCAGGGCAGGGCAGATTCCCGGGCAGCCTCCCATTCTCTCCAACCCCTTCCCTGCCTGCCTTCATGGACCTAGGCCCTGAGCTCTCTGATTATAAAGCCTTCTCATTTTGAGTTTTGTACTGCATGGTCATGGCAGCCTGTGTGATAGGCATGACTGGCATCCCCATTTTAGTGATGAGGAAATGTAGGCTCACAGAGGTAAATGGATGGGTCCAAGGTCACACAGCCTGTGGGTGCAGGTGGACCTTCCCTGACTCCACCTCTGGTTGGCCCCCCGCTTCCCAGCCCTCTTCTCAGACCTAGGACTCCCACTTTGCAAGTACCCTGCTGTCTCAGCTGCAGGATCATGATGCCTGCCAATCCCCGGCATCCCTTTGCAGACCAGTTAAGCTCCTCCACTTGCTCTGCACACGTTCCTTTCCTGTTCTGGCTCTGGCCCAGGCCCGAGGGCTGCTTGCGGCCCAGCACAAACAGTTCAGTCTCCAGAGGTAGCTGTGGGCCCCACCCGAGAGGGGCAGGACAGCCCTGGCTTGGGGTCTGAGCCGTGGGCAGGCTGCCTTCCCAGTTCTGGGATAAGGCCCATCTCAGCCAGTGGGCAACTAGGGATAGGGGCCCCAGGACCGCCCCTCTCCCCACCTTCTCCAGAGCATCTGGTTGCGATTAGGGGCAGAGAAGGGAGAGGGGGCCGGCAAGGGTCCAGTAGGCACCAGCAGCCAAGAATGACTTAATTGGATAAAATGTCTAATGACAAACCAGGGCCCCACAGCAGAGTCCTGGCCCCAGCCCCAGGTCTGGTGCTGGCCAAGCCTTGTCTCAACCTCTGTCCTTGATGGCTCTCAAGAGTTACCTCCAGTATTATGTCCTCAACTGTACAGTGATTGAGCATCTACTCTTTGCTAGACACTGAGGATACACCTTTGCAGAAGGTGGGGAGGGTCCTGGGGGAACTGGTCTACCAGGGAGACAGGCCATTGGGGGATCTAGGAGAGAGGGTTACATCCAGGAGCTCTGGGGAGGGGTTGGGGCAGGCAGAAGTGGAGAAGGACATGTGACCCAGGGTGGTCCTGAAGCTGATGAATATCACAGGAAATATCAGATCCATATCTCTGGTGATCTATGTCCCATATACATGTCCGTCATAGTGGTGACAATTGCAGTGACGATATAAGACACATCTCTTGAGACACATCTTTCTCAAAAGGAAAAGCCTGGTTCTCTGACATTTAGAATATATTTAATGACCTAGAGGAGACAGAAGAGAACAGTGAGTCTAGGAATGGCTGCTAAATGGCCTGTGTGCGGCCGTTTTCCAATCCCCTGCCCTGGCAGACATTGTTAATTGATCATGACAATCTTTCCTGCTGCACACAGATGGAGCTTCCGAGTTTGTCTCAATTAGAGTGCTCCTAGCTGTCACTAATCGATTGGAGATGACTTTTGAGATGAAACCTATTTGCCATCTTTGATGGTGGCTAAGTTCCATGTTTTATGGAGAAAGGGACTCGCCCAAGGGCTTGCAGGTAGTCACAGGGCTAAACAGTGGTCCCCATCAATGGAGACATCTTCGACTGTCACAATATGAGAAGAGATGCTACTAGCATCTAGTGGGCAGAGGCCAGGCTGCTGGACATGGCTGTGATGCTCAGAATAGCCCCCACAACAAAGAACTCTCCAGTCCAGAATGTTGATAGTGCTAATGTTGGGAAGCCCTGAACTAAAAAGAACTCTACTTTCTCGCTTCTAGTCCCCGGAGTCCCCTGGAAGGTGAGATTATGTGCCATTTCTGGTTAAGAAATAAGGAACTGGTTAGGAATGTTCCAGAGCAAGTGGTTCTCACCCTTGTCTACAGAGTTTGGTTCAGGGCTTCTCAAAAGCTCCCCTGGGGATCATTTAAGCCTCCTAATGCCCAGGCCACACCACAGAACAATTGTATCAGAACCTTTGGGGTGGGACCCAGACAAGGAATTTTTACAGTTCCGCCAGTGATTCTAGTGTGCAGCAGAGGTTGAGAAGAATTAC
This sequence comes from Vulpes lagopus, assembly GCF_018345385.1. Classification (NCBI taxonomy): domain Eukaryota; kingdom Metazoa; phylum Chordata; class Mammalia; order Carnivora; family Canidae; genus Vulpes; species Vulpes lagopus. The sequence goes on along the minus strand of NC_054835.1, from coordinate 38,241,782 downwards.
CCCTTTGGAGGTTCAGAAGTTATCTCCATCCTTAACGTGTGTGAGGTTCTGTAACCTCTGTGAGCCCCTGATTCCCGTCTGCAAAATGGAAGTATTATATCTGCTGCGAAGGGTGGGGTGAGGGACTAAAGGTGTGCTGTGTGCAGAGTGTGTGGCATGGAGCTAGCCGTGGCTCTCAGTGCCTGCTGGGTATCTCCTGCCCAGGCAGGTATTCAGTGATGGCACAGTGTTGGGGCCTCTGCTGAGTAAGTGGGCCGGTCCTCTCCTTGGACCTCTGGTCTGACTGCTGGCATTCAGTTTTCTGTCTCCTTTTCCCAGGTCAGGATGCAGGCCGAGGCTCTGGATGGGCTGCCAAGGGGTCCACACAGGGCTGGAGTCGGAGAGCCCGGGAGAGCCCTGGGCAGGTGTCGGAGTTGGACAGGACCCAGCTGAGCCAAGACCCGGGTGGGGGCACCCTGGCCATTGACACACTGCCAGATAACAGGACCAGGGTAGTGGTGAGTGCTGGGGGAACGTGGAAGGGGAGGGAAGTGGCGGTGGGGGACCCCCCAGGTGCCCTATGTGTACTTGCCAGAGGCACAAATCACATATCCTTTGGGATAGTCCTTGGATGTCAGCATGGAGAGGTGGATGCCAGGGGAGGGGATGAGAGCAGGGCCCAGCCTTGGAGCATAAAATCTTTGCATCTCTGAGCTTCATAGATTGCCTACCCTTTTGTGAACCCAGAGAAGTAAAGTGACTTGTCTGAGGATACACAGCATGTGTGTGCACTGGGTTCCTGACACTGCCTGAGGCCTCTGCTAAAATGAAGGTGGCCTAATGAGTCACATCCAGCTGCCAGCTCAGATCCTTCTCCCCTTCCCATTTCTTTTTTGTTTTTAAAGATTTTATTTAAAAACAAAAGATTTTATTTATTTATTCATGAGACACACACACACACACACACACACACACAGAGGCAGAGACACGGGCAGAGGGAGAAGCAGGCTCCATGCAACATGGGATCCGATCCTGGGTCTCCAGGATCACACCCTGGGCCGAAGGCAGCGCTAAAATGCTGGGCCACCGGGGCTTCCCCACCTTCCCGTTTCTCCATCATTTACAAACTGCATAGCCCCAAAGGGTTAACAGCTGCAGAGGCTCAGGCTGCTTAGCCTCCAGGCAGGGCACAGAATAGAGAAGGCAATTAGGGAGAGTCTCCTCTGCCTGGGGCAGTAGTGAGGTGGTGGTGAAGGGAGGCCAGCAGGGTCAAGGCTCAGAGGAGCGTTGTCTACCCCCGCCCCTCTCCGCCGGCTTTCTTTAGAGGAGGCTGATGGGGGCCTCTGTGTCTGTAGGTGAATCTGTCACCATGTGTGCGTGTGTTTGCACGTGTGTCTGAGAATTTTTGTGTATTATGTACGCTTGCCTGTGTGTCTGTCACCGTGGGCTGTCTCTGAGTATGTGTGATGAATGCATGTGACCGTACAAGTGTGAGCGTGCCCCTGGCCACACGTGTCGGCATCTATAGCTGAGATTGAATTCCTAGGATGCAGAAAAATGATGACATAAGAAGCAACAACAGGATGTGCTTCTTGGCATACATTTCTTTATTTTATGTTCAAGAACGATCTTTTTACTTCAAGGAAGTGTATGCAGATAGTCAAAAAGGTCAAATCGTGCTGAGGATGAGAACAAAGCGCAGCAGAAAGCCCGCCCCTCTGCACCTGCCCGCCCCTTGCTCTGGAGGCGCCCCTGGGGGCTGCTTCTCCTGGTGGTTACCACCATATTTCTTAGTAATTTACTTATGCTGTTGCCTTTTGATTAACTCATTTAGACATTATCTGTTGACTACCTGTTGTGTAGATGAAGATTTGTCTTTTATATACTCCCTCGAGTGTCATCCTACTCTCAATATTTTTGTTAAATCCATATGCTCTGCTTTATATCATGATAATCATGTAAATATTGTTCACCACTCATCCAAGCAGGAAAATATCATTGTTTACTTTCTTGGATAATTTTTGGTTTTCCAAAAGTTGGATCCTTGCCCCAATCCCCGTTTGCTTAATTTTCTGTACTTAACCTTGGCTATATATTTTTATATATCCACTGGCCTCAAATAGAATTTTTAGTGTGGTCCAACCTGTCTGCTTCCCTCCCCTACCCTTGGAAACCTCTCTCCTGTGGCCCTGCCCCGACCTGGGCTGGCTGCTGGCTCACTCGCCCACCTGTCCACCATGGGACCCCTCTCTCTTCTGAGGTTGGAACCCCCTTATCTGTCTCCTGTTGGGTGCCCTATTTTCTCTCCGGTTGGAACTCTGTGCCTTCTCTTTCCTGCTTCTCCCCCTTGTTTGTTTAGCTTCTTAAAAAAGGTTACATGGAAAATTCTTTAGAGAGCTCGCATGTCTGAAGATGCCTTTATTCTATGATCACACTGATTGATGGTCTGGCTGAACAGAGAATTCTAGATTAAAAATAATTTTCTTTCAGAAGTTTTCAGGCATTATCTTCTGGCTTCCAGTGTCACTGTTGAGAGGTTTGATGTCATTCCTACTCTTGTTCTTTGTTTATAACTGCTTTCCCCCCATTCTGGAAGCTTTTGAGGGTAGAACCCCAGCATTCTGAAGGTGCAGTGATTTGTCCTGCCTCTAGCTCTTTTTTCTCCTGCCGTGCTGGACGTGTGATGCAGTATTGCAACCTAGGACTTGCATTCACCAGTTCTGGAAAGTCTTCTTGTTTTATTTCTTTGAAATTCTTCTCTCTGACTATCCTTCTTTTCTTTCTTATCCTTCTTCTTTTTCTATAATTCCCTTTGATTAAATGTCCATCTGAGGGATTGACGCTTGAACTTCCTTCTGTCTTCTATCCCTTTGCCTTTGTGGTGGTGGTCCATTTTCTGGGAGATTTTCTCAACCTTTTTTTTTTTTTTTAAGATTTTATTTATTTATTTATTTATTTATTTATTTATTTATTTATGAGAGACACACAGAGAGGCAGAGACATAGGCAGAGGGAGAAGCAGGCTCTCTTTTGGGAGCCCAATGTGGGACTCCATCCCAGGACCCTGGGATCATGACCTGAGCCAAAGGCAGATGCTCAACCACTGAGCCACTCAGGTGCCCCCCTCAACCTTATTTTCTTAATGTTACTGATCTTTTTTCCTACTTTCATATTTTAATCTCCAAGAGCTCTTTATTATTTTCTGATTTCTTCTCATTTTAAGGGAAAAAAAAGCATTGTGTTCTTGTATCATGGATGTGATATCTTTTCTATCCTAGGATATTTTTTTCAAAGAGTTGATTTATTTATCTGACAGAAAGCTAGAGTTAGAGAACCACAAGCAGGAGTGGGGGAGGAGGAGGAATAGCAGAGGGAGAGGGAGAAGCAGCCTCTCCACTGAGCAAGGAGTCAGATACCCGGCTGAATCCCAGTACCCTGGGATCATGCCTTGAGCAAGGCAGATGCTGAAATGACTGAGTCGCCCAGGTGCCCCTGTGTTAGGATATTTTATTTATTTAGTTAGTTATTTTAAAAAGATTTTATTGATTTTTATTTATTCATGAGACACACACACACACAGAGGCAGAGACATAGGCATAGGGAGGGAGCAGGGTCATAAATGCTTTGAACTCTCCCTCCTTCTGCTTCATTTCGATGACTTCTTTTTCCTTTTACCTCAGGCTCTGACACGGCTTGGCACTATTACTGATCCTGTCTTTATTTACAATTTTGATATTTGGTTCATTATGGATTTTCTTGCATTCATTTCTATTCTATTTTAAAATAGTGCATTTAGGACACCTGGGTGGCTCAGTGGTTGACACTCTGCCTGTGTCTCTGTTTCTCTCTGTGTGTCTCTCATGAATAAATAAATAAATAAAACCTTTATAAAAAGAATGCGGGCAGCCCGGTGGCTCAGCGGTTTAGCGCTGCCTTCAGCCCAGGGCATGATCCTGGAGACCTGGGATGGAGTCCCACGGTGGGCTCCTTGCATGGAGCCTGCTTCTCCCTCTGCCTGTGTCTCTGCCTCTCTCTCTCTGTGTGTCTCTAATGAATGAATAAATAAAATCTTAAAAAAAAAAAAGAATGCATTTAGATATTCTCTGGCTTGATGGCTGAGTTTGTTGGTGCCACTTTAAATGTTGTACCTGAGGTCAGAGCCCCCCTGCCTCACCTAATCTCTCTCTGAGATGGAACCTGGTAGCACCTCAGAGAATGAAACCCCAACTCTCTTCCCATTCTGCCCTGTTTTCTCCATCCTGGAGAACCAGGGAGCTATAGAAGGCCTGGGCAGGAGAGGAATCCTGGGTAAGGGAGCCGCCAGACATGCTTCCCTCCCCCCAGCTTTATTGGGCCATCAGTTAAAGAATTGATACTTGCTCTGGGCCAGATGCCATGGTCAAAGGGCCATGTCCCAGTCAGTCCATGCAAAGAGGATCTTGCAGAAGAGAGCACAGAAATGTGGACTTCTGGAAGCAATTGTCTGTGGACATCCAGAAAGGGCAATGGGGATCATTAAGAGCCAGTATAGACTTAATAATTCTCCCAGAACTTAAAAAACAATACAGGGGCGCCTGAGTGGCTTGGTTGGTTAAGTATCTGCCTTTGCTCAGGTCATGATCCTGGGGTCCTAGGATGGAGCCCCGCACTGGGCTCCTTGCTTTTTCTCCCTCTCCCTCTGCCCCTCCCCATCCTTGTGCTCCCTCTCTAATAAATGAAATAAAATAAAATAAAGGAACACATAAATTCTTGGGCTCCACCCTGGGATGACTAGTTCAGATGACTAGTTCAGAAATGTTGGAGATGGAGCATGGGAGTTAATTTCTTTAAAAATTCCCATGTGGGCTCCTAGGTGGCTCAGTGGTTGAGCGTCTGCCTTTGGCTCCGGTCGTGATCCTGGGGTCCTGGGATCAAGTCCCACATTGAGCTCCCTGCAGGGAGCCTGCCTCTCCCTCTGCCTGAGTCTCTGTCTCTCTCATGAATAAACAAAATCTTTAAAAATAAATAAAAAAATACACGTTCCTGTGTGATTCTGATGGTCATCTAAGTGTGGGAACTTCTGATCTGTATTATTTCAAACCAATTTTAAAATCAGTTACTAGAATGATCAGCAGAACATGAAGTTTTCTCAGGTGCCACGTGGCTGTACTTGACTACATGACTTCTGCCATCCCTGGAGCATCGTGGCCCCCTCCACAGCCACACATCTAGAGTCCATGTGAGGGAGCAAGCCCCCACCTGGCAGGAGACACCTCTGTGCCCAGCTCTGCCTGTGAGACAGGAGGATCAGATGTCTACCTTAGCTGAAAGAGTTCAGATGTCAGATTGGGATCCAGAAGACTGCCTTGGCAGGCTGAGTGATAGTCGGCTTCGTGCCAGATGAAACTACCAGGATAAATATAAATCCTGGCACTTAAGTTTAAAATAAGGTGGGAGAGATGTGGCTTAGCGACAGTTCATGAGGAAAAGATGTGGGGCTCCTCACCGCTCGTGGGCTGGAGATGAGTCAGGAGTGTGAAGTGGCTGCCAAGGACGGAGGTGGGAAAGCTGACTGCGTTAATGGAAACTGATGGAAACCCACAGAAACCTGGGAACCAGTGCTAGGGCGCTAGAGACCATATGGGGTATTTCTTGGCCTGACCGTAAGCTGAAGCTCTTTTAGATGGTTTTAGATGGTTATCTAGATGGTTAGACAGTTAGATGGTTATCTGGAGTCCAGAATGGTTGAAGGAGCTTGCGGGCATTTAGCCTGATACAGAGAAGGCTCTAGATACAGCTGTTTTCTCGTAGCTGCAGGGCTGTGACTGCTGCAGAGGGAATAGACTTTTTCTCCATAGAACTTATCACTTCCTGCACCAAATTATCTATTTCTGTGTTTATATTGCCTGTCCTCCTCCCTGGAATGGAAGCCCCGTGAGACCCAAGACTTTTATGACTCTGCCCCCAGGGCCTGGCACACAGTAGGAGCACCTCCTTTGAAGGAGCATAGGAAGCAGGGATTTCCTCATCCCCAGAAGCCTCGGAAGACGGGGTTGTTGAAGAGAAGACGTAGTGCTGGGGTTTATCCTTGGACTCAGTGCCTCCAAGGACTCCAACTCAACTGACTCTTGGGTTCCCGCACACATAAGAGAATGGCAGGGATCCCTTGGTGGCTCAGCGGTTTAGCGCTGCCTTCAGCCCAGGGCGTGATCCTGGAGTCCCAGGATCGAGTCCCACATTGGGCTCCCTGCATGGAGCGCCCTTCTCCCTCTGCCTGTGTCTCTGCCTCTCTCTCTCTCTCTGTGTCTCTCATGAATAAATAAATAAGATCTTAAAAAAAAAAAGAGAGAGAGAGAGAGAGAGAGAGAGAACAGCAGTGCTTACACATGCCACATGTGTGTGCTTGTCTGTGACCCAAGTGGTCTCATGTCCAGGGCCTCAGGGAGGCCTGTGCTTCATTCCTTCCTGGAACCCCCTAGACCTTGCACTGAGCAGTGTTCAGTGGGGGACACTGATGATCACCTCACAGCTGGGCCTCAAGCCCCACCCCCTGCCCAATTGACATCCAGGCTGTGTGCCCACTCTGCCCAGGACAGTAGGTAGCCTCAGCCACTCAGGAGCCCAGTAAAGGGCCCTGGAGACACCTGCTTCTCCCGAGTCTCTGCTCACTGTCTCTGAGAGCTGGGGTCTATTTGAGCAGAGGAAAGGCGATCTAGATCAAGACTTGGTGGCATTGGACTAGGCAAGAGGGGAGTGATGGGAAGAGGATATTTCAGCGTATTTGGTTTGGTCTGTTTCAGAAGGTTTTTTGAGCCTCACCAGGAAAACGTTTCTGCTACTTATCTATCACAGCCTGATTCACGCCTCTGCTCTAGGGCCATACTGAGGGGCTGAGGGCCTGGCAGCTGGGGTTCCATTCCCTTTGCTGCCCCACACACCTACCCCAGAGTCCTCTCATCTTCCTTTTTGTTCTTCAGTACACCCTCCTGGCTGTGGGCTTCCCTTCTGGCACGGGCCCTCTGCCCAGCCCCGATCCTAGACCTTCCCTGCCCAGTCCCTCTGACCATCTTCCTGTCTTGCCCCCTCTGGCCCAACCCTTTCTTCACGGTCTCTTCTTCCCAGATCCCTGCCCAGACTCCCTACCCAGCCGTCCCACCTGGCCCCTCTGCCCAGCCTCCCTGACTGGCATCCTCTGCTCAGCCCCTTTCTGCCCAGCACCCTAGGCTGGCCACCTTGCCACGATGCTCTGTCTAACTCAGATCTTGTTTTGAGACCTTGAGGCATCCAGCCCACACTCCCAGGGTGAGCTGACAGCTCCAAGGCCCTGGCCAGAGCCTTCTCCTTAGATTTTAATCTCATGCCCACTCTACCACCATGCCCCAGTGGAAATAAGACTCTTGTCTGGACCAGGCTTTCCAGAGGTTTTCCACCAAGACCAGTTCTGAGCCCCTGGAACACTGGGAACTTTTTTGAGGGGGTGGGTTGGGGCTTGGGGGGAACTACAGTGCTAGGTCAGAGACCCTGGGTTGTGGCTCAGTTTATTCCGAGAAGATGGAAAGGGGAAGGAAGCCTTGGAGAAAGTTCTTCCATCCTTCCATCCTGGATTGCCAATCATAGTCCAAGGTTTTCTTGGTTCTGTGTTTCAGATCTAGGCCAGAGTTTAGGAGGAACCAAGCTTGAGAATGTTCACATTTGGAGGTTCCCCTTTAGTAGAATATTTTCTCCATGGTAAGAAAGACTCCTTCCTCCCACCTCCAGTCTTCCCTAGGGTCCCGCTTCCCTAAGTTCCTCTCCTCTCTGGCCAAGCAAAACTTACCCGCTCTTTCCCCCCATGGTGGGCCCAGGAATGCTGAGGGACCCTGGCCCCATGGGGTCCAAGATGATGGACAGCAAGAGGGACAAATGAGTGCAATACCTGCCTGGTTTCTACAACCTCCCAAAGGATGCAGTTCCTAAAAGGAGACTTCTAGAAGGTCTCCTCCCCAGATGGAGGGGCCTGGGCAAGATGGCACAGACAGACTCATAGCACAGACAGCCAAAGAGCAAACAGTGCTCATGGAAGGACCATGCCAGTGGGCTCAGGGGAAGGGATGAGGTGGGGAGGCCGCACCTGGAGAATCCTGTGGTGGTGTGTGAAGTGGATGGAGGGAAGGGAAGGCCAGGAAGAGAGAAGAGAGAAGATAAGAGATTTTGTAAGAAGAGGTGTTTGGGGGACACCTGGGTGGCTCAGCGGTTGAGCATCTGTCTTTGGCTTAGGTCGTGATCCTGGGGTTCAGGATCGAGTCCCACATTGGGCTCCCTGTGAGGAGCCTGCTTCTCCCTCTGCCTGTGTCTTTGCCTCTGCCTCTCTCTCGGTATATCTCATGAATAAATAAATAAAATCTTTTAAAAAAAGAAGAAGAAGAAGGGGTGTTTGGGGAGGTGGGAGGTGGAGTGCAGGTGTCCAGTCTCCAGCACTGTGGAAACAGCCCAGCAGCCCTGGTCTTGGCCCTGGTATGACCCTGAGCTGGATGCTTAGCCCCTCAATTAGTGAACCCAGCATTGGGAATCCCTGCAAGCCCCTGGTAGCTTCGAATTTCCCAAATGGAGTGGGAAATACTGATCTTACGGGGTTGATATTCAAAAGCAAAATGCGAGGCATGTGATGAGTTCTCTGATCCTATCCTTTCCCCATTTGCCCCCTCTGGTCTCAGTAAGGGTGCCGAAGACCCCCCCCTGGCTGCTCAGCCCTAGGACGTCCACCTCCTAGGACAGTTCTTGTTGATCCTTTTCCTTTCCCTTGGGCAGGTTCATTGGTTGGTTGGTTGGTTGGCTTTTTTCTTTTTTTGTGTGTTGAAGTGAGATTTACATAACATAAAGTTAACCATTTTATTTTTTAAATATTTATTTATTTGAGAGAGAGAGAGAGAGAGAGAGAGAGAGAGAACTCACAATGGGGGTAGGGCCAGAGGGAGACGGAAAGAGAGAACCCCAAGCAGACTCCCTGCTGATTATGGAGCCTGAAGCAGGCTCAACCCCACAGCCCATGGAGTCATGACCTGAGCCAAAATCATAAGTTGGATACTTAACTGGCGGTGCCACCTTAGTGCCCACATAAAGTTGACCATTTTAAAGTGAAGTACATTTAATATATTCACAATGTTGTGCAACCATCACCTCTATCTAGTTCTAGAACATTTTTTAAAAGATTTTATTTTTACTTATTTGAGTGAGCAAGAGAGAGCACAAGTGAAGGGAGGGGCAGAGGGAGAAGCAGACTCCTCACTGAGCAGGAGCCCGATGTGGGGCTCCATCCCAGGACCCTGGGATCATGACCTGAGCTGAAGGCAGATGCTTAACTGGCTGAACCATGGAGGTGCCCCTAGTTCCAGAACATTTTCATCACCCCAGAAGGAAATGCTGTACCTTTAAACAGTTGTTCCCTACCTACCCCTCTTCATCTCCTAGCACCCACCAATCTGTGTTCTATTTCGTTACCTATTCTGGATGTCTCACATATAAATGAAATCACATGATATATGATCTTTTGTGGCTGGTTTCTTCCACCTAACATGATGTTTTCAAGTCTCATCAGCTATTTATGGCTGAATACTATTCCATCGTACAGATATACCATAATTTGCTGATTCATTCATTTGTTGATAGGGTATTTCTGCCTTTTGGCTACTGTGAATAGTGCTGCGGTGAATGTATGTACATGTATTTGTTTGAGGACCTGTTTTCAACTATTTGGGCCATATACCTAGGAGTGGAATTGCTGTGTCATATGGCTACTCTATGTTTAACATTTTGAGGAACTTCCAAACTGTTTTCCATGATAGCCAAACCACCTTACACTCTTATCAGCAACATATCGAAGATTTAGAATTCTCCACATCCTTGCCAACACTTGTTATTGTCTTTCTTTTTATAAATCATAACATCCCAGTAGATCTAATATGGTATTCATTGTGGTTTTGCTTTGCATTTCCTGAATGACTAATGATGTTAAGCATCTTTTCATTTGCTTGTTGGCCATTTGTATATCTTCAGAGAAATAAATGTCTACTTAAGTCCTTTGCTGCTTTGCCCATTTTTTAATTCGGTCATTTGTCTTTTTTGTGTTGGGCAAATTTCTTAACCTCTCTTCATTGTCAAATGGGGATGCTATTGTCTAAATGTAATTGGAAAGATGTCCTATAGGAGTCTATAACAAAGGCCTGGCACAGGGTCAGGAATGATAAACATTAGCTGACTCTGAATTAGGCTCTGGTCTAATTAGGTGGCCAGTCATCTTTGTTTTCCCAGAATGGTCCTGGGTTTCACAGTGAACATCCAGCATCCTGGGAAATTGCAGTAGCAGGCAAACTAGGACAGCTGGTCACCCTACTGTGGTCCCAGGTACAGTAGATACTAGGTGTCCTTGCCACATCTTTGCTCCAAACCTCACATTCCTCATCTGAGGTAAGATGGAACTGAGAATGGCTCATGGAGTTGTTCTAAAAATCAGGTGAGGGACACCTGGGTGGGTCAGGGCTTGTGTGTCTGCCTTCAACTCAGGGCATGATCTCCAGTCTGGGGATCAAGTCCTGCATGGGGCTCCCTGTGGGGAGCCTGCTTCTCCCTCTGCCTATATCTCTGCCTCTCTTTCTGTGTCTCTCATGAATAAATAAGTAAAATCTTAAAAAGAAATCAGATGAATTAATTGGTTGAAAGTTAACCAGAAAGGCAGGCAGGGGAAGGTAGTACTTTTCCCCTAGGTCTTACCTGGAAGTGTAAAAAGAGTATGCTAGCAGCCACAGATGTCTTCCTGGCCTTGGCACTTCAGGTGCTGTGCTTCATAGCCTTACTACTCGAAGTTTGGTGGGGAAACAGCAGGCTTGGCAACACCTGGGAATCTATTAGAAATGCAGAACCTCGGGGTGCCTGAGTGGTTAAGCATCTGCCTTCAGTTCAGGTCATGATCCAGGAATCCTGGGATTGAGCCCCGTGTTGATCTCCCTGCTGAGCAGGGAGCCTGCTTCTCCCTCTCCTCTTGTGCTCTCTCTCTTTAATAAATAAATACAATCTTAAAATAAATAAATAAATAAATAGAAATGCAGATGCTCAGGGGCACCTCACTAGCTCAGTCCACAGAACGTGCAACTCTTGATCTCAAGGTTGTGAGTTCCAGCCCTACATTAGAATAACTTAAAAAAATAAAAAAAAATTAAAAATAAAGAAATGCAGAAACCCAGGCTTTGCTGAATCAGAATCTGATTCTCAGGTGATTTGGATGCTCAGTAAGGTTTGAGAAGCTTTATAACTAAAGTTTTAAAGCAGTGGAAACCATCCTGGAGGTGGAAAGTACATCAATAAATTCATTACAGGAATATTTATGAGAGCATAAAAATTAGAAGCTATCTGAATGCCCAAAAATAGGGAATTACTTAAGAAAATTGTGGGATTCCTTCTGAGTGGATGGCCAGGAAGCCATTAGAAGTGATGGGTTTTTTAAAAAAATTTTATTTATTTATGTATTCATGAGAGACACAGAGAGTCAGAGGCAGAGGAAGAAGCAGGCTCCATGCAGGGAGCCCAACGTGGGACTCGACCCCAGGACTCCAGGATCATGCCCTGAGCCAAAGGCAGAGGCTCAACCACTGAGCCACCCAGGCATCCCAGAAGTGATGGTTAAAAGACCATGTTTATTTATTTATTTTTTAATCTTTATTTATCCATGATAGTCACACACACACACACACAGAGAGAGAGAGAGAGAGGCAGAGACACAGACAGAGGGAGAAGCAGGCTCCATGCACCGGGAGCCCGACGTGGGATTCGATCCCGGGTCTCCAGGATCGCGCCCTGGGCCAAAGGCAGGCGCCAAACGGCTGCGCCACCCAGGGATCCCAAAAGACCATGTTTAGATATCATGAAACCTGACAGAAGTAGTCCACACAACTGGATGATCAGCAGTATTATAACCATGTGAAGTTCTACACATATGGAAAAGGCTAGAAGGAAATATGCCATCATGGGACTGGATGAGGGATGGGGAGGTCTGTTTTTGTTTTTGGTTTGCCTGGTCCTGAGTCTGTGTGGTGATATGATATATTTATGCTGTTAAAAATCCCTGTTGACTGATATTCCTCCTCATGTTGAATCAGTGTCAGGATAGGATGATTCTTCCGTATCCTGTTGAGGACATTGAGAAATGCTTTGTCTAGAAAGCTGCTCTTCACTCTCTTCCTGAGCCTGGTCCAACCCCCCACTTCCAGGGCTTTCGTAGGTCAGTCCCATCCATCCTGACACCTCTTTATGCTAGGCCCTCAGCACTGATGCCAATACCCCTTTCTCTGGCCTGGGTCCCTCCCTTTCCAGGATGGACCTGCTTTCTGTACTTCGTGATGACAGGTATTCTGTGTGGGTTTATTTTAACCTGAGGCTTGAATACTTCCAGAGGGCAGATGGAGGTTATTATGTGGATATATGAGGTAAGGGAAAATAATAATAAAAGGCAGTGTTACAGGAGCCCTTCCTGAGTGCAGACCTCATCCTATGGCCTTACATTTAATTCACCCACCTACCTGAGGGGGTAAATATTTCTAATACTGTCTTGGAACAGAGAGGTGAAGTACTTGCCTCAAGTTGCACAGCTAGTGAATGGCAGAGGAAGGACAAGAGCCCAGGTCTTTTCTGCCTTTGGAGTCCAAGGGTTGGAGCACTGTCTCATCGTGGATGAGAATGCCTGGCACATTGGTCCAGACAGGGGGTGTTTCTAGACCAGTGCTTTCCAAAGCTTATTGTGCAAAAGAATCCCTTGGGGAGCCGGTTCAAATTTGGATTTTGATCCAGCAGGTTTGGGATTGGGCTCAGGATTCTGCATGTCCAGTGAGCTCCCAGGTAATGCAGATGCTGCTGGTCCCTGGGACACATTTTGGGGAACAGGGATCTGAGAACATTCCTATGGGTCTTGTAAGTCTTCGTGGCTTGGTGGAGTCAGGGAATGGGATGCCCCTTCCCCCAGCAATCCCATCAGCACCTCCTGGGTTGGGCGCAGCTGCCTGGAACACTGTCCCGAAAAGCCTGGCTGGCCAGATCTCTCCAGCAGGCCCTGCAGAGTGCCCTTGGTTGCCTGCCCCAGCATTTTCACCTGCCAGTTGGCTGGCAGTTGATGGGTCGATGGTGACAGCTTAGCCTGAGTTCCTGTCCAGAAACGTCTTGAACTCAGCCAAGGTAAATGCTGCCCCGCTGTCAGAAATGAAGTGCCTGGCGGGCTCCAGGCATGAATAATTGAGGCAGAAGAGTCACTGTAACAGCAGACGTTTAGGACGGAGCTGGGGTTGGTTTGGAGGAGACAGCCTCCACAATCAAAACCTTTTTTGGAAAGGTCCAACAAAATCATTGTAATAGCTCCTACTTAGCGAACACCTACTGTGGACCAGGCACTGGGCTAAGAGCTTTACATTGCTCTGTTTTGTCTAATCCTTTCAAGAACTCTGTGCAGGAGGTTACTGAGGAGGGACTGAAGCTGAGAGGAGAGTAATGTTTGGCACTAGCTACTATGTAGCGGAGCCAGTGTTTGAACTTGGGTCTGACTCCACAGCCCTTGCCCTTGATCCTAGAGCAGTGGTTTTCAAAGTGCACCCCATGGAACCCTAAGGGTTCACAGAGGCACTTCTTACACAAGCTGCTGTGGGTTGGAGGGTGGTGGAGAAGGAAGTAACAGCAGGCTGGGCTCCAGGCCCTTCTTTCCTTCCCCCAGAATGGCCATACTTGGATGTGATTTATGTCCTGAGCTTCCACAGAAGATTAATTGGAAGAAAGGATTCCATGAGCAAAAATGTTTGAAATCCACACCGTGCTGCCTCCCAGAATGAATATGGATTATTGACCAGGGCTTCTTGCATGCATTTCAAGGAAACACAGTTCCCTTTGGTGGACTTGCCAAATAGTCTGGCTCAGGCTACGCCCCTGACCCTCTGTAATGTTAGGCTATCCCTGTCGTAGCTTCTGGCCTCCAGGTCCGCAGGGTCTGGAGGGCCACCCTCAGGGGTAACCAGACTGCCCCAAAGACAGCAGGTGTGATGCAGTGATGGTGAGTTCCTGGGATGAGTTCACAGCCCAGGCACAGCCCCTAAATCCCTTTAGGAGTCACATGTATATGGATTACAGTGAAGAAGCCCTCAGATTGACAGGCCTAAGGAGGTCTCCTCTTGGGACTTTGCTTGTATTAGTTAGGATACAGATTCAGTTCTTGTAACAAATGTTAAATTTATGAGGGACAGGGGTGTGAGAGTTTATTCTCCTACATGTAATAGTGTGAGTATAAGTAAGCAGGGATCGATGTAGTGTCTCCATGGTGCTGGGAACTCAGCTTCCCTCTGTCTTGCTACCTGCTGCTCTGCAACATGTGCCTTCTCAGTTGTGGTCCACGATGGCAGCCCATTCCTACTGAGGACAACTGTTTTGCTGGTCTTCCATTGGCTGGCCGTAGTCTCGTAGCCCCACTTAGCTGTTGGAGGGCTGGGACATGTAGTCTTAGCTGGGTGGCCATGTGCCTAATGGAAACTAAAGGAAGAAAGAGAGAGTGGTTAGGGGGAAGCATTTATCCATCTCTGTCATGGGTGGACTTCGTATATCAAAATTGATGATGTTGGCAGCAGCGGGAGCAGGACCTGCAGTAACAAATGGGAAGTGCCCCCACAGTCAGTCAAGAAGCTGGCGGTGGGGGCATCTGGGTGGCTCAGTGGGTTAAGTTTCTGCCTTTGGCTCAGGTCATGATCCTGAGGTCCTGGGATCGAGCCCCACATCCAACTCCCCGTGTAGTAGGGAGCCTGCTTCTCCTTCTCTCCCTCCTGTTTGTGCTCATTCACTCTCTCTCTACTAAATAAATAAAATCTTAAAAAAAAAAAAAAAGGAGAAGAAGAAGAAGCTGGCAATGATTGACTTTATAGAAGAAAACCACGGCAGCCTGGGTGTGGGGAAATTCTCCCAGAAATTGGGTTTCCCACTTCTCTCTTCCCATTCAGATTCTCACCGTCTATGCTGGTAAAGAACTGCCTAGGGTCTCCCAGGGAAAATTCTCCCAGAAATTGGGTTTCCCACTTCTCTCTTCCCATTCAGATTCTCACCGTCTATGCTGGTAAAGAACTGCCTAGGGTCTCCCTGGAAGGTGCTCAGATCACCCCATGAACAAGACTCCTCTAGTTAGTGTCCTTTTGGTTCGGAGGAGCTGTTTGAATTGTGTCAGGAGAAAGGTTTATAATGAGGAGTTAGAGACCTACCATGGGATGGAGATGACAGATGGCCTGACCTCAGGGACCTGGCAGTCAGAAACCAGGGCTGCTTTCCTTCTCTCCACGCCCACTTCCATTCTTGTCTCCTTTTCACCCATCCAGTGTATACTTATTGAAGCCAGATGCATGTAAGGTCTTCCTTCTCCTCTCTGTGGACAAGCAGTCACATTTAGGACGATGCCCTGGTGACCCAGAGTCACCCATGTCCTACACTTGCTGCCAGGGGGAGCCAGGGTTTCTCTTCCTTGCTTGGAAAGCGTCTCCCTAGCTAGCTTCAATTCCTCAGGGAAGAGCTTGAGGAGTCAGGGGACTTCCTCCTGTGTGCAGGACGTGCCAGCTTTGGAATGCTTTCCGTAGACTTGGATTCCCAGAGGAGGCAGCTGGTCCTTCCTAAGTGGCTTGTGTATCACCTTCTGGCAGCACTGAGGGAAGATGTCCTGGTCACCACCCCACATGTTCTCAGCACAGCCTCGGGCCCCCTCAGCTGCGGGATCCTTGTGACTGAACTAATTCAGCAGGCAGATCCTAACACTTACCATATGCCAGGTGCCAAGCCTTACACTAGGTAGGTTCTGCAGGTGAGAAGATAAACATGAAACAGTCCCCTTAGCCCTGTGCCCCAAAAAAGACCCACGCTGGTTCTTCTGATGCAAGAGATTTTAACCAATGACTAAAGGGTGGCCCACGTCACCTTCCAGTGGGGGCAGCTACTTAAAAACCCAAGAAACAACAGAGGGAGGAGAGGCCATTGCCTTTGAGTGAGACTGGCTTGGTTTCAGCTGGGGCCAGTGAGATGGGTCCCCAGTCACCCCACCCTTTGCCATCTTAGCTGAGGCAGCAGACACATGTTAGCATCTGTTTGGGCTTCCCAACTGCAGAGCGTGGCTTCTGCCTGGGGCCCTCATTTCTCATGCCTAGAGGTTTGGTGAAAGCTCTCACCAGGTGAGTCCCAGGAACCAGGTGATAGAAACCAGACCCTTCTCCAAGCTTCCAAGCAGCTGTTTTAAACACAGGTCTGCTCAGGTTCCTAGGAGGGAGCTGCATTTGGTTGACTCCCAACATACCTGCCAGTGTCTGTTCTTGGCTGCTGTCCTGCTTTGTTTGGTAACACGATCCCATTCTGGTCACTAGGATGTGTGGTGGTAGCAATAAAACAGAGAGAGGATAAGCAGGCATTTGATGGACTAGGCTTTGTGACCATTCATTCATCAACAGATCCTCCAATTGAGCATATATTCTGTGCTTAACCATCATAGGTAAAGGCAAATCTCACCTGTGGAGAATGTATGGTCTCACAGGAAAGGCAGGGGTGGAGGTAATAAGTCTAAACAACTAAATCATCACAAGTATGCAACATATTGAGAGGGAGAAACCCAGGGTGTGATGAGGGGAGGTTCTCCTGAGCTAGTGAGTGCTAACTGAAAGGATGAGAAGGAGTCAGCTCCTGAATGGAGTGGGAAAGAGGTTTTGAGGTGCAGAAGGTACAAGGCCCTGAGGCAGACCAGTCTCGGTAATTTCAGAAGCTGAAGAAGCCCAGCAGGGCTGGAGCACAGAGAGCAGGGGCACAAGAGGTGGTAGGTGGAAGCCAGACTACCACGTGTCAGGAGGATTTGTGTTTTTGTGTAATAGACAGCGGAATCCAAGGACTTACTGAGCATCTCTCCAACATATCATCAGGAACCCAGGTTCTGTCTTGTTCTTGCGGCTCTTGTTCTTATCCTCACAAGATGGCTGTTGAAGTTCCAGCCATTGTATCTGCATTCCAGGCAGGAATAAGGAGAAGAGCAAAGGTAAGAGGGACAAAGAGTCAAACGTGACCTGCAGGAGAGTCTTCATTTTATCTTATTAGCCAGCCTATATCACATGGTAACCCTTAAGACATCCAGGGAATGAGGATTTTTAGCTGGTTACTTTGCTGCTTGCTATAGGTCCAATGTTCTGTTAACAAAGAAGTAGGGGGGGCGGTGGTGGATATTGGATAGGTATGTCAAGAGTCTGCCGCACAGAGCTTTGTAGGTCATGGTAAGGAGTGTGGTCTTCGTTCTGAGGCAGCTGGGGAGCCATAGAATGTTCTATGCAGGGTGATGATATGGAAGGGGGAGACAATTCAGAGGTGCCCTCCTTGAGCCACAGCAACACCTAGATTTGGGCCCATATGTTAGTTTCCTAGAGATCCTATAACACATCACCACAAACTTGGTGTTTTAAAACAATAGAAATTTATTCTCACAGTTTTGGGTGCTAGGAGTCTGCAATCAAAGTGTCAGCAAAGCCATACTCCCTCTGGAGGCTCAAGGGGAGAATCCTGCCTTGCCTATTCTGGTGGCTCCTGGCTTTCCTTGGTGTTCCTTGGCTCGTAAGCTACATCACTCCAATCTCTGCCTCTGTCATCACATGGCCTTCTTCCCCGTGACCCCTTTGTGTCTGTATCCAAATCTCTCTTTCTCTTATAAGGTGGCATAGTTGGTTGAGCATCCAACTCTTGGTTTCAGCTCAGGTCCTGATCTTAGGGTCACGAGATTGAGCCACACGTGAGGCTCTGCAGTCAGCAAGGAGTCTGCTCAGGACTCTTTCTCCCTTTCCCTCTGCCCCTCTCCGCCTCTCTCTCTCAAATAAATAAAATCTTAAACAAACAAACAAAAACAATGTGAGCACCCACCATTGGATTTAAGGCCCACCCTAATCCAATTTGATCTCATCTTGACTATAGTTGCAAAGATTCTACTTCCAAATAAGGTCTTATTCATAGGCATTAGGACTTGAGCATATCTTTTTTTTTTTTTTGGATTTTATTTATTTGAGAGAGAGAGCGAGAGAATGCGTACAAGCGGGGAGAAGGGGCAGAGCGAGGGGGAGAAGCAGGCTCCTTGTTGAGCAGGTGTGGGGCTGGATCCCAGGACCCTGGGATCAGGACCTGAGCAGAAGGCAGACCCTTAACTGACTGAACCACCCAGGTGCCCTTTGAACATACTTTTTTGTGGACACAAACCTGCAGGGCATGCATAAGGACTAAAGAACCGGCTAGACCCTGCTCTGCTCTGTGGGGCCATTCATTTCCCCCTCACCCATAGAGACAGCCCAGGAATTTGGGACAGCCATACTCACAATCTCAGGATTGTGAGTTCAAGTCCTGCATTAGGCCCCACCTGGACCTGGAGCCTACATTTAAAAAGAGAGAGAGAGAGAGAGAGGTTGAGAACTCCCATCCCCCACAGATGGTGGGGGCTATTTGCAAAGGATAGACGTCCTCACAGGGCAAGTAGTGGGAGAAGATAAATAAGAAGGTGATGTTTAGGGCAGCCCCAGTGGCTCAGTGGTTTGGCGCTGCCTTCAGTCCAGGGCGTGATCCTGGAGACCTGGGATCGAGTCC
Source organism: Vulpes lagopus (assembly GCF_018345385.1). Taxonomy (NCBI): domain Eukaryota; kingdom Metazoa; phylum Chordata; class Mammalia; order Carnivora; family Canidae; genus Vulpes; species Vulpes lagopus. The sequence continues at coordinate 38,223,195 of NC_054835.1, read as the reverse complement.
CACGTCAAGCTCCCTGCATGGAGCCTGCTTGTCCCTCTGCCTGTGTCTCTGCCTCTGTGTGTGTGTGTGTGTCTCATGAATAAATAAATAAAATCTTAAAAAAAAAAAAAAAAAAGAAGGTGATGTTTAAGTGGAGCATTGACAAAGTGGGGATCTGCCTGGGGAGGAAGGCAAGGAGGTCATTCCAGGCAGGAGGATCAGCATGTGTGACCACTGGTGGCCTGAGGGGAGTCTGGGCTGATGAGTGGGTGCACAAGGATGTACAGGGTAATGAGAGAAGGCGAGAGCAGTGAAGCTGGAGAAATTGGAGCTGACTCCTGATGAGACCACGGTTTGGGTTTTGTCTGGAAGACAGTGGGAGCCCCAGATGGTTTGTGAGCACAGTGATGTGGCCTTGCACGTGCTTTAGATTTGTTTGACAGCTGCACCGAGGGTAGGTGGAGGGGTGGGCCGTCTGGAGGCTGGAGGGGAGGAACCAGGCAGTGGCAGTGGGGAGATCCCCCTCCCCCACCACACCATCCTTCTTCTGCTCATCTTCTCCCGACCCTGCCCTGACCCCAGGTCCCCAGAGCATGTCACTTGTCAGAAGAGCAGAGTCTGCCTCTTGGCGGGTGCAGGGAACAGGCATCCCTGGTCCCTGCTCATGCTGGGCCCGGGGCAAGGGCCGGCTGGGCAGCTGGCAGGTTGGCAGGAAGAACATGGTCTGCTCTGCTGTGTCTGCAGCCACTGTCACCGGACAGCCTGATTAATGACCCACTGCGTCCGGGCCTCCTCATGGGTCAGCAGCCCCATCTCTGCAGCCGCGGCCAAGTGAACCGGCCTTCTCTGCCTCCTGCCCCCTTACGGCTGGTGCTCCCAGATGGGCAAAATGCTATGACATCGCCTCCTCCCTGGCTCTGCCACCCTTTCTGCTAACTAGTTCCTGTCCTCTTTTAAGTCCTGGCCCTAAATGCCTCCTGTGCAGGAGAGACTTTACAGAATTAACTCCCAGCCTGCTGTGTTCAGCTTGTTCTTTATTTTATCCATGTCGAGCTCATGGTAGAGGTTAAAAATGTCTTGAAGGAACCACGGCTGCTTCTCTTCCTTTTCTCAGCCCTCTGGCGACTGTCGCGTGGGCCCCGAATTCTCCCTCTGCTTAAGGGCCTGTGTCTGTGTGTTCTACTTGCATAAGGCCTGCTTCCTCCATCAGACTAACAAGATGACCCCAAGATCAAGGATCTGCCTCCATCTTTATTTTTCATTTATCTATTTAGTTATTTTTGAGGGAGAGTGGGTAGGGACAAAGAGAGGGAGGTTGGGAGAGAGAGAGAGAGAGAGAGAGAGAGAGAGAGAGAGGGAATCTTAAGCACGCTCCCTGCTCAGCACAGAGCCTGACTTGGGGCTCAATCTTGCAACCCTGAGATCCTGACCTGAGCTGAAACCAAGTATTGGATACTTAACCGACTGACTGTCCCAGACACCCCTCTGCCTCCATCTTTATACTGGTGGCTTCTAAGATCCAGTTTTTTTTTTTTTCCCTTAAGAAGGGTAACCTCAGGGCAGTGACTGTGTCTCCCCTTCAGTCTGGGAGCTCCCTGAAGACGAGAGCTCTGTTTGGGGTTGCCCTGTCTATTTCTTGCTGATGCTCCAAGCTCAGCTCTGCCTTGGGCATGCTCTGTGCATACTCAGGGGCTGCAGGAAAAGCCCCCTGGCATATCTGGGAATGGAAGGGCTGAGCATGGGTATAGCAGGTGTGAATTTGGCTGGAGCCAGAGCTGTTGGGGCCTGACTACGGGCCTGGTACTGAGCTATGGTCTGGGGCCAAGGGGAGCCCAGGACATCCAGGCCTAAAGGAGTCCTGGAAGCCCCAGATCCAGGGAGGGCTGGGACTTCAAATCAGAAGTCCATGCAGGGGAGGGGCAGAGGATGACTCCTGGCCAGCCTGAGTCTTCATAGCTGCTGTGGTCTCTGTCTTGGGTGGTGGCAGGAGGACAACCATAACTACTATGTGTCCCGTCTGTATGGCCCCAGCGAGCCCCGAAGCCGGGAGCTGTGGGTGGACGTGGCCAAGGCCAACCAGAGCCAAGTGAAGGTCCACAGAATCCTCTCCAACACCCACCGGCAGGCTTCGGTGAGTATGCCAGTCCCTGGCAGCACTGCCTTGGGCCGGGAGGCTGGGGGCCAAGGCCCTGTGCCCAATAGTGGGCATGACTGTGGCCTAAGGTCCATGATCTGGGAAGTGCCTTTCAGGGGCCCCTGGGGGGCCTGGCCAGAGTTAAGGTGCCAACCTGTGGTCCTGGGGGCCTGTCTGGGACCTGCCTGTCCCTGGTCCTGTGCAAACAAGCATGCAGCAGTGTGGGTGTCCAACCTCCTGGCCTACAGCTTGCCCATGCTGATTCTCTCTTATGCCTGCAGAGAGTGGTCTTGTCTTTTGATTTTCCTTTCTATGGGCATCCTCTGCGGCAGATCACCATAGCAACTGGAGGTAAGGCTGTGTCTGTCGGTGGGACTGGGGGAGGTTTGGAGATCTCAGCCAGAACCCCAGGGGCCTACCTGGGAAGGTTCATTGGAGGCAGGGGTACACAGACAGACAGTAGAGGGTCCCACATCCCACACTGGGCTCTGTTGGGGCCCCTATCTCAGGAGGGAGATCAGTGTGTGTGTTGGGCCACCTCCCTGATGTTGGCTGACTTGCTTGTGTGTGTGTGTGTGTGTGTGTGTGTGTGTGTGTGTGTGTCCCAGGGCTAACTCAGGCCAGCGTGGGCAATCCCTGTGGTCCCTATGCTTCTGAGCCTATGAATGAGAGAGAGGAGGAGACTTCCCTGAGAGCCTGATTCTTGGGACCAGGCTCTTTGCTGCTATGAGGAGCCCATCTTTGATTCCCGTGTACTTTCCCAGGGACTGGGAGAGGTGGGAGTCTGTAGCCCCCTAGAGGGGCAGGGAGAGCCTTCTCTGCTTGGGAGCCCCTTTGCTGCATACACACCAGACCCAGAGCCTAGCAGGTGGAAATGGGGAACAGAGGAGACTCGCTTCCAGTTCCCTCTGTGCTCTCCCTCCTTGCACAAGAATGCAAGTTCTCTCTAGGCCTTCTCTGGTGACCTCTCCGCATTTATCCCCACCCCAGGCTTCATCTTCATGGGCGACACGATCCATCGGATGCTCACAGCTACTCAGTATGTGGCGCCTCTGATGGCCAATTTCAACCCTGGCTACTCCGATAATTCAACAGTCGCTTACTTTGACAATGGTGAGACCAGATCTCAGAGTTTAAGTCACCTGGCTCCAGGGCTTGCTTGTCCCCCTGCCTTTAGAGGAGCCCAAAGTCTAGAGAGGACAAGGTATTTGCCCACAGTCACACAGCCAGGCAGCCACCCCACCTCCCTGCATTCGGTTCTTCTGTACCTTGGGAACAAGAGGCCTGCGACCTAGCAGGGTCTGATGAGATAACAAAAGAAAAGTGCTTGGCTCTTAGCAGAGGTGACAAACATGATAGGCTTGTTTGTCTCACTCTCACCAGATTGTCCCTTGAGCACCCAACCCTCACCCATACCATCCCGATTCTGCAGGCCCTCCTCCCTGCACTGCCTCCCTGTCCAGCCAGGTCTCTGCCTTCTCCCCAGGGACAGTCTTTATTGTTCAGTGGGACCACGTGTACCTCCAAGGCCGGGAAGACAAGGGCGGCTTCACTTTCCAAGCAGCTCTGCACCATGACGGCCGCATTGTATTTGGCTACAAAGAGGTGAGTGAGCGTAGCCGCAGAGATGGCTGGGTCTTGGGGTCTTCATTCAGCAACTATCTGTGGAGAACCTGCAATGTGCCAGCCACTGGCCTCAGTGTGGGGAATACAGCAGTTAATGAGAGGGCCATAGGCCTGACCCTTGTGGAGATGTAGGCCTGGTTGGGGAGATAGACAGTAATTGCACAAACAAATGTAGAATAACCTCTAAGACAACTGTTCCTAAGTAGAGCCAGGAGAGCCTTTCATGAAGCTTTTTTTTTTTTTTTTTTTTTTTCATGAGGCCTTTTATCTCAGCAGAGATCAAGGAGGCTTCCCTAAGGAAAAGAGTTGAGACCTGCAGGATTCATGGGAGTTAAGGAAGCAAAGAGGAGAGAGGGGGGAAATCACGTTCAAAGATCCTGTAGCAGGACAGAGCATGGCTGGTACAAAGCATTGAAAAAAGATAGCAAGGCTGGAGGGGAGAGAGTAGGGGGCAAGATAGGGCCCTTTGCCTATGGGAAAGGTCACTCTGGCTTCAGAGTGGAGAACAGATTGTTGGGGGCCTGGAGGGAAGGCTGGGAGATATTTTGGAGAGAGAGATGTTGCCAGCTTGGAGTAGGATGGGGTGAGACGGAGACAACTAGACAGATTTAAGAGCCAGGGAGCAAGTGAATTAATAGGCTTTGGAGATGTGTTAGGAGGAGGGGGGCATGGATAGAAGAAAGGGAGTGACTCCCAGGTTTCTGGCCTGCATGGAGATGCCATCCACTAAAAGCAAAGAAGAAAAGGAAATCTACTGGAGACGGTATGGGGGAGACTTGCAATTTGGATGGGGGCCCATTGGATTTGGGATGTCTCTGAGTCCTCTGAGAGGTGCCGTGAGCAGGCGGATGCATCTGGAGCTCAGAATGGAGGTATAGGCTGGCTCAGGGGTGTTTGGCAGGGATAGATAGAGCCTCTTCCCCCTTGCCCCCCCCCTACAGATCCCTATGTCTGTCTTGGAAATCAGCTCCTCCCAGCACCCCGTCAAAGCAGGACTATCAGACGCCTTCATGATTCTCAACCCATCCCCGGATGTACCAGGTGAGTCCCCAGGGATCCAGCAGAGCTCTCAAAGGGAGCTCAAAGACTGAGCTCCAACTGACCCAGGCTGTGGGTGGGTGGGGATTGGCAATGGAGGGGGTGGATGGAGGGCAGAGAGCTGAGCAGGAACCAAGGGAAGATGGAGCATAATGAGTTCTAATAGTTTTTCATTAAAGCCGAGGAACCATTTTCCCCCCAATGAAATCACCAGTGGAAAGTGCTGCTCTGTTGGATGGGGAGGGGAGCCACTCAGCACCCAGTCCATTTAGAAAGCCTCCAAAGACACCAAATTAGGATTTTTGAGGGCTCCCAGAACACAACCATAATTACATCCCCATCCCAGGTGATAGGAGCATCACAGGGGGCTTCAGGGAAAGGAAGCCAGTCTGAGCCACATAGTTAACTGTCCTTCAGCAGATCAGATCTCTCTAGCCTCAGTTGCTTCTTCTAAAGTGGAGGTATAGCTGGAATGGTGCTTTTTCCTTCCTGGTCCTTCTCCAGTTCTGATATTTTGGAGGGTCACAGCTCTTTCTCTCCTGCTTCCAACCTGCTGCTCACCCCCACCGGAGTCTTGGCTTCACATTTCTGGGGAAGGCCCTGCAGGCATGCCATCCACTGTTTTTAGAGCCCTGGCTCAGATACTTTTGAACCTGACCTCTTCTGCTGTGCTGTGTATGCAGTAGTCCTCTGCCTACTGGGGGATGGGACTGGGGGATATTCTGAACTCCACTCTGGCCATGCCAGGCTGGATGAGAGGATGTGTGCAGAGTCACCAAGTGCTTTCCTATAGAGAGGCAAGGCCCCACCATTCTGGGAACTCTAGGGCTTCCAGGCAAAGGAACTTTCTTACATCTGTTGGTTGAATTCAATGTTCTGAGTGTTCTGATTCTGTGTTCTGAGTTCCTACTTTGCACTATGCTTTCTTTTCTTTTTTAAGATTTTATTTATTTGAGAGAGAGAGAGCAAGTGCACGTGCGTGAGTGGGGTGAGCGACAGAGGGAGACTCAGACTCCCTGCTGAGCAGGGAGCCAGATGCTGGGCTCGATCGTGGGACTGCGGGATCATGACCTAAGTTGAAGGCGTTGTGTAATGGACTGAGCCACTCAGGCGCCCCTATACACTATATTCTGGGTGCTACTGAGATACAATGAAGAAGTCATGGAGGGATTCATCATCTGAATGGAGCCTCTGTCCTTAACAGAACTCTGAGAGAAAGGACCAGGGCTCACGTTATAAGCCTTTATCCAGCACACTTCCATCAGTACAGTGTTAGGGGCTTGGCTCTGGAATTGGAAGCGTCGAGTGGAGTCCAAACTCTCCATAAGCATCTGACTTCTGGCAAGTCACTTATCCTCTTTAAGTTCATTTCTTCATCTGTAGTTGGGGATATAAGTGGTCCTTGCCTTCTACAGTTACTGTGAAGATGAACTCAATGATGTGCATGAAGTGTTTGGTCCAATGTCTGGCACATCGAGTCTGAGTCCTGTACTAGAATCTTACTATGTTAGTCTTCAGCACACGATGATGCAGTGTTTTATAATCCAGCAAGACATCTGGTACAGTAGCAAACAGTGTAGAAATAGGGGCACGTGATATCCTGATACTGGTGTGTCATAGGTCAGATGCCAGGACCACAATACTTTCATGTGATTTTTGTAGCTAGCGAGGAAGAAATCACATGCTGTAGTAGCAGTTTCCCAAACTTCATCCATGTGCACATCATCTTTGAAATTTTTGCCATTAACATGAATTACTCTCCTGCTACATATGAATGCTCTTCTTTATCCTAATCTATAAAATGATATTTTTACACAAATAAATGTGCCTGGCCTAAAACTCAAAAGATACAAAAGTTTGTATTGAAACAGTTAGGTTTGGGGGGGCAATGGGTAAAAAAAAAGAAAAAAAAAGAAAAGAAAAATTAGTTTTCTCTCCCATACCTGACCCCTGTCCTCAGTTTCCCTTCTTGGAGGCAACCTGGCTACCAGGTTATTTCTAGAGCTATAAGCATACATTTGGATATTTAACGCAAATGCTGGCATAGGATGCCACTGTTCTGCACTTGAACGAAGTATATCCTGCCCATCTTTCCATATCAGCCCATATTTGATTCTTTTTAATGGCTACTAGATAGTCTGTCGCACAGATGTACCTTAATTTTTTTTTAGATTTTGTTTATTTGTTCATAGAGACAGAGAGAGAGAGGCAGAGACACAGGCAGAGAGAGAAGCAGGCTCCATACAGGGAGCCCAATGTGGGACTCCATCCCAGGTCTCCAGGATCACGCCCTGAACTGAAGGCGGCGCCAAACTGCTAAGCCACCGGGGCTGCCCCAGATGTACCTTAATTTAACCAAACCCCTGAACATAGGCTTTACAGCTGTTTTCCATTTTACTACAACAAATAATGCTGCAGTGACTATTCTTGCAAGGAGCTATTTTTATGCACCGTTGTATTTCCGCAAGATAAATTCCCACCACTCCACCTGCCCCTCCCTGACCTTCATGAACACTTTGTGCTCTGGCAAGACCCTGATCCATTGCTCTACAGACAGCATCTGCTCTTAACTGGCTGGTTAAGGCCTGTACTGAGCCGGCTGCTACATAGTCTCAATCTCTCTGATTGTATTAGTTAGCTATTGCTACATAACAAAGTATCCTGAAACTTAGCAGCTTAAAACAGCAAACATAGGGGCACCTGGGTGGCTCAGTCAGTTAAACATCTGCCTGCAGCTCAGGTCATGATTTCAGGGTCCTGGGATTGCGCCGGCATCGGGCTCCCTGCTCAGTGGGGAGTCTGCTTCTCCCTCTGCCCCTCCCCTCACTCATGCTTGCACGTGCACAAGCACTCTCTTTTTCTGAAATAAATAAATAAAACCTTTAAAAAAACAAAACAGCAAACATATTATCAGCCCAGAGTTTCGCCCAGAGTTTCTGTGGATCAGGAAGCAAAGCACAGGTCCCCTGGTTCAGGATCTTGCCCAGGCTGCTCTCAAGGTGCTTGCCAGGTTATGGTCATCTCAACCACTGACTGGGGTGGGGGTGTGCTTCCAAGAGCTCTCACGTGGGTGTTGGCAGGAGTCACTTCCTTGCAGAGGCCCCACCTCAGTTCCTTCCGTGTGGACCTCCTCATAAGGACAGCTCATAACACTGCCCCTGGCTCCCACCAGAGTAGGCAAGCAGGACAGCAGTAGAGGGTGGGCAAGACAGAGGTCAGTCGTTTTGTAACCTAATTTTAGAAGTGCCATCCCATCGTGTTTGTCATATTCTACTGGTTAGAAGCGAATCACTAGGTCCAGCCCACACTCAAGACTGGATTCCACAACGTGTCAATACCTTGGAGGTGGGGTCACTGGGGACCATTTTAGAGGCTTGATTACCACACTGATTATGATCCCATCCCCAGGCTCTGAGCTTTACAGTATCTTCCTTGGTCATCCTCCCAACACTGCAAGTGAAGTCTTTACTTTCTAAATGAGGACACAGAGGCTCAGAGGCTTGTGAAGTGTGACTTACTTGTGATCACACAGCTCTGAGACAGAACTGAAACCCAGATCTTCTGTTTTTTTTTAAACCTGGGGTTGACCATTGAGATTTTCTAAATCTAACCTGCCCCATTCCAGTTGGAGGGGTGAATCCTTTCCTCTTCAGCTCCCCAAACACCCACAGCCCTGTGTGACACATCCCAGGCTGTTCTGAGTGGCCAAGTCCCCCCACCCAGGTGGATTACTGAGCCCTGTGGCGGTCTCATTGGTGCCTCTCTCACAGGGTTTTGCGGCCTGGCGGAGTCTCAGGAAATGTGTGTTGGATCCAGCTGCGGTACAAGGGTGAATTAGAGGAAGCCAGATCCCTCAGGGACTGTCTGCATATGAGGTTTCTCTATGATTCTGGAATAAAAGGCTGTTTTAGAGCCAGCCAGGGAGATGTGGGGAGGCAGGAAGAAGGGCAGGGGAGGAAGCAAAGCCCACCTGCAATAACAGGAGGGCAGTCCCTCCTGCTCTGTGAAGCAGGGCTCTGTTGTGGGAGCTGCTGGATTCAGGACTCCAGGTGCTGTTTGCTGAGGTGTTGGCTCTGCCTGCCAGGGAACGCCAGCATCTGACCCCCAGACACAGCCCCGCAGCTCCCAGTCTCTCATTTCCTTCCTCCTACCCCCATGTCTTCTTGTCATTGTAAGATCTGATCATGTCATTCTTTGGCTCCTTGTTGCCTGCAGCATGAAGTCAAAATCCTTTGTGTGGCTTTCAAGGTCCTGTGCAGCTGGCACAGCCTATCCACTCTCTGTCCACCACTCTCTATCCGGGCATTGCTGGCCTGCATGCCCTGTTCCTCAGACCATGCCAAGGGCTGTCCACATATCTATGACATGGTTCTTGTATGAAATGGCACTTTCAGCCGTTTTGACACTTGATAAAATTTTAATCCATTAGTCTAGCTCAGATGTTGTCTCCTCTATGCAGCAGAACTCATGGTTTCCTTGGGCACCTTCCCCCAGCTGGTCGTGAGAGCTCCTTGGGGGCTCACCATGGCCCCAGCACTGAGCTCAGTGCCTGAAAAAGAGCAGGTGGTCAAAAAATGAGTAATAGTGCAAGAGTGGGTGCCACTGGACCTTGACTTCTGCTCTCTGGTGATCACCAAGTGAGAATAGGGGCCTGATGCTGCTTGAAGTGGAGGGAATACTTTGGTAATTAATTGCATCTCTCTTTGTCAGAGGTTTTTAAGCCTGGCTCCTGGCATAGACTTTAAGAAGAGTATTGGAGTGTGGGTGGAGCATATTCATATGCATGCATTTTTCTGGGACAGCATCCATGGCCTTCATTGGGTTTTTAAATGGGCCACCACCTCTGCTTTGGGGAGTGATGGATTTTATGTGGCTGGGAGGTCAGAGGTTCCTCTGGGTCTTCTATTCAACCCACAAGTAGGGTATTGGTTTGGATTAGATTGAGCTGCAAATAACAGGAAATCCCAAATAACTATGGCTTAAATGAGACACAAATTCAGAGGCAGCTCTTTGGTCTGCAGCTCCTATTATTACCAAGATATTCCCATTGTCCAAGCCTCTCTGGGACACTGCCACCAGAATGGATGGTATCATTGTCTCTGTACCCAAGCTCCTCTCTGCCTGGAATGCTAGGAGAAGTGCAGGTTGGTTTCCCACTATTCCAGAATCCCTGAGCTACTGAACCCAGTCTGGTCTGCGGGACTGTGTCTTTCCCCAGGCTCCAAACATTTTCTTCCCACCCTTGTCGAAAGGTAGGGGGAATTCATCACAGTCTCTCTCTTGGGATTGAGAGAAGGAGATGCTGCAAACAGCCAGAGTTTTCCTTGTTATTATTTCCTTACATAAACTGTTACACCAGCTTTGCAGCGGAGCATCTGCAGAGCATGCCTGATGCAGAGAAAAGATCTATGTGCAATTAGCAGCAGCTTTTTGCAGAGGCAGGCAAAACACACGAGGGTAGCTTATACACTCTTTATTTGGCCATAGGGCTCCCAAAAGTCAATATAATTTCCTTTATTCATTTGTTTAAGAAACTCTTTCTTGGGGACACCTGGGTGGCTCAGCAGTTGAGCATCTGCCTTCAGCTCAGGGTGTGATCCTGGGATCCCAGAATTGAGTCCCACATCAGGCTCCTCACAGGGAGCCTGCTTCTCCCTCTATGTCTCTGCCTCTCTTTCTGTATCTCTCATGAATAAATAAAATCTTAAAAAAACAAAAAAACAAAAAAACGAAGTCTTTCTTGGGATACCTGGATGGCTCAGTTGATTAAGCATTTGCCTTTGGCTCAAGTCATGATCCTGGGCTCCTGGAAAGGAGCCCCATGTTGCTCCCTACTTAGTAGGGAGCCTGCTTCTCCTTCTCTCCTGCTTGTGCTCTCTCTTGCTATCTCTCTCTCTCTCTCTCTTTCTCTAATAAATAAATCAAATCTTTTAAAAATCCTCCTTCTTTCATGGACAATATAAAAGCAATTTTAGTGTGGCCAATGTCAAAACTGACAGAGGTTCTGAATCAGTGAAACCAGTTAATGAGTATTTAATTTCTCAGGGCTTCAGACTGTGGCCTGCCCCTTGGGGTACAGGACCCTCATTGTGCCCACTTCTGAGGTCCCCTGCTGGGGCTCAACTTATGATTATTGAATGAATAGTCAAATGAACAAAGAAAGACATGAACGAGAAAATTGAAAACTTATCCTGAAACTACTATCTTATATTTTTTTTATACCATAACCACCCATTTTGGAGGGCAGTTCGTGGTAGGGCTCATCAGTCTGATTTCTTCTGACCAATCCAACTCTTCCCCACTGATGTCTGGTTTTGAAACAAAATGGGACATGCAAACCTCTCTTTTGAGCTGTTAACATTTCTTGTTTGGGCATCAGGGCTTTCTGTGTCTGGACCTTAGTATTTCTGAATCTTTGACAAATGGAGGCAGAGATCAAAACAGAATGTCTCAAGATGCCAGAAATGTGGCTTTGGGGCAGCCTCTGTCTTGGTTCCGGAGGGATCTGTTGGTCATGCAGATGGACGTCATCATCCTTGGGTGAGCCCCAGATGTTGGCGAGATAATCCAAAAGCAAAGAACTCCGGCAGGGATATGAAGAGTTCTGTTTATAGAGAAATAAAAATATTGCCAAAGCTGTACACTTAAACAAGTACAAGTTGGCAGTTGAAGTGAGCAAATATTTTTAATCAGAGGTCTATTTCCGCACACCCACCCTCATCCTCCTTCCAACTGTAGTCTTCTCCTCTGCCCTGAGGTAGGGAGATGATGGTCTTTGGAGTGCATCTGGCCCTGTCAGGCTGCATTATCACTTGAATTACACCCCCAACTCCAGTTCCCCAGCCCAGGTGGTGGGGAGGCCCATCACTAGATTCTGGTGTGAGGTTTGCTGGGAGTCTCGCCTTCTCTGGCTGCTCCTCATGTTTCTCCATCCCTGAAATCAGCCTCCTTGACAAATTCATGTCTCCATTCATGCCCAACCCTGACTCCACTTGTCCCTCGCATTTCACTTTCCTTCCAATCCCAGGAGTAAGCTCTTCTCTACCTCCTTGCAGGTGGAGAAATCTGGAAAGCTGGTTCTCCCCTACTTTGAGCTCTAAGGTAGAAAAGGGCATGTCTGACTGCAGAGCCCATTGGGGGCTGACCTTTTGAGAAAGACCATAGTCTGGTGGGCTGAGGCAGAAGGGTGTTCTAGCTTTAGGCTGTAGGCTAAAGCTGTAATAAGTTGCTGAGGTTTTGTGACTATCTACAAAACACTCCTTCATTCAGTCATTCCTTGAGGTCCTGTTATATGCAGGGCCTGGTGCTAGGGGCTGGGAGATGGACACAGATAACTTGCAGGCTCCACCCTGGAGGAGCTCACAGCCTGGTAGGGTAGGTGGCCAGCAAAGTCAATATTGATGGAGTGGTGTAACAGGTGATGCTAGACATCCTGCAAGAGGCTGTGAAGCTCAGAGGAAAGGCCACTAACTGAGCCCAAGGAGGGTGGAGAAGCCTTTAACAAGGGTGTGTCCCTTGAGCAGGGTCTTGAAGGAGGAAGCAGAGAAAGGATGAAAGGTTTACATAGACTCTAGACCCCATGGTCTTAGGCCCCTTGGAAGACCTGGAATTTCACTTTATTTTCTTACTCTTACATTGTAGTGCTAAAAAGGGTAATTTTTCAGAAAGAGGGATGGCCCTTGAGGGGGGCGGGTGGGACAGAGCTGTTGAAGGCTGCCCAGGTATCCTCTATCTACATGTCCCACATTCCCTAGGCTCACTCAAAGCCCAGGCCACCTTCCCATAGCAGTTGGTGTCACATAGGGAGGGGCCTGCAGTGCATACGGGCCTTTGTTTGGATTAGAAATGGAGCAGATGAATTGCAGAAGGGTGACCTTCCTCACCCCAATCTCTTCCAGACCCCACTCCTGCTTGGCCACAGGCCTTTCTTATACCAAAAAAAAAAAAAAAAAAGTGTGTGTGTGTGTGTGTGTGTGTGTGTACAAGGCTCTGTGAACCTCATTCCTTCAGCTTTTGATGGAGGAGTCTCTCCTCCCTAGGACCTTGGTAATCCTGTAGACATTGGGCAGTGACTGATATTTATGAGGCTTGCCTCTCAGCCCCTTCCTTTTCAGACTTAGGGTTGCTTAGGAAAAAAATAAGCACACAATTGCTGGCATTTGGTTTAATTATTTGTTTTGACAGAAACATTGTAAATATTTCTCTTCTACCCTTTTAGAAACACAAATACAGTAGTCCCCCACCCCCACTCTGATCCGTGGGGACACGTTCCATGACCCCCAATGGATGCCTGAAACCATGGGTAGTACTGAAGGTTATATATACTATGTTTCTTCCCATACAGACATACCTATGATAAAATTTAATTTATAAAGTAGGCACAGTAAGAGATTAACAATAACTAGCAATAAAACAAAGCAATAATAAAATCATAACAACATAATATAATAAAAGTTAAGTGAGTGCAGTCTCTCTCTCTCAAAATATCTTATTGTACCATACTCACCCTTCTTTTGTGCTGATGTGAGATGATAAAATGCCTACATGAGGAGATGGAGGGAGGTGAGTGGCGTGGTTGACCATGGGTCACAAACCAGGAAAGTGAAGTCGCGGATATAGAGTACTACTGTAAGGAAACCGGGAAGAAATACGGTGTGCCAGGGACCCTTGTGCAGTCACAAGAGTAGAGTGACCACGTCTCTTCCCAATGCTGTGTTCAGTGACTCCAAATTGGTAGCTTGAGATCAGCGCAGGAAGTATTTACAGCCTGGAAATCAGCAAATTCCACAGTCAGGACTCATTCATTGCATAGAATGTTTCCAGGACATTCTGTGTTTGAGAATGTTTCAGGGGCTGACACTTCCATCATGCACACAGGAACTTTTTAACACCAGACCAACTGGGGTTCAATCTTGGGTTAATAGGAGGCATTGATTCCAAGATTGGGGATAAATAAATGATAGAAATGTAGATGAGATGTTCTTTTAAGCAGATTCTTCATTCAGGAGGAGGGCTGGGGGATGGGGCACCCAGCTATTGCACACTGGGCCTGAAGAGTTCTGCTGGCACCCTGGGGAAGCTTCTTCCAAACCATCTTCAGCTGAGAGAGAGTTATGTCCTTACTACTCTGGGCTTCCTGTAACAAAAACCCAACTAAAACTAGCTTAAGTGGAAAAAGTGATATGAAGTAGCCCAAAGAATCAAAGGAAGAACTGATAGCTAGGGAGACAGGGACCAGGGCAGGTCCTGGGACACCAGAGCCTGGAAAGCCACCAGTATGTCCTACTTCATGAGGCTCACGTATGAGCTTGGACCTATGGCCATCCATGGCCTTGGAGCTTGCATTTTTCTCAGCTTCATTACTAGGAAGCAAAGGACCTTTTGGTTACAGTTGAAAAGTCCCAGGGAAGGTCTCTGATTGGTCCAGCTTACATCAGATGCGCAGCCCTGGACCAATCACTGGGTAGCCAGGGAAGCAGGGTCATGGAGGAAGATGGTAGCTCCAGTGCAGATCACTTGTAGGAGTGGGCTAGGGGCGGTTCCCCCAAAGGGAATGCTGTTTCCAAAAGGAAGATGGGGTACTGGGCAGGCCAAGCACTACATGACCCCTTCTCCTTGTAGGGAAATTCATTCACAAAGCTCAACGGCTGGCTGCCAGCCTTCCAGAGCCTAAAGAAACCAACCCTAAGTCCTAGTTCTTGGGTGGGTGTGGGGGTGCAGTGGGAAATATCAAAGCATCTCAGACTGTCATTTTAGAAGTCTTTTCATCGATAATACACTTTTTTCCTCCCAAGTGTGTTGGAACAGGGGTTTCTGTCTTTCCACATCACAGAAGAGAAACTGGGGCCCTAAGATTGGGAGCAGAACTCAAATCAGAACTCAGATCTCTTGAAACTGATGTCTTGTAGGGAGTTCCTGCAGGGACTGAGGAAGAACAGAAGCCCAGCCCCAGGCTCTGAACCTCGCTCTGGCTTCTACCTAGGAAGGAAAAGGTTCTCCAAGTTCAGCCTGTGCATCTGCAGACATTTGCGGAGCATTTGCTGTGGGTCAGGTTCAAGACCAGATGCTCATAGCCTAATGGCCCCACCACCCAGATAGACCTTCACGACCACACATATGGGGAGTGCAGTGGGAGCAGGGTTCCTGGCCTAAGAAGAGGAAGGAGCTGACTAAGGAAGGCTGCTCAGAGGAAGTGGCCCTGAGCTGGATCAGGAAGCATAAGCTAGACAAGGAGAGAAGGGGTAGAAGAACATTATGGGCCAAGGGAACAGCATCTGCAAAGGCAGAGAGCCACGCAGAAGCATGAGAGCTCCTACGCCCTGACCCCAGGAGTAGCCAGGCCTCTGTGTTGAGTAGTTTAACCTGTTTACAATACAGAGCTCTCAGGGTCAACTCGTGTCCTCTTGACTCCCTTCAGCTTCAAGATCATTGTCCCAGGTTGATGAGTTTACTTCCCACCCTCAGTACTACATATTGACTCCCCCATCCATTCGTTGCAATCTTTTGCCCACCTGTCAGGCTCCAGGTACAAGCCTCAGAGGCCTCTGGCTGTGAGATGCTCCTGACGACAGGCTCTGCCTCTGTTTCAGAATCTCGGCGAAGGACCATCTTCGAATACCACCGTGTGGAGCTGGACCCCAGCAAGGTCACCAGCACATCAGCCGTGGAGTTCACCCCACTGCCAAGTGAGTAGAGTGTGCTCCCACCGAGGGAGGGCATTCCACTGTCCTGGAACGAGCTTCATAGTCAAACAATCTGGATTCCATTCCCTAGCCCACAACTGACCCCCGTGTGGGTACGGCCACCTAATTTCTCTGGGCTGCCATTTCTTATTTGTCACATGAGCCTTACACCACTTCCCTCCCAGAGCTGTGGTAAGAGTCAGAACCACAGTAGGTAGAGTTGAGGACATTAATGGCAACTCTGCCACTAACTGGCATGTCCAGAGGTGTGGTTTATACTTGACATGTGACAGCTATTGTTACTAACACACAATTAAAACCCAAGATAAACGTACCTCTGAAAATTTTTAGACTGAGCCCCCAGGAAAGATAATCCAGGAACTGAATGAACTGGTCCTTATATTTTTTTGGCTACATTTTCCTTAGATGAGGAGTAATGCCAGAGTCCAGAGGCAGGAGGGAATAAGGCAATTTAGCCAGCAGTCCTCCAAGAACCGTGGTTCTGGCCCTCTGCCCCACGTCTCCCCCCCACTCACCTATAGTTTAGGGCACACCATGGCCGAGGCCCCAGCTGCTGCCCTGGACCCCACAGGATCGGATTTGGATGCTATTCGAGATGTGGTCAGGGCAGCTGGGGAGAGCGAGGGAAAGGAGAACAACACTCCTGTTCTTGCATTTTTATTTTCTTATTATTTTTTAAAGTTTATTTATTTATTTAAGTAGTCTCTATGCCCAACTTGGGACTCAGACTCATGACCCTGAGATCAAGAGCCACATGCTGTCCAGACTGAGCCAGCCAGGTGTACCCTGTTCTTGCATTTTTATTTTTTAAAAGATTTTATGCATTTATTCATGAGAGGCAGAGAGAGGCAGAGACATAGGCAGAGGGAGAGGCAGGCTCCCTTCAGGTATTTTCCCAGGGCACTCCATGCGGCACTCCATTCCAGAGACCCCTTCTCCTTGCCTTCTGGGGCATTTCTTGCTTTGCCTTCCCTTCTTCTTCCCTGGATGTTCTGGAAGCAGGGTGGGTGGAGAAAGAAGAAGGGAGGAGGAAAGTTCTTGAACACTAGGTCTGTCTCAGCAGAACTCAGCAGGTGTCTTCCCCTGGGAAAGAGGAAGGACACACACACCATGGGGTCACACAACTAGGACCCCCTGCTGGTCACAGCCCCATCCCTACCCCAGCTGTCCTCTTTCTATGCAGAAGAGACCCGGGCCTGAGAAGCAGGGGTTCCTCAAGGACTGCTAAGGGCAAACCTCAAGTTCTAGAACTTGAATAAACTGCACTTAGGAGCAAGGACATCCAAGGGCAGGATAGCTGCCTGGGCGGAAGTGAAGCGTCGTGGGAATCATTTCTGGGACACTGTCTGTACATTTTAGCCACTTCCCACCCCTCCAGTGAATTTTGTGAGCATTTAATAGCACTCAGGACATCTGAAATTCAGATGAGAAATAAAGGTCAGTGGGTTGTACTCATACCCCACCGAGGCTCCCAGGCTTTTTTCTCAGGGCCAGTTTGCCTAGAGCCTTTTTAAGGAGCCTCCAGAGCCACTGGGAATGAGCAGGCTGTGGGCTCCCATGTGGTTGCCTATGTGGGTACAGTAGATGGGGCAGGGTCAGCGCTATGGGACCTATGCAGGGTCAAAGCTATGATTTGAACCCCTGGAACGCCGGTTAACTTGGGCCTGAGAAAACTCTGCATCTCCCCCACCCCCATGCAGGATTTCTCCCTTACCTTTGGGTAGGGCAGGACTTAGCCAGATTCTTCCAGAGATATGGAGGGTCTTTCTCCAAGCCATTGCACTCTGTGGCTGATTCCTCCTGGTCACTCTTCTGGAGGACACATGAAGAGGTGGCACAGGCTCAGGGTGGGCGCTGGGGCAGGGAAGCCCCCACTGGGACCTCAAGGCTAAGAGCTCAGCATTTTGGCTCCCGCAGACCTCAGTTCAAACCCAGACCTGCCGCCCCTAGCTCCCTGACTCTCTAAGTCTTCTCAGTTCTGTCTCCTGTAAAACAGGGCTATCAAAACTGCCAATCCATCAATTCTATAAACATTTGTAAACTGCCTACCATGTGCCGGGTGCTGTTCTAGGTGCCCTGGATACAGCAGCACACAAAACAGCTGGAGAGCTCTTCTTCTACTGAAAGGACACAGTGCCACCTACAGCCAATCCCTCCCACAGTGACTGAAGGTGACGCTGTGCCCAAAGCAGCTTTTCTCCCACTCACCCAGGGCTGGTTCCCAGCTGCCATCTTGTTGGGGGTCCATGGAATGCAAACTGGCTCCCTAATCAATGGATTGCAGTCCTAGCCCAGAAAGACTCACACAGTGAAGAAATGGGTGTGACAAGTATTGAAAGTGGCTATTTTTTCTGAGTTAGTTGTCACTTCTTGCTGTTGTCATTGTGTTCTACTCTGTTCAGCTGCTCATCACATGAGCCCTTGTGCTGCACACAGTTCCTCTGGGTGAGGGCCTGGTTCTCCTTGTAATAAAACACACAGGCTCTGTGGCAGCTGCTGGTTCTCTTCAGTGGGTGGCGCTCAATTGCAAGTGAACAAGGTTTAAAATCCAGCCCCCCTACCTCCTGCCCCCTTGGCCCTCTCTGCTTCTGTGCTTGGCTGGTGCCAGAGGAGTCCGTGCACCCTCTAGCAGCCCGCTCCCACTAACTCCTCTGCTCTCCAGCCCTGCTCCAGGCCAGGCCCCAGCTGTGGCTCCTCCTCATGCCTATGCTCCACAGCTTGTCCACTCTGCCCAGCCCATTAGCATTATGGCTGCTGTTGGGAACATGGCTAGAACATGCTCCTCCTGAACCTCTATGTTCAACGTCTTTTCTGCTTGGAATTCTCCTCTTCCAGGCTTGCTTCTTCCCTTTTCTCAATCTCTGCCCAAATGACTTCTCCTCAGAGGCCTTCGCCAACCTCCCCAAATAGAACATACCTCCATGGCCATCCTGCCTCCCCATCCTGTGGCACTTTTTTCACAGCCCACTGCCAGAAACCCTAGTCTAGATTCTGTTGTCTGTGTGTTGTTGGCCATCTCCTGTGCTAGACTGCAGAATCCATGCAGACAGCTGGTCTGTCTGTCTTTCCCTGTTCATCCGTGCATCTCCAGCAGCTGGGACAGTGTCTGCCTGTGGCAGGCACTCAATAAATATTTGTTGAAAGAATGAATCGGCGGGTGCCTGGGTGGCTCAGTTGGATAAGGGTCCCACTCTTCATTTCAGCTCAGGTCATGATCTCTGGGTCTAGGGATTGAGCCCCTGTTGGGGCTCTGCACTCAGCAGGGAGTCTGCTTGAGGATTCTCTCTCTCTTTCTCCCCCTGCCCCTCCCTAAGCTCGCACTCTCTTTCTCTCTCTCTCTCTCTCTCTCTGAAATAAATAAATCTTTTTTAAAAAAGAGGAAGGATGAATGAATGCATGCATGAATGAATGAGTGGATGAATACCTGGTAGGTACACTGTAGAGAACGAGTAAGATCACAGTCAATCACTAGCAGCACTTACTGGGCTCAGCATATGGCCCGCACTGTCACAGGCCCTCTCCAGTGTTACCTCATTTCATCCTCACTGCACGTGTACCAAGCAGAGAGCATCAGGATCCCTGTTTTATAAATGAGGAACTGAGACACAGTGAGGTTCGGGAACTCCCCAAGTGACATGTGAAACCAAGTGAGCAGAGAGATCCACATGGTCCCCCACCCCCCATCCCAGGGTAGGTCACTTCCAAGAGGAGAGGGAGAAGAAAGGAATGGAATTATGAATGCCTGGTTTACCCCCACAAACAGCAGTGCTCAGGCTTCCCTGGGAGGAGGTGAGTGAGGAGGTGAGTGAGGAGGAAGAGACAGGCCAGGGGAGGATTTCTGGCGCCAATCCCCCCAACATGGGCCAAATGTGAGGGAATGGGGGTGCTCCCAGCTAGCACTGGTTGGGGCGGGGGCAAACCAGAACATCTTAAACATCCTTTTCTGTGATTATAGCCAACAAAAGCATATTATAAACATTAAACTTGCTAGAAGACTAGCTCTTACTTGTTTCTACCACAAGAGGAAATAATACTCATGTGAGGTAGCAGCCTGGTAGCTAACCCTACAATGGCAATCATATTGCATTATAAAGGTATCAAATCAGTGTGTCATACACCCTTAACGTACACGATGTTTATGTCACACGTATCTCAAGACAAAGAATCCTTTCACCCCTGTAATTGCAGGCAACAGCCCAGCAGAATAACTTCCCAAACTAGGTGAGATCCCTTGGTCCATGCTTCGAGGCCCCTGTAAGTTTCCTTCACAAGCCTCATCACAATGATAATTATGTAGTTCTGTCGGTTTGATGATCTGTTTGGTGTCTGTCTGCCCCTAGGACTGTAAGGCCCAAGAAAGCAGGTACCGGGACTCACTGCACAATCCTCAGCACCAGCTCAGGGCCCGACCACCCGGTTATGGAAGGAGGAAGGAGGACAGGGGAGGAGGGAGAAAAAGATGGAAGAATCAGGGCTGGACTCAAGTGAGGGTGGCGTTAATGACCACGAGGGTCCCTGCTACACAAAGACTTCATAGCTCTGTAAGGGCCCGGCATTTGGGAGAATTGTGCCTTTCAGAGGTCCATGGAGGTCCATGGGGGAGGGTGTGCTGCTGAGGGACAACCGCCTTCTCTCTTGCAGCCTGCCTGCAGCATCGGAGCTGTGACGCCTGTGTGTCCTCGGACCTGACCTTCAACTGCAGCTGGTGCCATGTCCTGCAGAGGTGTGTGCCCAGGCTGAGCCTTTGGTTCCCACCAGTGGGCTGTGGGGGAGGGACAGAGGGAGGCCCCGCCCCCTTCCCCCATGCCTCAGGCCTCGCTGCCAACATGAGAGTCTCTCTAGCTAGTCTGCTGTGCCCCCGAGGACTAGAATGTCACAGGAGTGAATTTTTCCCTGAGGCCTGTGACCAATCAAGGGGACTATGCTACAGGGTCCCAGTTTCTAAGTTTCTGGAAGACCATTGAGAGATCCCATCTACTGCAGCTTCTCCTCACATGCTGGAAGGGTTGGTTCATCCCTCGGCACCACTTCTCGAAGAATGGTCCATAGCTGGGAGGATCCCAGGATCAGCTGGGTCTCGTGTTAAATATGCAGATTCCTGGGGCCCACCCCAGACCCCCAGTATCAGGATCTCTGGGAGGGGAGCCCAGGAGCCTGCATTTCAACATGGCGCCTCATCTGCAAACCAGTGTGAGACCTGCCAGCTCCAGAGTCCCATTGCCATTGGAGGAGAGCCCCGTGACCCTCATACATCACCTTAAGATCTTTGTCAGGCTGTAATGGGATTTCCTGAAAACCGGGGGTATGGAAATTGTGGGCATCTGTGGAAGGTTAGGGCAGGCCACAAAGCTGTGTTAGCTTGGTTCTGGAAACAGGGAAAATTCTGGATGAGATTTGGGTTCAAGGATAAAGTTCTTAAATCCAACTCATCTTTCACTCCTTGTTCTGAAATCATTTCCTTACAGATTAGACTCACAATTTGAGCCCTGTTCATCCATCCAAGATAAATAGCTGGGGGGGGGGGGGCATTTCTGTGGGGACTAGAGCTCTCATGAGAGTGGGAAGCCCTATGAACTCCGAGGGCCTACAAGGGCAATCTTGCAAATTGCAAATTACAGAGTCTCCGCATTCCTTGCAGCTGTGGTGCATCTGTCAGCGTTTCCTTCGCTGCTTTCAAATATCCCGGTGCCGAAATAGAAGCTTCTGCCTTCACAGGCGGCCTGCCCAGCACAGGACACAGCCCAGGCCAGGAGGAGAGGGGCTCCTAAGTGTTCTTCCCACCAGCTGTGCTCTTATTCACTCTCCTGGGGCCTTAGTTTATTTTCCCTGTAAAATGGGCTGTGGGTATGTGACCTGGGGAAAGATGGGTGAGGAATATGCCATCATTTTAATTTCTCAACCTACCAAAGAGTATTTTTGCAAAGTGTCCAAGGCCCTGTGCACAAAAGGCATGGAGCCTCAGAGAGAATACCTAGGGTAGAACCCACGTTGTTTCTTCCTGGAGCGCAGCTTTGCAGCGTGGTCCTTCTAATGCACTCTCAAGTTTCCGAGCCACTGTCTCAGCATGGAGAGATAGCCCAGATGACCTCAGATGAGCCCTGGGATCCTGGGGCTGGCTGCCACCACATGACTCAGTGTCCAACCAGAGCTGAGCCATGAGAACTTTAAAATGGGTCAGATGAAAGCAGAACCCTCACACTGACACATCCCTGTTTAAAACATACGCCCAAAGCCAGAGACCATGACAGTTTAATGAGGGAGGGAGAGGGCAAGGGGTGGGGGAGGGCAAGGCCTTGAGTGTGGACATTGCCTTTGCTGTGGTCATGTCAGCTCTGGGACAGAGAAGCTCCAGCAGGGAGCAAGTGAGGTTGATGTGGGGCTGAAATCCTGTCCCCCAGTGCCCATGGGCCTGGGCTCACCCTAGCACGGCCCTCTCTTTGCCAGCTCTCTGGAGCCTCGGCACCAACTGAGAGCTGACCCCAGGTCCCTAAAGAGCCAGTGGGCAGGGCTGATGCTGAGGGGCTGGCCACCGGGGTGTCTCCCACCAACAGCTGCTTGCAATCACCCTGTGGGTTCTCAGCTTCCCCTTCCTCGCCACCCACTCACTCTGCCTTCCGCAGCCTCCCAGAGCTTCCCCTCCTTACCCAGAGGCTGGATCTGGTTTAGACAATTTCACTTACCATAATGGTATCTTCCTTTCATCCCACATTGCACCCCCAGCCCCAACCCCAAGGGCCCACTCCGGAGTCTCAGCATGGCCTTAACTCCAGGATTTGGCCGAGGGAATGAAGGCCCTAGTCTTTGCTTTACAGCATCACCGTGAGGGTCCCATGATATAGTACAGGAGTAGCATATGGCTGGGGCAGCACCTGGCATTCAGGAGGCGCTCAATAGAGGCCATGTCTCATGCCTTTCTCTGCATCTGGGTTGGTTGGCTCAGGGCTTAGAATGTGATGCTCTTAGACCTATATCAAAGACTCAGTCCTTGAAAGAAGCAGTTAGTTTGGCTTGAAAAGAAACTTTAGTTTCCAGCCCCCAGTAGACCCCCTAATCCTCTGTGCTCCAAAGTAGTGGGCACAAAGGACCGGGGGGTGTCAGGGGAGGAGGATGGCTTAGTTCGGCTGTCCCAGGTGCAGGAGAAGCATCTCAGACCCTGAGGAGGCATCTTCAGAAGGAAACACTGACAGTGCTCAGAAATCCTCCGCCTCACCAGGTCTCCGGCAGATGGGTGGGCGGTTGCTGGTGAAGAAAATTAACTAGCCATGAATCCTTTCTCAGCACTGGTGGCTCATGATATTATCCTTCCCATGCAGATGTCCCAGAGCTTAAGTAGGGCTTAGTGGATTCCCTTGGCACCAGAGTGAAGAATGGAAATTCGAGCATGGAGAACATTCTCTGGTTCATTCTCATACCCCCACCCCTTCCCTAGGGAAGTTCTTGGCATCTTCCAGCCCAGAGGAGCTGCACAGTGTCCTTTCCTGGGATGCTGGCCAGCCAGGTTTTCATCTCTCCTAGCCTCTGGCAAGACCCTCATTTCTGCCCTTTAATGATCACACAAGGAGGTATGGGCTAAATCTGCAGATGTCCACCTTCAGCCCAGCCTCTGCTTGTCAAGTTTAGGTCTCTCCCCCAAGAAAGACGAGGATTATCTGTGAATAAGCGAGACTTTCCCCAGAAGACATTTGTGTGAATTCCCTGGATTCTCAGCAGTTTCATAGCAGCCTAGAGCCAAGAGGATCTTAAAGTTCATTTGAGGTTGTGCAGTCCTTCTAGCTCCCTATACACGCATCTGGACAGATGTGGCCCTGGTCCTGGGAAGGTGGGTGGGGGGAGAGTGGAGATGCCACAGACAGCCTCCCTTCCTTCTGAGGAGTATTTGGGGAAGGGGGCCTGGCTTGCGGTCCCAGAGCTGCCTGGTGCTGAGGAGGGCACCTGCCCAGTGGTCTTGATCACTGCAGCCCTGGGAGATCGGCCCCCTCCTTGCCATCATCATCGGAGAGCTGTTAATGAACTGGGGTGGGGGGGGCAGAGTGGAATGAAGGGGAGGGCTTCTCTGTCAGTCCATCACACTTCTTACCTTTTGGTCCCCTTGCAGATGCTCCAGTGGTTTTGACCGCTACCGCCAGGAGTGGCTGGCCTACGGCTGTGCCCAGGAGGTAAGAAGCTTCAGTGAGTCCAGCTGTGGGGAACAGATAGGGCTGCCAGCAGGCCCCTCCCCCAGTAGCTCTTCCCAAGACATCTTTGGCTCTTGGCGAAATTCTCCTCTCCATCTGGGACTTGTTTCTCAGACTGCTCTGAGCCAGTTAGATCAGACTTGGGAGATTTTAGAGGGTTCTCTGGGTTCCTAAGAAAAGCACTTCTGGTGACTTGGTCTTGGGCAGGCAGCTCTCTGGGAGCGCTTTTGGTGCTTGCAGAGGTACGTTGGGCATGGTGTTGGCCACAGCTGGATCCTCTGGGAGGCTGGTGACATTCTCGGAGCAGCTGCCCTGGCTCCAGCCCTCAGGCTTTTCAGGGAGACAGGTTTTCCTGGGAGTGAGGAGGATTGTTCCAGGCACCTCCTCCCATTTAGAATCCCATACAGG
Source organism: Vulpes lagopus (assembly GCF_018345385.1). Taxonomy (NCBI): domain Eukaryota; kingdom Metazoa; phylum Chordata; class Mammalia; order Carnivora; family Canidae; genus Vulpes; species Vulpes lagopus. The sequence continues at coordinate 38,199,133 of NC_054835.1, read as the reverse complement.
TTCCTTCTCATTGATGGGGTCTTCTAGAATGCTCAATATTTTGATTCTGGGTGGGGAGCATCCTATTCTTCTTACACCTTGTACCATCAAAGACAGGTCCATTCACCCATGCGTCCTTTCCCCCTCCCTCCCTTCTTGCCATAGGAGCACGTTGGTATGCCCAGCACTTCACTGCATGCTGCCCTACACCTGCTCTGATTTAATCCGAACAGCCCCAGGAGTTGGGGGCTAGTGCCCTCCCTACCTCCCACCCCACCCCCTGCACCCCTGCTCAGAACAGGAAAACTGGAGCAGAGAAAGATTTAATGACTTGACCTGCCTCTCACAACTGGTGGGATATGAAAGTTTCAAAACCTAAGCCCCCAGACCCCACACTGTGCGCTCAGCACTGCCGTTATTAGTAAGGCTGGATGAGCTTTCTCTGGCCCGAATAGAAATCTTGTCTAGCAGCCCACTTCTGACATTGGCTGTGGCGGATGTACGGATTTGCTTTATTTGTTTAAGATTGGCATCTCGGCTCCTTCCTCGAGGAAGGATTCGAAGCAGCTGACAGATAAATTGCCTTGGAAGATAAGACGTTTTCAGGATAAAGTGGAAAGCTCAAATGCACTCAGGGCCTCACCTCGGTTCATTTGCCACACTTGAACCATGCACTGGAATCTTAAGTTTTCTGGCACCTGAGGGATGGAGGTGCTCCTTCCATCCTCCCGTTTGAGGGCTATTTTGTGTGTAGCCTGCCTGCCGGTGAGGGGCTGCAGGGCTGGGTCTCTTTTGCAGGCGGAGGGCAGGACATGTGAGGACTTCCAGGACGAGGGCCACGCCTCAGCCTCCCCCAACAGCTCCTTCAGTCCATTTGACGGCGACCTCACCACCACCTCCTCCTCCCTCTTCATCGATAGCCTCACCACTGAAGGTGAGGCCAGAGCTTGGGTGGGGAGCAGCAAGGGAGAGTAGACATGGGGCAGGGCTACCACCCTGGAGCATCACAGCTGCCTGGACAGGGATTCTCTCAGGGAACAGGAATTGCCTCGATTTTCACAGATTAGGGACCAGGGGCCTGGAGAGCTGGAGTCACTTGCTAGTGAGAGGCAGGGCCGGGTTTGGAGCAAGTGGACTCCATACCCAGACTCCAGCCAGAGTGCTGGCCCATGGCAGGACTGTGGGATGGGATTCACCGTGGCAAGGGGAAAGCTAACATCCCAGCCCAGGGCCAGCTGTTCTTTGTAGGCCACCTCAAGTAATCGTAATAGCAGTCCTCACAGAGCCTGTGAGGTCTTATCAGCCCTGTAGCAGGTATGAACTCAGTCCATACTCAGATGTGAGCCAAAGCTTGCCTGGTCTGTCTGTCCGTCTTTCTTTCTTTCTCTTTCTTTTTTTTTTTTTTTTAAATTTTTTTTAAACTTTTATTTATTTATGATAGTCACAGAGAGAGAGAGAGATAGAGACAGAGGCAGAGTCACAGGCAGAGGGAGAAGCAGGCTCCATGCACCGGGAGCCCGACGTGGGATTCGATCCTGGGTCTCCAGGATCGCGCCCTGGGCCAAAGGCAGGCGCCAAACCGCTGCGCCACCCAGGGATCCCTTTCTCTTTCTTTTTAAAAAAGATTTTATTTATTTATTCATGAGAGATAGCGAGAGAGAGGCAGAGGCAGAAGCAGGCTCTCCATGGGAACCCGATGTGGGACTCGATCCCAGGACCCCAGGATCACAACCTGAGCCAAAGGCAGATGCTCAACCACTGAGCCACTCAGGTATCCCAAGGCAAATGTTTTAAAATATTATTCAGCCCATCAGAGATATATGGAAATGGGGCAAAGTCAGTTATTTGGGATTACCTGAAAAATAAGTGGTGGAATATTCTTTCCATGGTGCCTCCTACCTTTCTCACTGCAGCCAAGAGAACTGGAGAACCAGACCTATGGGTCTGGCCAGGGGGAAGTCCTAGAGGAGGGAGCAAATGATAGGCGAGCTGACATTTTGAGGGTCCTGACCATGTGCCAGGTAGGGCGCTAACATTATGCAGGCATCAGCACTCACTTGGTCCTTCTAACAATCCTCATGCTGATGCTGTCATACCTCATTTTATAGAGGAGCCACTATGGTTCAGGGAGGTCAGTAACTTGCCCAGGGTCACACTGCCAGGAAAAGGTGGAATCAGGTCTCACCTGGCTTAAAAACAGCGATCTTGCCCCTTGACTGCTTTTCTTGGTGCTGAAAAAAATTTTTAAAGGTCTTTGTGGATCTGGGGGACTGGAAAAAATAGTGAAGGGGTGAAATGCAAGGCAGATGGGGTAGCTTCCATTATTCTGATATTGTCCAGGATTAACAAGGAGCAGGATACGGTGCAGGTATTGAGAGCATATATTCTCAAATGAATTAAAGGAAAAAGGAAAAAGAAGAGACAGGAAGTTGGTAATCCAGCCCAGGAGTTAAAGGCTATCTCACATGGTCTATCTTGGGGTACAGGGAGATGTGAACGAAAGGGATACAGCCAAAAGTGACCCGCCTTGCCAGGGCAGAGCCAGAGAGCAGAGGAGTTAGTGGGAGCGGGCTGCTAGAGGGTACACGGACTCCTCTGGCACCAGCCAAGCACAGGAGCAGAGAGGGCCAAGGGGGCAGGAGGTAGGGGGGCTGGATTTTAAACCTTGTTCGCTTGCAATTGAGCGCCACCCACTGAAGAGAACCAGTGTGATCTCTGGGTGGCAGCAGCTGCCACAGAGCCTGTGTGTTTTATTACAAGGAGAACCAGGCCCTCACCCAGAAGAACTGTGTGCAGCACAAGGGCTCATGTGATGAGCAGCTGAACAGAGTAGAACACAAAGACAATAGCAAGAAGTGACAACTAACTCAGAAAAAATAGCCACTCTTTCAGTACCTGTCACACTCATTTCTTCACTGTGTGAGTCTTTCTGGGCTAGGACTGCAATCCATTGATTAGGGAGCCAGTTTGCATTCCATGGACCCCCAACAAGATGGCAGCTGGGAACCAGCCCTGGGTGAGTGGGAGAAAAGCTGCTTTGGGCACAGCGTCACCTTCAGTCACTGTGGGAGGGACTGGCTGTAGGTGGCACTAAGTCTTTTTGTCTGCCAGTGGTAGATGTGGACTGGGGCTATGGTGGATTTTCAGTGGTCTAGATTTGGAACAGATGGATTTGAATCAAGTTAATTTTCCCAATGATGCTGAGGGTGATGTTGGCCAGTTTGATTAGCCAGTTCATTATTTTCATCTTGCAGTAACAAAATAGACTCAGAGTTTTAGTCCCTGTTTGTTGAAATTCCAAAAGAAAACGTCTTTCTGTTATAAGTCTACAACTTCGTTTCATTTTACTTTGGCTTTTGAGAGGTGCTTTTTACATTGGATTTTAAAATAATTATTTAGTAATTAAATTTTGCTTTACATGGTTCTAAAGTAAAATCTATAGAAGCAGATATATTCAAAGAAGTCTACTTTCTAATTTTCTTCCCTCCACCTGGTTCTCTTTCCCCTAGAGGGGGACTTTTTTTTTTTTTTTTTAGTTCCAATGGGCTTTTACTGAGGTAAATTAACAAAAACCAAGATTTTATCAGCCATCTTTTCTGAGCCTTATAAACTCAGCAGAGACTCTGGTCCACACACAGGTACATATAATACAGCTCATTACAGTGAAAACAGAGTCCCCCCGGAACATTTGCCAATTAGCAGAAAGCCAATTCTCCCCTTTCCCCAAATGTTTTCAAAATTTTGAATCCCCACTGTTCACTTCTCAGGGGGAATTGGTCCCTTGTGGCTAGGAACACTGGAATTCTATCCTGTTTTTACTGAACAAAAAATATATTTCTTCGAGGTTTTGTTTTTTTTTTTAAGCTTTTATCTATTTACTTGAGAGACAGAGAGAGCACAGTGGAGGGAGGGGCAGAGGGAGAAGGAGAAGCAGACTCCCCACTGAGCAAGGAACACACAGGGCTCCATCTCAAGATCTCAGACCTGAGCCGAAACCAAGAGTTAGACATTTAACAGACTGAGCCACCCAGGCTCCCCTCAGGGGTGGGACTTTTGAAGAAGGAATAGTGAAGGAGAGGAAGGGCATCCCCTCCAGGAGGAACAGTTTATTCAATGGCTCAGAGGTCTGAGAGGTCTCCAAGTTCTGGGGAGCCTTGGGCAGCTTCGTTATGGCCACTGCCATGGTGTTGAGTCATGGAGAAGAACAAGAGGAAAGAAGACTGGGAACAAATTGTGAAGAGCCTTGAACATCTGTGAGCAAAAGGGAAGCCAGAAAAAAGCCTTTTTTTAAAAAAAAAATTATTTTAATTTATTTGAAAGTGAGAGAGAGCATGAGAAGGGTGAGGGGGCAAAGGGAGAAGCATAAGGAATCATGCTTCCAGAACCCTGGAATCATGACCTGAGCCAAAGGCAGACACTTAACCAACTGAGCCACCCAGGTGCCCCGAGTAAAGACCTTTAAAATGGGTGGTAGAGGTGCAGGAGGGGAAGAGGCACAAAATGTACAAGCTATACATTGTGGATTGTTCCATTTGTTTCATGTTTTGGGGCTTTGAAGCAGTAAGCCTCAGTCCTTTAGAGCATTTTCCTGACATGGAACTCTTGCTTGCTGTTCCCCACAAGAATCTGTGGGGGAAGACTCACAGGAAGGGTTAGCCAGTAGAACTTCTTGAGGAAGCCACAGGCACACACCTGGTGGTGTAGAAAGAGTTACAGGCATGAAATGTTTTCTCCAAGTTGTGCACCAGAGGAGGTCTTCAAGCCGATTTGCACTTGTGGTACCACCCTACGCCTCCCAGTCCTTCCTCAGCTTCCTGGTTCCCCTTAGGAAACCGGGCAAGGTCCTCACCTTGGCTTTGCAGGCACCCACCCCACCCCCAGCCTCATCTCTCACCGTGCTCCACTCACACCCTCTCTGCCTTCCAACTACACTGCAGTGCTTTTTATTCCCAACTGCTGACTTGGGGCCTTTGCTCATGCTTTTTCCTCTGTTTGGAACCCTTTACCCCGCCCCATATTTCACCCCTCTGTCTTGACACCCATTGTCTGGGTGAGGCCCCCAATCAGAGCTTCATTATGCTGAGTTTTAATTTTCACTCCATCTCCCTCCTTTGTTAATTCCCTGAGGGCAGAAACCATGTCTCCCCCCAGTGCCTACTCCCGGTGCTCAACTCAGTAGTAAACATCCAATAAATATTGCTTGAAGGAAAGAACAGGAGACTAGGAAAAGTTGGCTTGTTTGGAGACTTCTACAATTACACTGCTGTGTGACTTCAAGCAAGTCACCTTCCCCTCTCTGTGCTTCCCTTTCTTTGCCTCTAAAATGAAGGATTAAGGGTGCCTGGGTGGTTCAGCTGATAGAGCGTGAGACTCTTGATCTCAAGGTTATGGGCTTGAGCCCCACATTGGGTGTACAGATGACTTAAACATAAAATCTTTAAAAAGTAAAAAAGAGGGATCCCTGGGTGGCAGAGCGGTTTGGTGCCTGCATTTGACCCAGGGTGCGATCCTGGAGACCCGGGATAGAATCCCACGTTGGGTTCCCGGTGCTTGGAGCCTGCTTCTCCCTCTGCCTATGTCTCTGCCTCTCTCTCTCTCTCTGTGACTATCATAAATTAAAATAAATAAATAAATAAAAAGTTTAAAAAAAATAAAAAGTAAAAAAGAACAAACATAAAATGCAAGGTTGGACTAAATCTCCCTCAAGTCCTGTCTGTACCTACAGCGACCAAAGCCATAATGATTCCACTAATCTTACACATTCTCTTTCTCTTTGAAGATGACACCAAGTTGAATCCCTATGCAGGAGGAGATGACGGTGAGTACAGAGCTACCTGCCACTCCGCATCAGACCCACTGCCTCTTGGAAGCCTTCCCTGCCGCCCCCAGAAGAGGGTGCAGCAGTCACCTGGCCTCTGTTATTGTTCTGAGGTGGGGAGGACTGCAACAACAGCAACCTGAGCTTCCAGACCCTGGGCTGGGCTCCTGGGCCCATGAGATTGAGGGAACAGTCTGCCTCTAGACAGTTTTTATCAGCCAGGAACCTCCAGAGATCTTTCTGGACTGGTCACTGCCCTGAAAGGAGTGAGAGGAGGAAGGAAGGGCTTAGTAGGCACGGCAGCGTGGGGCCTGTCACCATTGGCCTCAACTCTTGTCCCCATGGGCCTCCCAGTCAATGAGGACTAGAGACCAGTTTCTCCCACATCCAGTTTCCTTTGATTCCCTGCCCGGGTTGGCAAAACGTATGCAAAAGTTGTCCATCCACCCCACTTTTTATAGGGTACCAGAAGTTGGGGTCCTTTGCTCCCAAGATTAACTGTGAGGAACAGTCTCCTCTCTGATGATGTGACATGGCCCCGTGCTCCTGCCCCTCATCCAGAGCCAGCTCGGGCCTTTGCTACAACCACTGCACAGTGGAGATGAAAATACCTTCCAACTCTAGGGACTGGGGATTGTTATCTTGGGTTCCCGCAGGGGAGAAGAGGCCATTGAGACAGCAGGGTTTGATGCAGTCTTCCACCAGAGATGAAGCCATTACCGCTCTGTGGGCAGCAGGTGTGAGTGTGCATTGTGTCTAGGGCGGCAGTGAGGAGTAGGGGCTGGGCCACGTTCCTCTCGCTCTGTACCATGCACTCAGCCCGAATCCTGATCATCAGATCTCCAGGGTCACTGTGGGCTGACTACCAGGTCAGAGGAGGCTAGCTTAGGGCGTGTCACCTCACCAGTCCCACCTGTTGGTAGATAGTGGCACTAACCATGTGCTGGAGTGCCCCAGCAGTTTTTCTCTTGGGTTTCTTCTGCTTGTAGAGAAGAAGGGAAGGGGAGAACACTGATTGGGATGCATGCAATGTCCTATTAAAAGTCCCCACTTCCTGTTGATTACCATTCTACCCGTTAGCCATGTAAAAAAGTATTTGATATTTCTTTTACTTATATGCTTCTCTATCTTTTCTGCTTTATTGTCTCCACATCCCTTTAGGGTAGGGAGAAAAAGCAAGTAGCCACTCGAGGTAATATGGCAATATAGTTTCTTAGTGACTGGCCGATTCTGTCCTTGGAGCAAATCAATTCAACTCTCTGTATTTCTGGTCATACAAGAAAGGGGTAGTACTGGATGACCTTCCAGCTTGATAGTCTATGGCAATACTCAGTGTCCTCTGTGGGATATATTTCAAATGCTCAGGATGTTCCCAGAGATTGCCTGCTGGTTTATTAGCCCTCAGAGGACCTGGTTCACTCTTTTATTGAGCTCCTACCATGGGGCCCGCCATTTTTTCTAAGAGCTAAGGACAGAGAGGTGAGTAAGACACTGTCCTTGCCTTCCAGGAGGCCACAGTCTGATAGGAGACAGTGACAGGTGAAAATATTGTCACTTCATTATCAAAATAGCTAATACTTATTGAGGTCATCTGAGATACCAGCCCTGGTCTTCAGCAGTTGAATGATCTGGTTAAAACCTTAGGGTTTTAACACTAATCCTGTTAGGTGGTCATTATTATCCTTGTTTTACAGAAGTGAAAGCAGAGGCACAGGGAGGTTATGTAATTTGTCCAAGGTCACACAGCTAGTAAGTACCAGAGCCTAGATTTGAACCAGGTAGCCATACTCCAGATCCAAAACTCTTCACCATCACATAACCTTTGAGAACTCCCCAAAAGCACTTAAGTGGCATGGGTATTGGATAGAACTTCTCTTATGATCCTTATTAAACATTTGGGCAACTTTTAAGTGATCTTGGAAAACCACCGGAACCTTGCCAAGTCCAACATTAATGCCATACTCATGATTCTACTCACTCCCACTCTACCTATGTACATGTTTCATAAGCAGACCCAAAGGTTCTGCTGGTCTTCCCCTCAGAGATTTTGTCACAACCTGGGACTTTGTGTTCCCACCTCCCCTGCTCCCCTGTAGCCACCCCCAACCCTGCCGGTCTCTCCACAGGCCTTCAGAACAATCTGTCCCCCAAGACAAAGGGCCCTCCTGTGCATCTGGGCACCATCGTAGGCATCGTGCTGGCGGTCCTCCTGGTGGCAGCCATCATCCTAGCTGGGATTTACATCAACGGCCACCCCACCTCCAATGCTGCGCTCTTCTTCATCGAGGTCAGTAGCATTTGGCCATAGCTCTGCCATCTGCCTCCCCATCAGCATTCCCCTGGCCACGGGGTGCCTGCCTGGCCCCACCTCATCCCTCATGCCCACATGCCTGACTCCTGTTCCTTCCTGAGGGACCTTCATTGACTCCACCCTGGCACACTGTGCACTGGCTGGTGTCCTTGTAGCCCCCGGGACTCCCCCAGGAGGGTGCACCCCTTCCATCCTGTTGAACAGCCCGTCCGTCTGCCTTTTGCCCCTGACCCCCCATTTGTGAAAATCAGAAGATTCTCCAGAGGAAAGAAAGAAATCACTAGGAATTGTGCAGCCAATCTTTAATGCTTGGTGGTCTCTCAACCCCCAAATTCCAGGCCTGGTGCTCATTCAAAGCCATAGTGGAACTCAGATCTCTGCTTCTTTGCCTGTTGTGTGGGTTTTTAGGTTAGAACTGTTGAGACTTGGTAATCATAAGAGTGCTCTCTGGGAGCTTTCATTGAGGATCCTATGCTTTGGAATGTCTCAGAATTTGGAAGAACCAGTTCAAGTATAGTCTGGGGAGTAAAAGCCAGCCCCTTTCTCTTTAAATTTTATTTTGTTATTTTATTTATTTAAGATTTTATTTATTTATTCATGAGAGACACAGAGAGAGGCAAAGACACAGGCAGAGGGAGAAGCAGGCTCCCTGTGGAGAGCCCAATGTGGGACTCGATTTCAGGACCATAGGGTCACAACCTGAGCCAAAGGCAAACTCTCAACCACTGAGCTACAAAGGCATCCCATCAGCCCCTTTCTCTCTGGGCCACACTCCTGGCCACATTTCTCTCAAGCACCTGCTCCCGTCCCCTGCTCTGAGCCCATGATCCAGCTTGGCTTGTGGTCCAGTGCTGCTGCCTCTGTGCCTGCAGCCTCCCACACAAGGATCACAGGCCCACTGAGTGCCTCACTCAGGCACAGGTAGCCTCCTCCTCTTTGGTTAGAAACCCCTGTTTCTTGTAAGGCCTCACCCGTCAGCCTTAAGTTTTAGCCCCACTGGGTATCACCCAGGGGACTGCAGATCCCCAGCCACAGAGATGCTGATGAAGCAGGTCTGAAATGGGCCCAGGAATGTGCATGTTCATCAGCTCCCCACCAACTCAGCTCCTCAGCTGACTCTGCTGCAGGGCCTGCACTGTCTGGAGGGTTATCTTGGCATTTCCAGAACCTCCCAGATCATTCCTTCTCTTACCCACTGCCTCACTTTTCATAGTCTCAGGGTTCCACTCGGGATGTTGCTAAGGCTCTTATTACCTGTGTCCTGCAGTCCATGCCGTGAGGGGTAAAATGATCTCCTCCCAAACTCCTTGGGCACGCAGCAAGGCTCCCAGCAGTTGAGGGATCACGGTAGGAGGGAAGCTTCTGCAGAGTGGGGTTGAACTCCACTGGCTCACAGTAGCCCCCTCACCCCAGACCTTGTAAAGAGAGTCTTGGTGCTCAGCACTGTCCCTGGGATGGGAGTGGGGGGGGGGGGTCCCAGGTGGGTGAGGCCATGACTGCTGACTCTGTCATGCCCCCCACAGCGGAGACCTCACCGCTGGCCAGCAGTGAAATTCCGCAACCACCCCAACCACTCCACCTACACAGAGGTCGAGCCCTCGGGCCATGAGAAGGAGGGCTTTGTGGAGGCTGAGCAGTGCTGAGAGCACCAGGTCTCTCCATGGAAGGATAGGAAAGAAGACCCCAGGACCCACCCCCCCGCAAAAGACCAGTCAAAGCAAAGAAGTGACTTTTCTTGGCTTCCTCTGAACATCCCCTGTGAAGATGGAGATGAGACCGTGGCTTATGGTGCCAGAGCCACAGTGTGGCCTTCACATACCATGTCCTGGAGCAAGGGGCAAAAAAGCAACCACAAGAGGTTTTTAAGGGACAACAACTAATTTCATCCCATTTTGATGGGAGCAGTCTCCCCTTCTGGGTCTCTCAATGGTCTCCTCCGTGGATCCCAGAGGCCCCTCCCACCTGGAGGTGGCCAGATGCCCTGCTCCAGTCACCTAAGGCCTTTCCCTATGACACAGAGAACAAGACTCTAGATTGGGGCCACAGCCTTGCAGGGTCCATAGACTCCAGAGCTGGTCCTCATGGCTATGGATGCAGTATATTTTGCCCCAGCCTCGGTGGCTCTGGAAGTCTGAAGAAGTTCTGGCCATCTGTGATACACAGCCATGGCTTTGGCTGGTGTGTCGTCATCGAGGAAAGCCAAATGGGAGGAGAGGAAAGAACTGGTGTGGGAGGAGTTGCATTTTTAGGCTTTACTCCCTAGAATTACCCTTTCTGCTGAGAACCAGTCCGTCTGCATCGAAAGTGTGTGCAGCCCACATCATGGGCTTCACCCCAGCTACGGCCCAGCCTTGGCCTGGCGAGCTGTGCTGGCCACGGCTGCATCCACGGCCGTGGGGGCTCTAGATTCTGAGGCACATTTGGTGTCCATCATGTTCCCTGGCTCATCCTGCTGTCAGCGCCAGGAAGTACCTTCAAAGACAGGGCCTGCCAGACTTGTACTTTTCCTCCTCTGAGCTAGATTTTTATAGCCATTAAAGAGAAGAAGCCGGGTACCAGGAGGGCTTCTGGAGACAAACTCAGCAGGGGACTTCAGCTGGATTCTGTTGAGGAGCAAAGCTGCTGGAATGGATGGGACAGAGGAAGCTGGCGTGGGAAGGAGGGACTTTCTATGGAAAACCTTGACCTAGAAGGTGGCTTCTATCTCCCCAGCTCTGCCGGAAGCTTTTGGAAAAAAGTGTTTTAGGCTCCCAAACTTAACCTTGGTTTTAAGGGAATTCTGTCCCAGGGATGAGTTGGGGCTGCTTCTGAAGAGCATTTAAAATTAAAATCTATAGCTCAACCTCATTCAAAGTAAAGAATATCAGCATCAAATAAATGTTAAATCCGTCTCTATGTCGTAGTCACGTCCTTTTATGCACATCGCCGGGTGACATTGCAAAAGAAAGAAGTTGGTTTCAGTACAAGGCCTCCTGAGGTGGGGGGTAGGGAGTCTGCGAATAACCAGACATTTCCAAACATATATATATGTGATATAATATATATATATATATTACATAAACCAGACAAGGAAGAGCTATGGGGAGGGTCAGAATGTGAGAAAGAAAAAAGACAGTGCAGCCAAGAGAATAGGGTTCTTTCCAAGCTTCTAAAGGACAGAAAGGTCTGTAACTGAACTGTCTTAATGAGAGAAGAGCAGCCAGGCGCTAAAATGATCTGGGCTCCCAGCACTCCTGGCCGGCAGGAGGGTGATTTTTGCCCTTGCCTGACGAGCAAAGCATCTATGACCTTTATGTGTCTAAAAGGGCCAGCGAGGCAGTTCCTATCATGGCCAAATGTAGGGCACAGCACCATTTATTTGCTCTGCTCCCAAACTCCAGCAAGCTTCTTCCCAGTGGGAGCTCTGCCCACTGTTCTGGAGTCCTAAAAGGAAAGAGCACTGAGAGTGAAGAAAGGTATAGGGATTTGGTGAGGCCTCTGCTGTAACCACGATAGCTGGAGAAAGTTCGAGATGCCTCTGGCCAGGTCAGAGCAAGCCTGACTGACCCCAGCGATGACATGGTAAGGGCAGCAGGTGGCCTGGTTTGTTTACAGCAAAAAGAGCTAAGGATGTGTCACTGGATATTAAAAGTCTTTGGACTTCTCAAGCCAAAACACAGTCCAGTGCTCCCAAGATACAGAGCCAGGCATCTCACAGAGTTAATGCTGGTTCCCAGCTACCCTTAGGATCTGTGATAAAATAAGTGTCTCATGGATGCAGGACTTTTACTCCAAGGTTTAGAGCAGGTTAGCTGGGTAGCCAGAGAAAGGGGCTTACTTGGAGAATGAGTGACCAGAAGGAGACACAGAGGTCTTGTGGTCAACCTTCCACTGTTTAGCTGACAGTTCAGCAAGGCCAACTCTTAAGAGAGTCAGCATGAGAGAAAGAAGAGGAACACAGAGGCCAGGGATGAGGAGGGCCTGAGGTCAGGCTGAGAGCACCACCTTTAATCCACTGCCCTCAGATGCATGGACCTGTCCAGTGAAGTCCCAGGGTTTCTGATTCTAGAACATGAGTGCATATGAGCCGAGCCATCAACCCCTACAGGCCTGTGACGCTGGAGGCCACTTCTTCAGGTCTCAGCCGGGAGCACAAGGTTGAAAATGTCCTTTGGTCACTATTCAAAGTTCTATAAGGCCCACTGGAGGCAAGCTTTTAAATTTGTGTACAGGGCTCCCTGTGTGTGTACAGTATCCCTGTGTGTGTATATATATACATTTAGGCATGCATCCATGTGTGTGCACACATGTGTGTATTTTATTGCTAAGAACATCAGATAAAGCTGTTGCTGTGCTCAGGCTTAAGGCAGTGGCAAAAGCTGCCAGCCAACCACACTGAAAAGCAGAGTGTTCAACACTTGAGTTGATCACTTCTCTGGTTGTGGGCAGACTCCTTGGCATTGGGAACCCACACCAGGTAGAGTCACAGAGAAAATGTAGCCAACCTCTCTCTGTCTCTCTCTACCTCTGTCTCCACCTCCTTTATCCCCCATTCCACCTCTCAACAAAAACCCACCTGAACTCACACTCAGTGTTAATAATAAAAAGCAACTTTCTTCTACGATTTCCGCAGTGTGCAAAATAAAGTGCCAAGAATTTTTAGTACATTCTGCAAATCGCCACTCCTGCCTTGGTCCGATGACTAGTATCTCCTTTAAGGACCTGCATTAAAGAGCACAGGAGCAGCCTGTCCATCAGGGGTCCATCTCCCAACCTCCCATCCTACTTCCAGGAGAAAGTCTGGAAAGAGATCCCAGCTATTTGTTTATTTGGGATTTGTAAATCCCTGGAAGTAAACTTCGTGGGTTTCCAATCTAGTATCTAGAGATACAAAATAAATCCACATATGATGAGGCTGCCGCATTGATGCATTGCAAACCATGTTAGCGGCCTCATTATGCTTTTATTACTTGGCATTTTTCGTTCACAAAACACAGTTAAGCACACCAAAACAAAGAGAGGAAAGATTTGAACTCTTCACAGCTAAATCAGCTCTGCCAGATTTTAGGCTCCAAACAAACTTATTTATAAATAAATATGCTGTGTTCACCAAATAAGAAGGAATGTGCTGGAGAAGGCAGCAAGGACTGCTGGACAAAGCACTACGGAGCTGGTCGGAAGGTGGGAGCTGTAATCCCAGCCTTGTGTCCCCAAGAAGCTTTGTGATGTGGGCCAAGTCATCCAACTTCCCTGGATGAATAGGGAATATGCTCCTCTCCTTAGCAAACAGCCTTACCTACCCCCCTCTTCCCCCCAGTTCACATAAGCAGCTCAGACCAAAGCAACCCTTCCTTTCCATTTTCCTGCTAGGGTTACCATCTTGCTCTAGTCTGTCTGGGACTTTCTTGGTTCTAACACAGAGCATCCCATGTCTCAGGACACCCCTCCAGGATGGGCACACTGGATCAATTGGTTAGTCTAACCTTAGAGTCTGTCCAGGCTCTATGGGCTAAGAAGGTAAGTAAGGTTAATAATTTTAAGGACTTTAAAATCTTGGGCCTAGCTACTCTAAGTGTGGTCTATATAGGCATCCCCTAAGGATTAGCTAGAAATGCAGACGTCAGGCCCACCCAACTGAGACTGACTGAGTCAGAATCTGCACTCGGAGTAGTTCCTCAGGTGATTCGTGTGAAGCCCAAGGAAGGCTGGAAAAACACTTCTAGGAAGCAATTTTACCTCCATGATCATAGCCTATGGGGAAGCATTATTATCCCATTTCCCAGATAAGGAAACTGAGGTTCAAACAGGTGGTTTACTGTTTTGTTTATTTTTTTTTTTTAAGATTTTATTTATTCATGAGAGACACAGAGAGAGGCAGGAACATAGGCAGAGGGAGAAGCAGGCTCCCTGCGGGAAGCCTGATACAGGATTCCATCCCAGGATCCTTGGATCATGACCTGAGCCAAAGGCAGACACTTAACCACTGAGCCACCCAGGTGTCCCTATTGTTTATTAATTAATTGAATCCATACTCATTAAACACCTACCATGTGCCAGGGACCATTAGGTGCCTTGCCTAAGGTCACATAGCTAAGAAGTTGCCTAGATGATCCCCAAAACCAGGGCTTTGGATTTCCATCTGAGGCTGTTCTCTGTGGAGCACAGAGCAGCACCAGAACCACATGACCATAGCTAAATATGGAAGCTGACCATGGGATAAACAGAGTCCTCCCTAGGCCTGTAGAGAGCCTCAAAAAGAGGAAAAACAATGATTTCAGATCCTCATCCTTGGATCCTGAAACTGTGAGCATCTCAGGTGTTTATTTACATAGTCCCAAGAGCTGGCAAATGTCCTCACTGCTCCTGCCTCCCCCTCATTGGCTCCCTGCCCCGCCACTGGGGGACCCCCTCAGCGCAATTTGGAAGTGATCTCCATAAGGCTTTACAGAACGCAAGGCCCTGCCTCTGTGCTATTTTTCTTCTTGAATGGAGGACAACCAATGACTTCATTTGCCACAATGAGGCTTGACAGAAGGAAAGGTGGAAGGCCGAATCCTCGCTTGAACGGCTGACACCAAAGAGAAAGTCTTTGGGGAATGGTGTTTCGGATGTTTGGAGGACACTTTTACATTTGGTCCCTAAAGATAGCTAAAATCATACACACAGTTTTCCAACAAGTTAAAAGCACTGAAAAAGAAATACATAAATGCAGGCCAATCGTGTTTCATCATACACTCCCAGTCATACAATACAATCTTTCCTTCCAGCTTTAGTCTGTTCTCTTCAAAGATTTTTATTCAGAGATTGACTCACCACCATGGGATAATATCAGGCTCACTGTGTCCAGCTGAGGAAAGTCTGAAAATCCTCAGAAGTAACAAATCCTGTCTCTCTTCCACTGACCCTGCCCTACGGTCTTCTCAGTTTATTTATTTATTTTAAAAAATATTTTATTTATTATTCATGAGAGACATAGGCAGAGGGAAAAGCAGACTCCTTGTGAGAAGCCTGATGTGGGACTCGATCCTAAGACCCCAGGATCACAGGATCACCACCTGAGCTGAAGGCAGACGTTCAACTACTGAGCCACCCAGGTGTCCCAGTCCCCTCGTTTAGATCCCATTTTGAATTCACAGAGGGGCAGCTCTCAACAAACTCCAATATTCAATCAAGTGCCTCATGGAGAGAGCCCTTTACCTTGACTCCCTCTCCCAAGGAAAAGTCATTCCATGAGCCTCTCCTCAAGGCCGAAAGGGCACCTTGCCTCCAGGCACCTTGTCCCCTCTCTAGAGCTGCCCACACCCCTATCTGTTCCTTGGGGCTCTTCTCTCCCAAGTCCCCTATGGACTGAGCAAAATCTCCCCAGGTCATTTTGCTTTTCTTTCTGCTTCCAGAGACAAGGACTCAACCCTCTTCATTGTGAAGAAGGAACGCAAACCAATGAAATGGGGCATTAGCAAAGCTTTCTTACAAAAGCCCCAATCTATTGACCTTAGTCCTCTGAGATGACAAAGGGTTCACGTTTACTAAGTAGCAGTTCACATTTACTAAGTGGTATGTTCCAGGCAACGTGTTACGAGTTTTATCTGGATCATCCACCTACAAGGCAGGTCTGTTGTTAGCTCTAACCTTTAAGGAAACCACAGTGGTGCACAGTACATGAGGGAATTCACTCAGGGTCATTAGCTAGGTCACTCAGGCGAGGTCATTAAAACTTGGCAGAGGTCAGTAGAAGTCAGTTGGCCTTTTGTTGGGTTCCTCAGCTTGGGTTCCTCCTGCAGCCAGGGCTGGCCCACTTTCCTACCTTCCACATCTTGACCTGCCCTCTATCAAAGACCCTATGGAGCCTGTCCTCCATGGAAACTTCACTGCCCAGCCAAAAAGTGGAATTGGGTCAGAAGAGGCAATACTTCCTTGGTTTCAAGTGGAAGTTTTAAATCTCTGAGGCCCCACAGATGGAGTGACTGACCCCCAGTTCACTAGCTAATAGCCCTTTAGAAATGAACCCTCTTGGGATGCTTCTCCCCAAGTTGGGCCACACAACTTAGAGACAGTACCTGATGTCTTCTTGTGTATAGGAGCCCAGGCTACAAGAATGGCTTTGTCCACTTCCCCAATCGCTTAGTTTCACAGAGGGAAAAACTGAGGCCTGTGAATGCCACGAAGGCCAAGAATGACTCACCCACCACAACCACACAGAAAGCGGGAGAGCCCAGGCTGCTGGTTCTCAGAGCTAGCACCTGTGGTGGATAAGCACAGGGCTCTGATGCCACTGAGCCTGAGTTGAATGCTGGTGATGCTACATGCCTCTTCTGTGACCTTACTCCATGTCTCTGCTCGCTTACAGCATCAGTTAAATGAAGTGGGGAAAATAGTAGCACCTGACAGCACTTGGGCAGCTCAGTTGGTTGAGCATCTGACTCTTGGTTTCGGCTCAGGTCGTGATCTCAGGGTTGTGGGATCAAGCCCTATATCAGCCTCCCCCATCAGTGAGAGTCTGCTTGAGATTCTCTCCCTCTGTCTCTCCCTCTGCCCCTCCCCCTACTTGTACATGTGCAAGTGCTCTCTCACTCAAATAAATAAATCTTTAAAAAAGAAAGAAAGAAAGAAAGAAGAAAGAAAGAGAAAGAAAGAAAGAAAGAAAAAGAAAGAAAGAAAGAAAGAAAGAAAGAAAGAAAGAAAGAAAGAAGAAAGAAAAAATAGTAGCACCTGCCTCATCAGGCTTTGTGAGGGTTAAACATTCCAGCACTTGGAGACAAATAGTGAGTGCTCTGAAGACCTTTGCTTCTTTTTTCCTTGTTAATTACTAACTTTAGTGGGACATACTATGGGAGGGGCTGGGAGAAGGTGGGGGATTGGGGATTTTCTGGTGCTTTCTGCTACCTTTATGTTTGGGTATGGTTTCCACCAGAAGGAGGTGCTCTGCTGGGTGGCCTCTTCAGAAGGCAGCGTCTTCCTCTCAGGAAGACTCCCACTTACCCCAGGATGGGGACAGGCGTTGACAGGCATCCTTGCAACAGAGGCTCTCGTGACTATGACCAAAACAGGCACTGAAACTTCTCGTCACTCTTCATTCTTAGTTTTCTATATTTATTTTCAACACTAACTTATTTTCATGTTCTTTATGGGGGTGGGGAAGGAATATGAGAAAGGGATATTCAGCCTACAGAAATCAACCCCTAAAAGCTTCCTTGAGTGATTAGTTTTGAAAGTTTCAATACCCAAGCCTGACTGTTTTGTAAGAGATTAGCTGACACACTGAGTTTATTGCTCTAGCTCCCTTTAAACCTAAATTGAAAACAGATTACACTAAACAAACGTGGAGGTATCACAATCCCAGATATCAAGATCTACTATAAAGTTGTAGTAATCAAAACAGCACGGTACTAGCACAAAAATAGACACATATATCAATAGAACAGAAGAGAGAGACCAGAAATAAATCCATGATTATATGGCCAATTAATCTTCAATAAAGGAGGTAAGAATATGCAATTGGAAAAAGATAGTCTCTTCAACAAACGGTGTTGAGAAAACTGGACAATTACATGCAAAAGTATGAAACTAGACGTACTTTCTTACACAATATAAAAAAATAAACTCAAAATGGATTAAAGACCTAAATGTGAGGCCTAAAACTATAAAAATCCTTGAAGAGAGCATAGGTAGTAATGTCCCTGACATTGGCCATAGCAACATTTTTCTAGATATTTCCTTGCTTTTGCAAGGAAAACAAAAGCAAAAATAAACTATTGGGACTACAACGAAAAGCTTCTGCACAGCAAAGGAAATAATCAACAAAACCAGAAGACAACCTACTGAATGGGAGAAGATATTTGCAAATGACATATCTGATAAAGGCTTCGTATCCAAAATATATAAAGAACTTGTACAACTCAACACCAAAAAACCACAAATAATCCAATTAAAAGATGGGCAGAAGACATGAAGAGACATTTCTTTAAAGAAGACGTCTATACAATGGTCAACAGACATATCACTCATCATTAGGGAAACGTAAATCAAAACCACAATGAAGTATCACCTCACACCTGTCAAAATGGCTAAAATAAAAAATACCAGAAACAAGTGTTGGCAAGGATGTGGAGAAAAAGGAAACCTCATGCACTGTTGATGGGAATGCAAACTGGCGCAGTAAGTATGGAAAACAGTACAGAGGTTCCTCAAAAAATTAAAAAGGGGATGCCTGGGTGGCTCAGCAGTTGAGCATCTGCTTTTGGCTCAGGGTATGATCCTGGGGTCCAGGATTGCGTCCCACATCGGGCTTCTTATGGGGGGCCTGCTTCTCCCTCTGCCTGAGCTTCTGCCTCTCTCTCTGTGTCTCTCATGAATAAATGAACAAAATGTTTTTTAAAAATTAAAAATAGAGGGCAGCCTGGGTGGCTCAGCAGTTTAGCGCCTCCTTCAGCCCAGGACGTGATCTTGGAGTCCCAGGATCGAGTTCCATGTCGGGCTCCTTGCATGCGGCCTGCTTCTCCCTCTGCCTGTGTCTCTGCCTCTCTCTCTCTCTGTCTCATGAATAAATAAATAAAATCTTTTTTAAAAAATTAAAAATAGGACTACCATAGGATTCAGTAATAATTTGCCCAAAGAATATGAAAATACTAATTCCAAAAGACACATGCACTCTCCTATGTTTATTGCAGCATTATTTACAATAGTCAAAATATGAAAGCAACTCAAGTATTCATTGATAGATGAGTGAATCAAGAAGATGTGGTATAGGCATACAATGGAAGATTACTCAGCCATGAAAAGAATGAAATCTTGCCATCTGCAACAATATGGATGCATCTGGAGGGTATAATGCTAAGTAAAATGTCAGAGAAAGACAACACATGATTTCACTTACCTGTGGAATTTAAGAAACAAAACAAAGGAATAAAGCAAAAAAGAGACAAACCAAAAAACAGACTCTTAACAAAAAGGTGAAAAGCCTTCCTTGTCTTTCAAAGGCACATAACGCCGAGTCCAGCTGTGGCTCCCTTGTAGGCCATGAGCTCAAGTGGGCTGCAAGCTAACAGGCCCCAGGGAAGGTGGGATAGCCTCCATGCTTGGCTCAAGAGGGGATCTCAGAATAACCAGAAAACCCCAAATTTAGAATCCTCATTTCTCCCATTGCCAGCTTCCTCTCCTTCGGGGGAGAAGGGTGATGTTCAGCAGCTTCCAGAAGTAGGACACTGGATGTTTAGACACGGAAGCATTTCTCACTCATGCAGGCCCCATGGCTGGGTCTGCTGGTTTTTGGTTATTTGGCAAAAAACAAAAACAAAAACAGGCATAAATTAATTCTCAGTGCTCAGCACCCAAATACATGACTCATAGTCAGCCCACTGCACAAAGAAAGGACACAAGATGAAGAAATGCAGAGCAGAGTGCCAGAGGCTCTGGGAGCATTTCTTGAATGAATTCCTTCCTGGCCTGGCCTTCCTAATTCAGATTCTCAGTTCCTGGGGAAAATCACTTTCTGTAATATAAACACTCCAGGGGAGTGGGTGGGGTGGGATCATAGCCCAGGGCAGATTAGAATCAAGTGCCTGAAAGCTACAGAATTTCTCCTTTCCTTTGTTAGTGATGATTTACCCACAAGGCCCTTGGAGGAAGGAACTGCCTCTGAGACCTCAGAGGAGCAAAGCAGCTCCCACGGGCCTTCTCCAGGTTTTCTGCTTGTTCTGCTACTGGGATCTGATGGTTAAAGAAATATCCACCACAGTGGCCCTTTCTGTTCCTTCCATCTGACTGTTCCTTCCTTTCAGGCAACCGTACAGATCTGACAGGTAGCAATTACAGGGAGCTGAACGGAGAGCAGGTCTCCCGTGCCAGGTGGACTTCCTACACCCCCGTAAGACAAAGCGTCTCATCCGTGTGGCATGTACGTGGCTCCTCTCCCACCTCCACACTCGCTCAGAACAAAAGGATCCCTTGTAGAGGGTTTTACAGGTTTCAAAACACCCTCACACGTTCAGGTCTCAAAGGCAGGGCCAGCTGGGCTCATACCCGTGGGGGCCCTAGGGACACGCTGCTGGCTGTCCCTGCCCCTGCCCCAGCTCCAGCCCGAACGTGATGTGGAGTTCACTACAAGTAACACCATACTTCTTATTGATTGATCTTAGTTTTCAAAAACACTTTCTCAATATCTCAGTTATCATCTGATTTTTTTTAAATTTTTTTTTTAATTTTTATTTATTTATGATAGTCACAGAGAGAGAGAGAGAGGCAGAGATACAGGCAGAGGGAGAAGCAGGCTCCATGCACCGGGAGCCTGACGTGGGATTCGATCCCGGGTCTCCAGGATCGCGCCCCGGGCCAAAGGCAGGCGCCAAACCGCTGCGCCACCCAGGGATCCCTGATTTTTTTTTCATCTGAGTTTTATAGTGCTTCCAGGTTGTCAGGGTGGATACTGATGTAGTTACGGAATGTAGGTGAGGTCTGGAGCTAACGGCCAAGAAAGAATTCTTGAGACATCTTTGGTGCAAAAAGGTGATTTTATTAAAGCACAGAGGCAGGAAGAGAAGCTGCACTGGGGCTGTGAGGAATGGCTGATTATAGAATATGAGGCAAGAAAATGGGAGGTGTCCAAAAGGACTTTCATCAGCCAAAGAAGACCTTAAGACACTGGAAGCCTTGCTATTATCAGGCTAGGTTTGTTTTTCCTTCTAGCAAAGCATTAACATTAAGAGAATTGGCAGTTTTCCAGAGGAATGCCATACAGATCCCACCCATGAGCAGGGGAGTTTGGGAAGGTTGCAGGGTCTCAGCTGGTGCTTTATCCTCAGCTTGCCTTCTGCTCCCTCATCAGAAACTAGCATCTCATTGTAAGGATAAAGGATGAACTCCTAGCACTGGAAATGGTTTTCCCAGGCCCCACTGCCTCAGACCAGAACTCTGTATTAGCACTTCCACTTCGCCCACTGCCAATAATATGGCAAGGACAGCTGAGGTTATGGAGTGTCCTTTGTGGTCCTGAGGTACTAAGCCTCTCACGGGCATTTCCACCAGAAGAAGGAAGCCCATCATCTTTACTCATGGTTGGATTCCCAAGGATGTCAATCAAAACACACTTCTTTTGGGACGCCTGGGTGGCTCAGCGGTTGAGCGGCTGCCTTCCGCCCAGGGCGTGATCCTGAAGTCCCAGCATCGAGTCCCAGGAGCATTGAGCTCCCTGCATGGAGCCTGCTTCTCCCTCTGCCTGTGTCTCTGCCTCTCTCTGTGTGTGTGTCTCTCATGAAGAAATAAATAAAATCTTTAACAACAACAACAACAAAAAACAAAACACACTTCTTGGGTACCTTACCCCAGGCCCCGCAAAACCAGAGCTGTGGTAAATGCAGAAAATCGGAGCTAGTTGCATTTATGGTACTTAGGGTGACATCTATGAGAAAGAGGAGATTGCATAAAACAGGACAAGAGAGTCCAATCTGCAATGACGGCCGAAATTGGTAAGCAGACAACTCTCAGAGTTACAGCAAGTCAAAGGAGAACCAAGGTAGATTTTGAGTTGCCCTCTTCTAGATGGTAGCCACTAGTGACACATGACCCCTGAGCACTTAAAACATAGCTGGTCCCAACTGGGAAGTGCTGTAAGTATAACATACACTCTGGATTTAAAAAATTTAATACCGGGGGTGCCTGCGTGGCTCAGTTGGTTAAGTGTCTGCCTTCGGTTCAGGTTATGATCTCAGGGTCCTGGGATCCAGCCCTGCATCCCTGCTCTACGGGGAGTCTGCTTCTCCTTCTCCCTCTGCCTGCAGCTCCCCCTGCTTGTGCTCGCTCTCTCTCAAATAAATAAAATCTTAAAAAAGAAAATAAAAGACTGTGTATTGTGATGGAGAGTATCCATAATAAATTAGGTTTTTTTTTTACAATGATCATCATCAGAAAAATAAAATTTGCCTATATAATTAATCTTAAATAAAGGCATTAGGTGACTTACCCATATTCATTCAACTAACCATGGAGCCAGTTTTTGAACCCTGGACCTGTGACAACTCCAAATTCATATTCTTGTCCCCATGAGAACCTACAGAGATAAGAAGGCTTTGGGAGGTGTTAAAATCAAGGATAGACCAGCCTAGAAGGCTCCCTGAGCAGACAAAACCAGTTTAGTCATGCAGGCAAAGCTTAATTTAGCTTATTTTGCAAGGCTAACTTGACCTGGATTATTTCTTGCTTGTGCCTCTGGAAATGATAAGCAAAACTTGAACTGTTTCCCAGATTGATATGAGGGAACCACTGACAATTGTAGTATTGTAACCAATTGGCGTGAAGAATGAACAGTCACTGCTTGGTCACTATAATAAGCTGCTTTACAGTAATATACTCCTGAGCCTCATTCCATGTTCTGGTTCGAGTGCTCCCAGTTTGCAAAGTGCCTTTTTGGTGTGTGCACAATAAATTTTTCCTATTTACTGCTTCAGTGCTTCATTGGTTTTACTTTGGCTATTTTGAACCTTTGACAGAGGGCATAGGAGCTGAACTCCCACTCATGTCAGGCCATCTCTCTGCAGTATTCCTGGAAGGCAGACAGCTAGCATCTGCTTGAATACCTATTTGGTAATGGGGAGTTCATTACTTTTCTTGGCAGCGTGCCCCCATCGTTGGCCACCTGCTTATTAGGATTTTCCTCCACTAAATGAGGAAAAATCAGTCCATCCTAAGTTCTGTCCTTGAGTTCTGGATACTCAGAGAGGAGGTAGCCAAGTTGAGTTTTGGCCAAAAGGATGGGCTGGCTTGCACTGATCTCCAAGGAGGGATCTCAGATGCGGGTCCGGCAGGTTCATCACTGCTTCGTGGGGAAGGGAGCCCTCATCTGCCCTACACCCCACTCCTGCCACCTCCACTGTGCAACCCATCCTGCAGACTGACCCAGGTAGTGCTCACTTGCTTGACATGCACGGACAGCCTCCCCGATTGGCTGTGAGGCCACAGCTGCAGCAAGTGTCTGAATTTCCATTCATGGTAAGGCCTCCCACTGCTGAAAGGATAATTATCTGCCTGTGGTGCTGACAGGTTCCCATCTGGTGAGGGCTGAACGCTGCGTCTTTAGAAAAGGCAAGCTTCTGACCTGGCTTTGACAGACTCCCTCAGCTACTCAACAGGGTAAAAAGACATTGCTGGGGGGTAGGGCCTGGGGATCAGGGTAGGGAAGAGGCATAAAGAGAAGAAGAAGAAGAATCTGGGATGCTAATGAATTCCTTGTGATCTCACTCTCTTTATTCCAGCACATGCTCCTCTGCAAAAAAATTGATGGGGCTGCTTTGCCAGCCCAAGCCTGAAATGTGCCCAGGTAGACAGAACCCCGGATCCTAGGACAGCCTGTGAAATGCCGGCTGCCTGCTGATGGCTGAAAGTGGAGTATAGAAAACAAGAGGACGGATCTGCAAAAGGGATCCCCCACTCCCTTGATATTGTACTTTAGGGATCTGCTTTCCTAGTCTGCACCCCCCACCCACCCACCCGCTCACACTGACAACAGAGCTGTGAACCCAGTACATTTACAGCCAAGAGAACTGGCATCACCAGACCTTACCGCTGCCTCTTCCCTCCTCTCCTTGTCACTTTCAAAATAAAAAAAAATAAAATAAAATAAATGCACTTTAGGGGTTTTAGTAAAGAGCCTGAAACCTATCATTTGATCCCCAGACCCCCAGATCAAGTATCAAAGCCATGGCAGGCCCAGTGAGGTCAAGACGGCAGGCCTGCCATCTGCCAGCAGCTAGGGTTGCAAGTCCTAGCCACGACTGTCTCTAAGAGTTGGTGTAACTAGCACAGTTAGGCTCAAGTAAACCCCTAGCAGCACTGCTGATTGCCAGCCACGTCCCAGGCTTTGCCCTAAATGCTTTGTATACTTGCAACAAATTTGTGAACCAGGAATTATTCTTATTAACACTTTAGAAATGTGACAAGTGGGCTGAGAAGAGTTAAATGACAAGATTACCCAGCCAAAAAAATAGCAGAGAGGGGGTTTGAACCCAGGTCTGCCATGCTATAAAATCTGTGCTGTAAAAAACAAAAGCAAAATTTTATTATGGAACATTTCTAACATACAAAAAAAAGAGTACCACAAACAAGTGCCATGACTGGCCACATACCAGACACCGGTTATAACAGTCATCAACATGGGGCCCTGCTGCCGCTGTATGCTCACCCATCCTTCTTTATTGGATTATTTTGAAGCAAACATTAGAACTCATGTCATCAGTTAATATATCAGTTTGTATCTCTTAAAAAGAAAGATCCTCCAAATCTGTGCTCTTGACTCCCTCAAAATAATGACCCTGGGTGAGAGATTATCACAGAAATGCCCAGAAAAACTGCAACCTTTATTTTGCTCCCTACCCCCCATGCCATGGGGGAATGAAGCATTCCTTGGCTGCCTGTGGCATTTCAGCACAATGTGTGGGGACTACACTCAGTATCTGCTAAGTTCAAGAATGCCCATCTGGCAACCCAGTACCACAAGGACCTGCCCACCTGGCCACAAGGACAAACCATTCCTGCCTGTTACCCCAAGTAACATCTAATTAAAGAAAGGTATCTGACCAGTCTCTTCCAGATGCACTATCTCAGAACACATTACTCTGTTGGCTGTCCTGTGGACGTGGAAACATGGAATAATATTAACATTTATTCAACACATCTACTACACGTCAGACACTGACCTAGGAGTTTTTATGTGTCAGGTACCTAATGCTTGATTTTTTTTTTCAATCTTGATTTTATTTTTGTGGTTTGAATTTCCATTTGGTTTGGAATTTCCTCTTAAACTGAAATATTATGGAAGGGACTATATAATTCCTTCAAGGGTTGGCTTCAACAATCAGCAGTACTTCTTGAGAACATGTGCATGCACACGTGTGTAAGTCACCATGTGAGTCACCTTGGGAGTACTAAGAATAGAATATAATTTCTGCTTTCTACTACAGTGGAAGAAATTTCTCTGTATTGAAGTCTGCAAATACTTTATTAATCTCCTTTTCTCATGCTGCAGGGCTTGTGGTCCCCGTCCTTAGAAGTCTAGTAGGGTGAATAAGACAAAGTGCACAAATAAGCAGATCTCCAAGGCAGGACACACCAACTGCCACAGCAGATGTAAAAATAACACATCATGGGAGTTGAAAAGTGATAGCAGTAATGTGTGACCTGGAGAATTCAGGTAAGTGTTGGTAGCATGTGAGACGAAGAATGTTCCCCAGGACTCTGTGAGGTGTGCTTTATCCGCCATGTACAACAGACTAGAGAAGCCATATGCTGGGTCTCAGTTTCTCCTCATCATGATGTGGTGCTAATCCTTACCAAGGGTCACCGGCTCTGGTCCCATCTGCATTCTTCCTTCATGAGTCAGAGCTGCCCCCTAACTGCTCTGGGTTATCTGCCCCTTACCACGGAAGACTGGTTGCTGCTAGTGATGGCTCTCAGGGGGTTGCTTGCTGACCCCGAAAGCTGGGTGATGCTGTAGCTCTCTGTGTCTCCAGCACAGGGTTTGCTCACTAAATCATTGGTTTTCTGCACACCGTGAGGATAACAAAGGGTCTAAAGCACCATCAGAAGAGTTATACCTGCTGGAGTCAGGGCTGAACACAGAACCGTTGTTAGGATTTTTACTGGCAGAAATGATGGGGAGATGGAACCATAAGTAGAAAGGCACAGAGGCAGGAACAGAGCGCTTTCAGAGAACCCCACCTAGACGGCAGGCTGCAGGGAAAGACAGGGAGAACTGTGGAGGAGTATCTGGAGAAGCAGGCTGGGTGCTTAATGAAAATCCATAAATACATGCTGAGGACAAACACAGACAATGGAGAGCTAATGAAAGGACCTTGCAGAATTGTCACCGTACCTTAGGAATGTTCACCTGGCACAGCAAGTATCATGCACTGGAACGGAGGGGAAAAAAACAGAGGCCTGAGACCAGATAGAGGGCCCAGAGTGTATGCTCTACTGCTTACTTATCATGGCCCCTGCTGAAAACAAGTGGGCCGTGTGAAATAAGCCTTCAGCTGGCTCTCAGGATCTTGGGGAGTGGGCCAGCACGCATTCTTTGTTTTCCCAGGGCCTGGCACATAGTAGGTGCTCGTTAAATAGTAGTGCCTGGCACATAGTAGGTGCTCAATAAATATGTGTTGAAAGAAAGACAGAGAGGGAGGAAGGGAGGGAGAGGTGGAAGGAAGGAAGGAAGGAAGGAAGGAAGGAAGGAAGGAAGGAAGGAAGAAAGAAGAAAAAGCCAACCCTGTGATATGTTATGAAGATGGCTTGGGGAGAGGCAATGACGTCCTCTCTAAAGAAGCAAAGGAGTTAGAAGTGATAAGGTGGGAAGCCACAGATACTTCATGGGGTGGGGGGTCAGGGGGAGAGGCTGGCAAGTGGGCGGACAGCAAAAACCAGAAACCAAAGATGACCAGGAGAATGATGGGGCTATGAATAAAAATAAGACAACGAGGAGGAGAAGCAGGTTGTCAGGGAAAAGGCAGTAAAAGGATGATTTTCGTTTGGACACCTTTGAGTTTCAGGTCCCCCTGAAAGTAGCCAGGACGCAGAGAGGGGAAGCTGCAGAAAGGACCTGGTTCCAGAAAGTGCAGCCTGCCATGGTATCCGTCAGCAGAGCCGGTCCAGTGGCCAACATGTGAATGGGTGAGATCATGGGGCAGAGAAGAGAGAGGACGAGAGGCTGGGGGCAGAGCCTTGAAGGATGCCAGCACCATGGGAAAAAGAACAAGCAGTTTCTGGGAGACACAAAAGGGAAACCGGGAAAGTGCAGCCTGGCCCAGCCAAGGGGGAGGCTTCAAGAGGGAGGTGAACAGCAGGACCAGATGCTTCAGAAGTCCAGTGGGACGAGGTCTGAAAATGAGCCCACGGGATTTGGCAACAGGAGGTCACAGCAGCCCTTAGGAGGGCACAGTGACTGTGACGCTCCGGCGGGATCCAGATGGTGCCTGGTAAGCAGGGAGTGGGCGGTGAGAGCCCGGAGGCAGCCAACTAAGGCACTCCATGAAGGGCCCTGGCACCATGGGGAGACGTGAGGGAGGACCAGGCGGGAAGGGAGGGAGGGCTGGAGGAAGATGGGCTTTTGGAGTGGGTGAGATGAGAACAGATTTGTAGGCGGGAGAGAAAGAAGCGGTGAGGTGTAAAGGAAGGAGACACAGGGCATTTGGGCGAGCAGAGCAAAACAAGAGAGAAGGAGGGGGGAAATCAAGAGAGTATATATTCTGAAAAAGCCTACCAATCAAAGCAGCACATAAGTGAAATGCAATCTACAGAACATTTTAATGTGCTTTATCTGATTTAATCCTTGTGAGGGACATATTATGATCCCTACTGAAATAGAAGGTTAAATGACTCACCCAAGATCACACATCTAATAAGCAGAACTCAAGATCAAAAAGTCCATCATGAGACATGTCTTGATCAAAAAGTCCATCGTGATCCTGCTGTGCCAGCACAGTGTTTGGTGCCAAAGATCTCAAAGAGAACAGAAATGGCTCCTGCCCCCAAGGAGCTCACAACAGAGGAGGCTGACCACCACATGACTGACCAATGTGTTCTAAGACATAATTGTGCTCGGACTGAGGAAGGGATTGGGATAGGAATCAAGGGAGGCTTTCCAGAACTGGTGATGTTTTGCTGAGTGTGGAAGGATAAACCAGAATGAGCTGGCGAAAGGCATTCCCAGCAAAGGAGATTGGTGTGCAAGAGTCTGGAGCCATGGGAAGCTAAGAGCAATTCGCTCTGCTGGAACACAGGGTAGGTGTGGCAAGGTACAAGAGAGGCATGTGCCAAGTCCAGGGTGGGGGAGCATGGCATGCTACCCCAAGGACCTCTGATCATATCCTTAAGGGGAGAGCACCAGCAGAGGATTTTAAGCAAGGGAAAAGTATCCGATTTGTGTTCTATCAATCACTCTGGAAGACTTCGGAGGCAACATGGAGGATGGGTTAGAGCAAGATATTATGGGAAGCTGGGACACCAATTGAGATGCAAATGTAGTGATCTAGGCAAGAAAGGATGAAGCCAACCTGGATGGGGCAGTGGGATTTATAATGGACTAGAGGACAAATATTCCTGTGTAAGTGATGAAAAAATGGGCCAGCCTTAGAGGAGAGCAGAGAGGAGGAAATAAGGAAATGGGTCTAAGATCATTCCCAGTTTCTGGCTTGAACAGAAAAGCAGGAAGAGAAGCAGCTACTGGTTGGAGGTGGGATGTTGAGTTCAGAATGTACTGGGTTGAAAAACCCATGGACATCCAGGAAGAGGTGCTTGGTAGGTAGCTGGATATGGAATCTGGAGCTCCTGGGGAGGCTGACCTGAAGATATATCTTGTGAGTTACAGATTAAGGCAGTGGTGGGAACCACAGATGGGGGAGAGTAATTGTCTGGGAAAGATAAAATGGTCTTTTACTCAGCCTTATGAAGCACTGACACTTAAGGAGTAGGTGATGAGAAGGGGCACCTGAGAAGGAGGTCAGAAGGAGAGGCCAGAGAAGCAGGAGAGGGGGAGACAAAGGAGAAAAGGATGTTCCAGAAGATACTGAGATGCAGCAGGTCACTTGGGAAGATGCTGCTGAGAATAAGAGTACCATCTTTAGGGGCACCTGGGTGGCTCAGTGGTTGAGTGTCTGCCTTTGGCTCAGGTCGTGATCCCGGGGTCCTGCAATAAAGTTCCACATCGGGCTCTCCACAGAGAGCCTGCTTCTCCCTCTGCCCGTGTCTCTGCCTCTCTCTGTGTGTCTCCCATGAATAAATAAATGAAATTAAAAAAAAAAAAAGTATCATCTTCATTCCCTTCCAGGGGGAGAGGAGATGACTTCCTCCGGCTGGTCAGAGAAGCTTTGAGGAAACAGAAGGAAAGCGAGAAAAAGCAAAGCCCTTTGGGGCTGAGAAGTGGAAGGAGAGAAGGTTATGTTTACCGTCTCATCTCCTCTTTGCTCTGTTTTCTTGACTCTGGCTGCAATAATCAGTGCATTCATAGAAAATAAAGCATGTTATTTGATGAAATGTGGAGAATCAGATGTTCAAAATGTTTCAGTGACGTGCTTCAAAACCAGACATGCTAAAAATGGAGACCATCCAATGTGATCATGCTGTCCTTAAAAATATTCCTTTGATAAACACTAAACTGTTCTGTATACCAGAAATGTTAACAAGGAAAATAAACAACAGGGCTATTTAGGAGTACTTCAAAACTGAAGTTTAAACCATAAAAAAAAAAAAAAAAGGCAAAAAAAAAAATCCAAAACTGCATGTACATTGCAGATTTCAGCTGCCCTTGAAATCTTTTTCTCCACCTAACATTACATAATTCTTCATCAGCCCAAGCCATCAGGTTCACATGCTAAAATTCGGTGAGTATGTCATACTCAAAGGACAGGATATTGAGAGCGGGGAAATGATATAAAGAGATGGGTAAAAGTTTGACACATAAAGGCCTGAGGATTTTCTAGAGGAACTTTAAGAGGATTCTTGAAAAATAGGGGTGCCTGGCTGGCTCAGTTTGTAGAATGTGCACTCTTGATCTCAAGGTTGTGAGTTTGAGCCCCATGTTGTGTGTAGAGATTATTTACAGACATAAATTATTTATTTATTTATTCATGAGAGACACAGAGAGAGGCAGAGACATAGGCAGAGGGAGAAGCAGGCTCCACGCAGGGAGCCGGATGTGGGACTCCATCCCAGGACTCCAGGATCACACCCTGAGCCAAAGGCAGACCTCAACCACTGAGCCACCTAGGCGCCCCAAGACCTAAATTTTTTTCAAAAAAGAGTATTATTGAAAAATAAGTGATGCAAAAAAAAAAAAAAGAAAAGAAAAGAAAAGTAAGTGATGCAGACTTCCATTTCACATGATATAACAAACCCGGGCCCCTTAACTGCTGGAAACAACTAAATGCTCTGGATAAAATACTAAAAATATCTTCCCCTAAATTCATGAATAAAAGTAAGAAATAGCCCAAACCATGTGACAGTTAGGAGTTCGAGAGATAAATGGAGCAATTGTCAAACCAGTTAGCACTCAGTTTTCAACTCAGCTCCTTACAAGGAGCTCCAGGGTCAGAAGACAGAGCCTGAGTCTGCCTGGAGGGGAGATTCTGATTGGATATCCTTCCCTGCGGCCATAAAGACTATACCTTCACTGTTAGGCTAATCTAGATATACAGATAGTCCCCGACTTGTGATGGTTCAGCTTGTAATTTTTCGACTTTACGATGGTACGAAAGTGATACCCATTCCATAGAAACTATATTTCAAATTTTGCATTTTGGTGTTTTCCTGGGCTAGCAATATTCAGTATGAATCTTTCTCATGATGCTGGACAGGGCAATCAGGAATGTAAACAATCGATACACTTACAACCACTCTGTACCCATACAACCATTTGTTTTACACTTCCAGTAAGGTAATCAGTAAATTACATGAGATAGTCAACACTTCATTACAAAATATAGGCTTTGTATTTTGTCCAATTGCAGGCTAATATATGTGTTCTGAGTACATTCAAGGGAGGCTAGGCTAAGCTACGATGTTCCGTAGGTTAGGTGTCTTAAATGCTATTTCGACTTTATGGTATTTTCAATTTACCACGGGTTTATCGAAGGTAACCCCATTGTAAATCAAGGAAGATCTGTAAGTCTAATGCTTCTACCTGGAGGGTTTGCAACCAAAATGGGCCATCTTGGTTCTTGGTACCATGTGCAAGTGAAACTAACTCCCGAGAATGTGTACCCAAAGCTAGTCCCCACACAAGTTTGCAGCCCACATCCATATTAGTTGTTTGGGCTGAAAGCCTTCAGCAGAAAATTTAATGTAAAGTGGCCCTGAGTGCCTGAAGTATTGGGAGAAGCAAATGCAAATCCTTTCTAGATGAACCCATCTTTATCTCAGGATCCCTCCAAACTCACATAGGTAAAGCTTTAAGAAATGTCTACTCTCAGTGAAAATCATAAAATCCAAGGAAACTAGGGACCATTAGCAAGAGAAGCTGAAACACAGCAGAATCAGATTTATAGACTTCAGATATAGGACTGATCAGAAACCTGATATAAAATAACTACTTTAGGGCTTTTAAGAAATAAAAAAATAAATATTTTTAAGAAAAAAATTTATTTAAGTAAGAAATAAATGAGTAAATAATGAGACTGTAAAAAATGATCACACAGGATGTAAAAAGGAAATAAAATTTTGGAAGTGAGGGTGCCTGAGTGGCTCACTCAGTTAAGCATCTGCCTTTGGCTCAGGTCATGATCCCAAGGGTCCCGGGATCAAGCCCCATGTTTGGCTCCCTGCTCAGTAGGGAGTCTACTTCTCCCTCTCCCTCTGCTGCTCCCTGTGCTTATGCTCTCTCTCTTTCAAATAAATAAAATCTTTTTTAAAAATCTGGAAATGAGAAATGGAATAATTAAAAATGTAAAGCTCAGTGGACAAATTTAATAGCACACAGACACAGTGAAGAAGGAATTCATGAGCTAGATGTCTAAAGAAATGATTCTGAGCACAGTGAGACAAAGAAATGGGAAACAGAAGGATACTCAGATTTAAGAATCCCAATGAATCCCTACTAGAAATAAAAGGAAATTTGCATTCCAACACATTGTAATAAAATTGCAGGTTACCAAAGACAGAATCTAGATTGTAAAAGGAGAGAGAAAAGTCAGATAAGTTCAAAGCTGCAACAATTAAACTAATGGCTGGTATCTCGAGAGCAATAAGAGTCAAAAGATAATGGAATTCATTGTGTTGAGAGGAAATTACAATCAACCTAGAATTCTATACCCACTGAAAATCTGTAAAGAACAAAGGTAAAGGGCTCTGGGCTGGCTCAGTTGATAAAGTATAGGACTCTTAATCTCTAGGGTCATGAGTTTAAATGCCACATTGGGCATGGACCCTACTTAAAAAAAAAAAAAAAAGGTGAAAAGAAGGAATTTCAAACAAATAAAAACTAAAAGCATTTGCTACCAAA
The DNA here is from genome assembly GCF_018345385.1 of Vulpes lagopus. Classification (NCBI taxonomy): domain Eukaryota; kingdom Metazoa; phylum Chordata; class Mammalia; order Carnivora; family Canidae; genus Vulpes; species Vulpes lagopus. The sequence continues at coordinate 38,167,075 of NC_054835.1, read as the reverse complement.
GAGTATCACCAAAGGAAATTTCAAAGTATTTCGGGGTAGGGGGTTTTAGAGTGAGAGAGAGTGCATGCAGGCATGTGTGTGCAATCTGGTGGGAGAGGGGGGAGGGGCAGGGGCGGGGAGAGAGAGAGAGAGAGAAAGAATTTTAAGCAGCTGAGCATGGAGCCCAAGGCAAGGCTCAAGGCTCAATCTCACAACCCTGAGATTATGACCTGAGCCAAAATCAAGAGTCCGACACCCTATCAACTAAGCTACCCAGCCACCCCTTAAAGTATGTATTTCAAGCAGAAGAAAAGTAATCTCCAATGGAAGGAATGAAGACAGACAAAAGTGGTAAAATAATTAATCAAATATGGACTATCTACTTTACTGAACTTCTATTGACTGTATAAAACTATAATAATGTCCTATGGCATTGAAAGCCTAACAAAAGGCTATCTATCTGCTGTCATCTGGCCCCTGGGGCTGCAGTACAGGTCCAGCCATGGTTCTATGCTATCCCATGGCCATGGATCTCAGCAAGGGGTGCGAGGTGACCAAGAATGTGAACAAGCTGTGGAGGCCAAGAAAAATTAAGGCCATCCCACCTAAAGTTTAACATTAGCACAAGTACAGCCATTTTAGGCCCCTGTGAATAATAGCTGAACTTTACCGGAGAAACTGCAGAATGTCCTCAATGTCCTTGGCAGGGAATCCCATATCAGAAAGACAACAGAGTCCCCACCTGTGGTAGAAAGTCCCATATTAGAATGAGAATAGAGCTCAATGCCCTTGAAAAGTCCCATATTAGAATGAGAACAGAGCTCAATGCCCTTGAAAAGCCCCATATCAGAATGTAAACAGAACTTGAGAAATTCTTCCACCCCTTCTGAAAATCCCCTAGACCAGCCTATAAAAAACCCAGCTGTAACCCACTTCGGGGTCCAAGTCTCTGTTCCGCTGTGTCGGTATACTTGGACCCAAGCTCGAGCTTGCTAATAAACCCTTGTGTGCTTGCATTGGTGTTGGCTCCTTGGTGGTTTCTCAGATTTGCAATCTTGGGCACCACAAAGCCAACACATAGATGTAACCCAGGTGCCTCATCAAGCACACCATGCTCCAGTGGGGCATAATCCAAGAGCTGTGCAATTTTTATCTAAATGGAATATGAACAACACACCATGGAGCTGCTCAAAGTCTCCAAGGACAGGCAGGCCTTCAAGTTCATCAAGAAAACAGTAGAGACACATAACTACACCAAGAGGAAACAAGAGAACTGAGCAGTGTCCTGGCCACCAAGAGGAAAGCAGCTGCCAAGAGGACCAAGCCCCCTCCTGGCTGTGCATAAGAAAGCTTTACAGAAAAATAAATAAATAAATAAATAAATAAATAAATAAATAAATAAATGCCTAGCAAGAAGTCAGAAGTCAGAAGATGGGTAATGGAAATTATTGTCCTTACAGTGTTTGGAAGAAGGCAAAAGAATACTGATTTACTTTGGATTTGATGAGTTAACTATGCAAGATAAAATTTTAGATCAACTAGTAAAAGTCTAGGAATAGAATATTTAGCTTCTACACTAACAGAGGGGGAAATGAGAAGTGATAAAAAGTAATTTTTTAAAAAGTTAAAAGAGAAGAGGGAAAATAAGCATAAAAAGGGAACCAAATATAGTTGACCCTTGAATGACATGAGGCTTAGGGGTGCTAACCTCCTACATAGTCAAAAATCCACGTATAATTTTTGACTCCTCAAAACCTCAACTAATAGTCTACTATTGACCAGAAGCTTGACCAATAATATAAAGAGTCGGTTAACACTTATTTTTATATGTATCATACACTGCATTCTTACAATAAACTAGAGAAAAGACAATATTATTAAGAAAATAACAAGGAAGAGAAAATACAGGACTGTACTGTAAAAAAAAAAAAAAACGCATATAAGTAAAATTGCATACTTTGAACCCATGTTGTTCAAAGGTCAATTTAAAAAAGAAAAATAGGGAACCCTGGGTGGCACAGCGGTTTAGCGCCTGCCTTTGGCCCGGGGCGCGATCCTGGAGACCTGGGATCGAGTCCCACGTCGGGCTCCTGGTGCATGGAGTCTGCTTCTCCCTCTGCCTATCTCTCTGCCTCTCTCTCTCTCTGTGTGACTATCATAAATAAATAAAAAATAAAAAAAATAAAAAAAGAAAAAAGAAAAATAGAGGACCTGGCTGGCTTAGTCAGTAGAGCACATGACTTGATCTCAGGGTCATGAGTTTGAACCCCATGGTGAGTGTAGAGATTATTTAAAAAAACTTTAAAAAATAACAAAATAAAGAAAAAAAAAGAAAAACTATTAGCAAACATAATGGTGGTATACAAAAATTATTTCCTTTAAGACTGGAAACAAGACAAAAATGGTTGATTTTTTGTATTGTCCTGGAGACCAGCAGAGTAAGATAAGTATAAAATTTGGAATGAAAGAAAGAAAACTCATTAGTAGTAGATAATAGTATTAGTCACTTGAAAATCTCCAAGTATCTACAGAAATTATCACAAGAATTAATAAGAATTTAGCAAGCATTAGATGCAAAAATCAATAAATGAAAATCAAGTACATTTCTACATACCATGTACTGATAGAAATTATACTTTTAGAAAAAGATTTATTTATTTGAGAGAGAGAGAGTGCTCGTGGATGGGGGGGGCAGGCAGGGGACAGAGGTAGAGGGAGAGAGAGAATCTCAAGCAGACTCCCACTGAGCAAGGAGCCTAAGTCAGGGCTCCATCTTATGTCACTAAGACATAAGTGTCACTGAGCCAAAGCCAAGAGTTGGACACTTAACCAACTGTGCCAGACGGGTGGCCCAAAATTGTACTTTTAAAAGAGATATTTATAATCAAATAAATAATATGAAATACCTAGGAAAAAATCTAACAAAGGATGTACCAGACCTCCATGAAGGAAAATTATAAAACTTTATCAAGAGATGTTAAAGAGGGCAGCCAGGTGGCTCAGTGGTTTAGCGCTGCCTACAGCCCAGGGCCTGCTCCTGGAGACCCAAGATCGAGTTCCACATCAGGCTCCCTGCATGGAGTCTGCTTCTCCCTCTGCCTGTATCTCTGCCTCTCTCTCTCTCTCTCTCTCTCTCTCTCTGTGTGTGCCTCTCTCTCATGAATAAATAAAATCTTTAAAAAAAAAGAGAGAGATGTTAAATAATACTAAAATAAAGGGCTATACTATGTTCATAGACTGCAAAACTCTCATTAATAAAAATATCATCTCCTCAAATAAACCTATAAATTCAATGCAATCCGTATTTAACAGATTAATTATTAAGTCTTTAAAAGGAAAGAAATTCTGACATATACTATAACATGGATGAACCTTGAAGAATTTATACTAAAGTAAGTCAGTCATGAAAGGACATATATGATTCCACTTACATGAGGAACCTACAGTGGTAAATTCATAAAGAAAGAAAGTAGGAAGGTGGTTGCCAGCTGCTGAGGGGAGAAGGGAATGGAGAATTAGTGTTTAATAGGTGCAGAGTTTCAGTTGGAAAGAGGAAAAAGTTCTGAAGATGGGTGAAGGTGTTGCAGTTGCACAACATTTTGAATGTACTTAATGCAACTAACTGTACACTTACAAATGGTTAAAGATGATAAAGTATATTTTACCACAATGAAAATGGCTAATACAAAATTCCAGACAATATTCATCTCTGGGATGAAAATAGAAGATCCAGTTGGAGAGGTACATACATGAGTCTTCTGGGATATGATAATGTTCTTTCTTGGCCTGGAAATAGATTTACAAGTGTTCCTTTTATTGTTGTTTTTCAGAATAAACATATATTTCCATGCATGATTTTGTTTGCATGCCATATTTCTTTTCAAATTTTATTTTATTTTATTTTTTTTTCTTTTCAAATTTTAAACACATATAAACACATATGCTAAAACAATAATGAGAAGCAAGGACATGGGATGCCTGGGTGGCTCAGTGGTTAAGCATCTGCCTTTGCCTCAGGGCATGATACCGGGTTCCAGGGATCATGTCCTGCATCGGGCTCCTTGCATGGAGTCTGCTTCTCCCTCTGCCTGTGTCTCTGCCTATCTCTGTGTGTGTCTCATGAATAAATAAAAAAAATTTTTTTTTTAAAGAAAAGCAAGGATATTTATAAACACAAATTCAGGATAATGGGTACTTCTGAGGGGAGAGGGAACATCAGAGGTCATGCTGAATTTTTTTCTAATACTGAGTAGTGGAGGTGCCTGGGTGGCTTGATTGGTTAAGCACTGCCTTGGGCTTAGTTCATGATCCTGGAGTCCCAGGATGGAGCCCCACATTGGGCTCACTGCTCAGCGAGGAGTCTGCTTCTCTCTCTCCCTCTGCCCCTCCCCACTGCTTGTGTGCATGCTCACTCACTCCCCGCCCCTCAGATAAATAAATAAAATCAATTTCAACCCTGTAAAAAACTGGAGGAGCTGCAGCAAAACTTTAATATCCCCCCAAGGAGGGCATGTTCTCCTTTCAACCACTTGCATAAGGAGAATAATAGTTTATTAGGCACTGAAGTTGTCCATTCATCACTTCACAAGCGCTATTTCAGACCACTGTGGTCATCCAATGGCATCACAAAGGTACCAGGAAAGAAGTAGCTTAGACAAGTAGCCCAATTACATAGCTGGCCTCAGTGTTTGACATGTGCCAGATTTACAAATAAAGCTGGATTTTATTTTTATTCTGACCGTTATATTCTTTTAAAAATTTTTATTTAGGGGCTCCTGGGTGGCTCAGGCGGTTGAGCATCTGCCTTGGCTCGGGTCATGGTCCCGGGGTCCTAGGATTGAGCCCTGTGTCGGGCTCCCTGCTCTGCGGGGAGCCTGGTCCTTCCTCTCCCAGACCCCTCGCTTGTGCTGTCTCTGTCAAATGAATAAATAAAAAATCTTTAGAAAAATAAAATTTTTTATTTAAATTAAATTAATTAACATATAATGTATTATTGGTTTCAGAGGTAGAGTTTAGTGATTCATCAGTCTTATAGAACACCCAGTACTCATTACATCATGTGACCTCCTTAATGTCCATCACCCAGTTGCCCCACCCCCCTCCTCTCCAGCAACCCTCAGTTTGTTTCCTAGGATTAAAATTCTCTTATGGTTTGTCTCTCTCTCTCTGATTTCATCTTGTTTTATTTTTTCCTCTCTTCCCCTATGATCCTCTGTTTTATTTCTTAAATTCCACATGTGAGTTAGATCATATGATAGTTGTCTTTCTCTGATTGACTAAAGCTGAACTTTAAAAATATACACATATATTAAGGTTTTCCTTAAAAATTACATTTATTAACTATTGAATAAATAAAAACGAATATTTTCAAAAATATGTGTAAGGAGTAAAGAATCATAATATAGGAGTGCCTGGGTGGCTCAGTGATTGAACATCTGCCTTTGGCTCAGGTCATGATTCCAGGGTCCAAGACTCGAGTTCAGCATCACGCTCCCTGCTGGGAACCTGCTTCTCCCTCTGCCTATGTCTCTGGCTCTCTCTGTGTGTCTCTCATGAATAAATAAATAAAATCTTAAAAAAAAAAAAAAAGAATCATGCTGTAAGGGACTCCCAAGTCTATCCCACCACTCAGTATTATATTTTAATTTTATTTATTTTTTAAAAAGATTTTGTTTATTTATTTGACACAGAGAGAGACAGCATGCACAAGCAGGCAGAGGGAGAAGCAGGTTCCCTGCTGAGCAGGGAGCCCAGTGGGGGCTCAATCCCAGGATCCCTGAGATCATGACCTGAACCAAAGGCAGATGCTCAACCAGCTGAGCCACCCAGGAGCCCCTAAATAAAATTTTTTAAAAGAATAAAACGGTCAGAATAAAAATAAAATCCAGCTTTATTTGTAAATCTGGCACATGTCAAACACTGAGGCCAGCTATGTAATTGGGCTACTTGTCTAAGCTACTTCTTTCCTGGTACCTTTGTGATGCCATTGGATGACCACAGTGGTCTGAAATAGCGCTTGTGAAGTGATGAATGGACAACTTCAGTGCCTAATAAACTATTATTCTCCTTATGCAGGTGGTTGAAAGGAGAACATGCCCTCCTTTGGGGGATATTAAAGTTTTGCTGCAGTTCTTTACAGGGTTGAAATTGGGCCACTATGTCCCTTGGCTGCATTCATCCCATTAGCTTCCTCTGCCTTTTTCCCAACATCAACAAAGAAACAATACAGAAAATACAATCGCATAAAAGATCCAGTCATATTTGACAAAGAAAACATTTTTCTAGGATAAAGTACCAATTATCTCTATTCTCTCAGAAAGTGAGTAGCCTATCACGGGTGGTGGGGGCGGGTGGGGATGGGCCGAGGGCCATTTGGCTTGAGCCCTCACAGTTACAAAGACCTCACACTTAGATCTTTGACTTCCTCTCCAAATGAGATTACAATACAGTCACAAAGACACACACACAAAAGATGAAAACATTTGTGATGCAGTTTTAAGTGTATGTCTACCTATAGTGTCCTGAGAGTTAAGAGTTGTTCTAAGCCCTATCATTATCTTGTGACCAGCATAAATATGGCAAAGTAGTTTTTGTTAGGAATTCTAGTTTATTAAATGTTAAGTATTTAAAAATTTAGCACAAATTTTATAACACTGCTTTGGCATTTCTTCATTTTGAAATAGATCAGGAGTCCTTAAGACTTAGAGTTGCCAGATTTAGCAAGAAAAAATACATAGCACCCAGCTAAAATTTTAATTGCAGCTAAATAACAAGGAATTTTTTTAGCATGAGTATGTAGCATGCAAAATTAGGGACATATTTACACTAAAAAAAAAAAGTGTTGTTTATCTGAAATTAAAATTTAACTGGGTGTCCTGTATTTTACCTGGCAACCCTAGTCATGAAGTACTCAGTCTTTCCATTTCTGTGTACCCTGGAGTGGGAGGAAAAAGCAAGTAACATTCATTGAGTGTCTGCAATGGATAAGCCAAGTACATTACAAGGGCAAGCTCATTGAAACCCTGCTACAGTCCGATGGCACAACCCTACATTCTCACTCCATGGTCCTATCTTATTGCTCCATTTTACAAGTAAACACAAAGCTTTATTACTTATTCAAAATAATTTATTTTGGTTTATTCAAGGTGCGACAGCAGACATGGGATGGATAGAGAATCAAATTTGAGTTTGTTTCCCTAATCTATATTTTCTCCCTCTTGATACACTTTCTACCAGAAAGCTTTCAGATGGCTTTTTAAAAGATTTTAATCAAAAAGAGACAGCGTTCTCTTGCCATTTTGCAAATACATGGATGGAACTAGAGAGTACAATGCTAAGCAAAATAAGTCAGAGAAAGACAAATATCATATGACTCTGCTCATATGTGGAATTTAAGAAACGAAACAAACAAGCAAAGGAAAAAACTGAGAGTTAAAGCAAGAAATAGACTTCTAATCATAGAGAACAATCTGATGGTTACCAGAGAGGGGTGAGGGTGAGAGGGATGGGTTAAATGGGTGATAGAAATTAAGGAATGTTCTTGGGATGAGTACAGGGTGTTGTGCGGAAGTGCTGAATCCCTATATTATACACCTGAAACTAATATAACACTGTATGTTAACTACCTGGAATTAAAATAAAAACTTTTTTAAAAAGAGAGTTCTGGAAATACTCCAAAGGTCTTTTTTATTACTATAACTTAATATTTCATGTAAAATATTTTCTTGTATCTAATTAAATGTGTTTGCATGGCATGGAATGTAATTATAAATGAAATCTGCATAGCCTGACATGTTTCAAGGAATTTTAATGAAGAGTTTTGCCTTAGGAAGGTCAGATAATTTCTCTGGAGTCAGTTTTCTCATCTGTGAAAGGAAAGTGTTCTGTGACAACTAAAGTGCTTTCCAGTCCTCAGCCTTTAGGATTTCCACACCTGGGGGGGTGGGGGGGTGGGGGGGAGGGGAACCTATTAAAATCTTATACAGCTCTCTGCTGCCACCTGCTGGAAAAATTACAGAGCCCATTTCTGCTTGAAATGCGCTCTGTTCAGTAACCAGCCAGTATCCTTGATCCTGAAGTTTATTTACTTAGTCATTTCAGTCAATTAATGAGAATTATAGTTTTCTGAGTTTTCCCAGTTTCAGTGTTTTCAATTTGTAAAACATTCCAAATGAGTCAACCCTGAACTTTGACCATCTGGAAATTAATTTTTTAGCAGGTTTTCCAACAGGGATGTACTTTTTTATACTTGTCCAGTGTTTTGCAATGACTGTCCTGCCAAATCTACTCACATGGAATTTGCTTTAATACTTGCCATTAGTAAAAACAAAACAAAAAACCTGCCATTATGTTGCGTTCATGAGGTCTGATAAAAAGAATTAATAGAACAAAAAAAATTTTTTTTTCTTAAAGTGTCTTTTAATTTCTGAAACATCTAATTTTTCTGTTTCAAGAAGACAAAGATACAGTTCTCATCTACTTTCCCACAAGGACACACAACCTTGGAATACACGGGTTTTTCTGTTTGTTTGTTTTTTTGTTTTTGTTTTTGTTTTTTTTTTGTTTTTTTTTTGTTTTTTTGTTTGTTTGTTTGTTTTAATTTGAGTGCTTTATACCTAGAGTCTCTTTTCTTTAATCAGAAAAAAAAAATTCCATTGGGGGGAAAAAATTCCTAAATTAAAGGCTAAGTGGTATGTTCACTATACTGGAATTAAAATAAAAACTTAAAAGAATAAAGCCTTAGTGCTGGCCTGAAAATTTTTTTACACATAGACTATTTTTTAGAGCAGTTTTAGGTTCCCAGCAAAATTGGGTAGAAGTGAGTGCTTGGGTGGCTTAGTTGGTTGGGTGTCTGCCCTTGGGTCAGGTCATGATCCCCAGGGTACTGGGATCAAGTCCCATATTGGGCTCCCTGCTCAGCAGGGAGTCTGCCTTGGCCACTCCCCCTGCTTATGCTCTCTCTCCCAAAAAAATAAATCTTTTTAAAAAATTTAGTGGGGCAGCCCGGGTGGCGCAGCGGTTTAGCGCTGCCTGCAGCCCAGGGTGTGATCCTGGAGACCCTGGCTCGAGACCCATATCAGGCTCTCTGCATGGAGCCTGCTTGTCCCTCTGCCTGTGTCTCTGCCTCTCTCTCTCTGTATGTCTCTGTGAATAAATAAATAAAATCTTAAAAATAATAATAATAATAATAAATAAATCAAAATAAAAAGATTTAGTGGAAGCTATAGAAGTTTTCCACATGTCTGTGCCACCCCTCCCACCAATGCACAGCCTCCCCCCTACCCCTGCATCAACACCCCGCACCTGAGTGGTACACTTGTTAAAACTGATGAACTTTTATTGTCACCCAAAGTCCACCGCTTATAAAAGGGTTAATTCTTGGTGGTGTACATTCTATGGGTTTTGACAAATGTATCATGACATGTATCCACCATTATAGTGTCATACAAAATACTTTCAGTACTGTAAAAATCCTCTGCATTCTGTGTCTCAACCCCCCCTCCTCCCCAGCCTCTGGCAATCCCTAGTCCTTTTACTTTCTCCATAGTTTTGCCTTTTCCACATGTTATGTAATTGGAATCATACAATATGCTGCCTTTTCAGACCAGTATCTTTCATTTAGTAACATGCAGTTAAGTTTCCTCCTTGTCTTTTCATGGTTTGATAGCTCATTTCTTTTTAGCACTGAATAATATTCCATTGACTGGATGTACCACAAGTTTATCTGTTCACCTACTGAAAGACATCTTGGTTGCTTGCAAGTTTTGGCAGTTATGAATAAAGCTGCTATAAACATCCGTGTGCAGGTTTTTGCATGACATAAGCTTTCAACTCCTTTGGGTAAATACCAAGGAGCGTGATTCCTGGATCATCTGGTAAGAATATGTTCAGTTTTGTAAGAAATCACCAAACTGCTTTCCAGAATGGCTACACCATTTTGCATTCCCACCAGCAATAAATCACAGTTCCTATTGCTACACATACCAGCATCTGGTGTTGTCAGAGTTTTGGATTTCGGCCATTCTGATAGGTGTGTCCTGGGATGGCTGTTTAAATTTACAGTTCCTTGATCACAACATGATGATGTGGAGTGTCTTTTCACATGCTTATTTGGCATTTGTATATCCTCTTTGGTGAGGTTTCTGTTCAGGTCTTGTGCTCATTGTTTAATGGGGTTGTTAATTTACTTATAGCTGACTTTTAAAAGTTCTTTGTGTATTTTGGATAATGGTTCTTTATAAGCTATGTCTTTTGCAAGTATTTGCTCCCCATCTGTGGCTCATTGGCCTTAATTTTTCAAACAATTAAAACCACTTTCCAGAATTCCCATCATAATGCTAAAAGTGCAGTCCAAATAATTCAATCATAAAATATAAAATATAGGACTAAGTATATTGCCAGTAGGGGTTGAGTCAGCTTCAGAGGGTGGGAGCCAATAGCCAGTCCCTTCATATCTGAATCCACATTATCTCAGGGTTTTGTTGTATAGCTGCCAGGAGCTTGATGTAATCTGAAGGGCATTAAACTCAGAATCCTAAAAATTAACCTTGGGGGTAGAGCTTCTTGTGAAAGGAGATCAGAAAAAGATTTGAGGAAAAAGAGGAAATGCCCACTGACGGCTATTCTATTTGTTCCTTCTGCTTCTTGACTTCCTGGCAGAACTATCAACAGGTTTAGGTATTAGAATACATTTATTTATTACCATCTTTCAGTTGATGATGGTACATGAAAACATCCAAAACTACTTTCCAACCCTTCCATTTATGGTACAGTAATATACAACAGTGCATATTATTAATATTTTTTTTCTAATAAAATGACACAGGCTCCATACATAGAGCTTGGAAAACCGGAAATGTACAAAAGAAAAAAAAAACTTAGTTGAAGCTCCCTTCCTATTGCCCTGCAAAAATAACTACTGCCCACATATTAATGGTGTCATTCCTTCCAATATTTTATATGCCAACAGACACATTCTTCCCTCAAAAATAATAGTATTACACTGTACATATGACTTTATAGTTGATTTGTTAACTATACAATTTTCCAGGCAAAATTTGACGTGACTCAAATGTGACTGACTCAAACTGGCTTCGTGCCAGGATGCTGGAGTTGAAAACCTTGGGAAAGACATTTAATTCCTTGGACCTTGGTGTCCTTGTCTGAAAAGTGAAGAATCTCTTGCCATTCTCCTGACAAAGCCTATTTGGGGATGAAATTTTGTCACTATGTCATATTCTGAGGACTCCATGTAACAGCCCCCTAGTTCCACATACCCTAAGTTTATACAGAGTTTTATTTTGTGTTAGCATATATTTTCAGCTGCCCTATGCAAATCATTTGAATCTGCCTTATTATTTTTGCTGGCAATTTTTGTGATTCAGCTGACTAGCCTTTAAAAACAAAGAGTAAAAACAAAATATCCATCTTTTTAGTAAAAAAGGATGACAAAAGAAAAGTTGAAAAATCCATTATTGGGCTTTATTCTTACTGTGTAAAGAAATAAATGCACCAAAGTAGAGGATGAAAATCACTATATTTCAATTCAATTCAGACAATTATGACTTAGTAAGAAAAAAAGGTACAAAATGTAGAGACCAAAATAAAGCAACATCAATAGAATACAACAAATATCCCAGAAGGACAGAATAGGATTTGGAAACTCTAAGGAAATGTAACTAGAAAGGAAATTACTTTGTCTAAAGAAGGGAAGTGAGAGGTGACTTTAATTACATTCAATTATATATAAGACATAAGCCAATTGTGTGTTTTCTCTATCAAGAACCAACAGGAAATTGGTTTAGGCTGTTGTTAGATTAATTTATGCATTAAAAAATATTGAAAAAGGGATGGGAAAGAAGGCAAAGTGTACCAAAAATGGAAAATGTGCTAACCTATTGTACAAGAACTGCTGTTATACTCTGATATCTGCTCTTTCCTCTTCTTCCCTTCTTTTTTTTTTAAAGACATGTTGGTGGGGTGGGAGGAGGCAGAGGGAGAGGAGAGAGAAAATTTCCAGCAGATGCCATGCCCAGTGCAGCTCAGGGATCCATCTGAGGACCCTGAGATCATGACCTCAGCTGAAGCCAATATTTCAACACTCATCCAACTGAGCCACCAAGGTGCCCCCTGCTCTTTCTTTCTTATATAGTAATAGAGTCCCCTATTTTTCAGTTGGACACAGGGCCCTATGAAATAGTTCCCAATTAAGAGTGGAAAGAGTGACTATGTTACTAAATTCTGGCCAAATCTATGTCAAGGAGTGAGTATTTAAAAGGTCAAAGAGGGGGCACCTGGGTGGCTCAGTCAGTCAAGTGTTTGCCTTCAGCTCAGCTCATGATCTCAGGATCCTGGGATGGAGTCCCACATCGGACTCCCTGCTCAACGATGACTCCGCTTTTCCCTTCTGCCTTTACTTTTGCTTGCACACTCTCTCTCTCTTCCTCTCTCAAACAAATAAATAAATCTTAAAAAAAAAAATTGCAACAGATCTCCCTGGCCACACGTGGCACATCTGGGAGTCAAATATCTGGATCCTTGCAAACTTCTAAGTAAAACAACACCAGCACCATCTAGGTTTGGGTGGGTGTATGTGTGTGTATGAGGTGTAGAAGGAGCATGGAGAGAAATACCAAGTGAACTAACTCACCTCTAAGTTGAGACTCCATTGTTAGTGCTTTCAAAGAGCTTAAGGAATAAAAGGATAATGAAAATCTGTACATAATTAACCATGATTCAAGGCAGAAGTGCCTATAGAGCAGTATCAGAATGAAGAGGGTTCAAAAGAAGGCACCTGGGTGGCTCAGTTGGTTAAGCATCTGCCTTTAGCTAAAGTCATGCTCTTAGGACCTTAGGTGCTCTCAGCACCTGTCCCCCTGTTCAGCAGGAAATCTGCTTCTCCCTCTACCCCTCCCTGCAGCTCATTTTTTCTCTTTCTCTCATGCTTGCTCTCTCTCAAATAAATAAAATCTTTTTTTTTTAAAGAAGTTTCAAAGAGGAAAAACATTTATTATAGGGATTTTTTTTAAAGGTTTAAGACACTTGGAAGAAGTAGCCTGGGAAATGGCCTAAGTCTGTATATCTCAAACTTGACTGTGGATTTTGTTAAAATACAGGTACTGATTCACTAGCCTGGAGCAGGGTCTGAGATTCTGCATTTCTAACAAGCTCTCAGGTCATGCTGTTGGTCCTGGGACTCCTCTTCCAGAAGCAATGGTCTAAAGTCTATCTTAGGATGTCAAAAGGTAGAGTTGGAAGAGAGGATTTCAGAGCAGGGAAAGCAGCATGAACAACACCCCCAGGTGATAGCAAGGGGGTCAGTATTGGGGAAGTAAGGAGAGTCTGGGGAGTCATCTGGAGACATAAAAGTCAGCCACATCGAGGCAGGTCTTGAAGGCCAGGTTGAGAAACTTCTACTTGATTAGAGGCAATAAGGAGCCATTGAAGGCTTTTGGGAAAGGGAATGATATAATCAGTAACTAAAATCTTCATATAAATTCCAGTGAATAAAACAAGCTTAATAAGTCAATAAATATTTAAAGTTAGTTAATTTGGAGTCCATCAATAAACATGTGTTCAACGTCCCTGTGCTCTTTATAAATACAAAATTAAGTGCAGGGCATTGGAAGGTGTCTGTGCATGTAGGAGGCCCCGAAGCTTAAATTTCAGTTGGCTTAAAAAAAAAAAAAATTTCAGTTGGCTTATGGTTGATTCATCCCTGTATTTGTTGTTCTTCCATATATGAAGGCTACAAAAGAGATATAAAGCATCTCAAGGTCATAGTATTTATGAGGGAAAGCATACTTATTGAAGAAACAAGCTTCATGCAAGGTGTAAATCTTCAAGTAGGACCCAGGGAAGATTTAGAAAGGAGGGAAATCACTTTTTTTTTTTTAAGTTTAGTTATTATTGTTTTAGTAATCTCTATATCCCATATGGGGCTGGAACTCACAACCCCTGAGATCAAGAGCCTCATGCTCTTCAAACTGAGCCAGCCAGGTGCCCTGAGATATCCTTTTTTTGTTTTCGTTTTTGTTTTTAAGTTTTATTTATTTATGATAGTCACACAGAGAGAGAGAGAGGCAGAGACACAGGCAGAGGGAGAAGCAGGCTCCCTGCAGGGAGCCCGACGGGAGACTTGATCCCGGGTCTCCAGGATCGTGCCCTGGGCCAAAGGCAGGCGCCAAACCGCTGCGCCACCCAGGGATCCCGATTTTTTTTTTTTTTAAGTAATCTCTAAAATGGGGCTGGAACTCACAACCCTGAGATCATCAAGAGTCTCATACTCTACGGACTGAGCCAGTCAGGTACCCTGGGAAATCATTGTTGATGGAAATTTCAACACAAAGAGGTAGGGGTAAATCTGCTAAGGAGACACCTCCCCCATCCTTTCTCCCCTACCCCCACAGAAGTAGCAGGTTTGTCTCCTTGGGAGGGAAGAGAATATGTATCAGTCCAGGTCAGGTGCTTGTGACCTTGAGACACTGGAAGGCAGAAACTGTACTTACCCTGCAGTTACCACTGAGCTTGGCAGAAAGTAGGCATGGATCGAATGTAACATATGAATGAACAAGTAGAAGGAAAGATAATAGAGAACACTAAAGAAATGGCAGAGATTTGCATTTGATGTGGCTGGCAAGGCAAAGCCACTGTACATTCTTGAAACAGGAAATGACAATGTGGACCCAAAGTACTTCTACCTCAGCTGGACTGTCAATCCAGTGGACACTGGTAGTACTCATCTAACAGACACCTTGCGGAACTCAGCAGCACTCAGCACTACTGACCCCTCCTCATTCTTGAAGCACTCCGTTTCAAGTCTCCATGACTCCATTCTCTCCTGGTTTCTACAGTTTACTCTACCACGTGCTCTTTTTCAAATTCCTCTAAGAACTTGTCCTACTTTTCCCAATCTTTGAATGTCCATAAATGGATAGCTCCAGCCCAGAGTTTTTCTTCCAACCTCCAGGTTTGTAAATGCAACTACTTTCTTGATAACTCTACTTGGATGTCCTGTAGACACATTAAATTTACTATCTGCAAAATTAAACTCTTAATTTTCTGCTAGAAACACTCCTTCCCACTTGCATATCTCAGTAAATGAGATTAACATTCACCCACTCATTAAAACTAAAAGCCTAGGACTCATTCATATCTTCTTCCTTTCTCTCCCACCAGTGTCTAATTTATCAGCTGATTCAGTTACTTCTATCCCCAAAATACATCTCAAACCTATCTCTCCAGGGCCACTACTCTAGTCAGTCATCAACATCCTTTTTTTTTCATAAACATGTTTTTTTAAATTGTTTAATTTTTATTTATTTATGATAGTCACAGAGAGAGAGACAGAGGCAGAGGGAGAAGCAGGCTCCATGCACCGGGAGCCCGATGTGGGATTCGATCCCGGGTCTCCAGGATCACGCCCTGGGCCAAAGGCAGGCAACAAACCGCTGCACCACCCAGGGATCCCAGTCATCAACATCCTAACAGATCTCACCTCTTCTACTTCTACCAGCCTCATTTATTCTCCACATAAAAGCCAGAGAAATCTTTCAATGACATAAATTAGATTCTATCACTCTGCTTCAAACTCCTCCATGACTTTCCAGGACGCTTTGGATAAAATGTAAATGGCTGACCACTCAGAATCTTTGTATCCAGTAGGTACTCCTGGCTCACTGCCTAGGGGCTGAGATCTTTATGGACCTGTACAAAATGTTTGAAATTGGGGGGGGGGGGGGGAGAACTAGCTCCAAAAAACTGCAAAGTCGAAATTAATACATGTTTCTGACTACATAATATAACAATATGTCAGCTAATCCTAAATAGAAAGTCAATCGTTATGTAGTCATTTGTGTATTTTATCCTAATGAAGGATGTGGGCTATAATGTGGAGTGGGTCCCCTAAAGCAAGAGTATTATAGTGCCTACAGGGGTCCTAAAATGACCCTTTTGTTTTTAAAGGTCTTTATATAAGGTCCTGTATACCCCATCTGTGCCTACCTCTCCACCGTCTCCACGGTGCTACTTTACTACTCTCTCACTAAACTCAGCCAGGTAGCTTACAAATTCCTACAGTGTACCAAAATCTTTCCTGCTATGCCCCAAGTATGCCCCAAGTCCTTTTCCTGACTGGCTGCTTCTCCTCCACTAGTTCTTAAATTAACTGTAACCTCCTCCAAGGGACCGCCCCGACCAGTCCATTTAAAGTAGGCACCCCTCTCGCCCAGTACCATCTTATTTTCTGTTGTCTTATTTTCTCCATAACACTCTTTATGCTATCTTTCCCATTAGACCAATAAACTCTACTAAGGCAGGAAAATGAATGTGTCTTATTCTCTGTTGTATCCTTAGGACCTACTCCAGTAGCTGGCCCAGAGAGGACTTTAATAAATAGCTATTGAATGAATAAATGAATGAGGACTTCATCTTCGGGACGCCTGGGTGGCTCAGCGGTTGAGTGTCTGCCTTTGGCTCAGGGCATGATGCCTGAGTCCTGGGATCGAATCTCACATCAGGCTTCCTGCGTGGAACCTCCTTCAGTCTCTGCCTCTGTGTGTGTGTGTGTGTCTCTCCTGAATAAATAAAATCTTAAAAAAGAAAAAAAGGGGAGAGAGAGAGAGAGAATTTCATTTTCAAGGGAAGAGGGTCAAGCTAGTAAGTTCTGTCTTGGACTCCATCTTGGGAGGCTGGAGGCACGCACCCACGTCTGAATCTAGGCACCCAAGAGAGGTTTAAAAAGGAATGTTTGGAGGTTTCTTCCAACAGAAGTTTTGATGGAAGCTCTTGTAACTTACCCTACTGCGATGGGGGCAAGGGAAACAAACAAACAAAAAACGGGCTCAAAACTAGGCTGAAGGGAAAGGAAGTGGTTTGGAGCTGAGGCGCGGCGCGCCAGGCTGGGGCTCCCTTCCTTTGCACCCTCCCCTCCCCCTAGACTCTAACGGCTCCACCCCTTCCTGTCCGGAGCTTGGAGCAGAGTCGCTTTAGCCTCGGCTCGGGCTCCGAGGACCTTGTCCTCGTTAATTATTCATGAAGTAGGTGGGCACTATGGGCCCCAGGCTTTTACTATTCATGAGGAGGCGGGGCCTCCTTCCTCCGGGGGTTCCGGAGGGGGTTTTCTAAAATATTCCTGAGGGAGGAGGGCACTATGGGAGCCTGGGTTCTTGCTATTCATGAGGGGGCGGGGCTTCCTTCCCGCTGGGGCTCCTGGGAGGATTCTAAAATATTCTTGAGGCCACGGGGGCGCCTGGGAGGCGGGAGCGCGGCTCCGGAGCCGACCGGAGCTGGGTCCGCCCTCTACCCGGCGGGAAAAACTTGAGGAAAGAGTTTTCTTTTTTAAACATTAAGAAATTTGAGGATGGTGGGGCAGAACAACTAAATCCCATTTGCCTGTGATTCCTTAGCCGGAAAACTGTCAAAATCTGTGGTAAAAAGAGTTTTTTTTTTCCCCCAGTACTTTCCTGAGATAATTTCACCTTTTCATGGACTGAAGGGGATAAAAACCTCATCATCATGTGGTTTGATTCTTCTATGGGCCAAGTTTCTGCTTTGTGGCCTCCCTAGTTTACCTCTCTCTAGAGGTGTTTGGGGCCAGTATCCAAGCAGATGTGGTGGGTCTCTAAGGGTTTTTTGTTTGCTTTTTTGTTTTGTTTTGTTTTGTTTTTCAGGTTAAAACAAAATAGAAATCGCGGGTGAATTGCTATTGGACGGTTTTCTCTGAAGGAGGGGCAAAGTTCAGCCAAGAAGGCCCTCAAAGCCTTTCAGAGTGGGGTGGAACGGAGGCATCGAAATTTTTTTATTTATTAATATTATTTTGGTCAGTGATTCTCATTCTCTTGGGGGAGGAGAGAACCGGAAATAGTTTGGGTTTACACCGTCAGGGTTTTCAGAAAAGCCTGCACCCCCCTCCAGCCCCCCCCCCCCCCCCACCACCAAAAGCGTCCAGGTCTGAGTGAGGAAAATAAGGAATTGTTTAGAGGAGACTTTAGTGTTAAAAGAATGGGCCCATTGCGTTTTAATCCTGGGAGGTTTCAATATATACACTCAGTGGTTGACACAACTGCAGTCCCCTGGGTCCCCAGGTGTCAGTGGGTCTCTGAAGAGCCCGCAGGTCCCACCCACGTCCCCACTTGACACGCTCCTCAGAACCAGGACAGATCCTAGGCCCGATTTATAATTCTGTTACAGTGAAAATGCTTTATAAAGTGCGTACTGTGAAAAGTTAAAAACAACCTCGTGGATTAAATAAATTAACATTCTTCCATTTGGTGTATTTACATGCAGCCTTTAAAATAGATATGCTTGTAGAAGTAGATTGGCATGGAAAGGAATTATTTTTACTTACAATTACAATGGGGAAAAAAAGCAGATTACAAAAGCAGGGCATGAACAATGATCCTTTTTTGTTAGAATATATATTTATATATGTTTTTCACTAAGAGCCAAGTTTCTTGGCCATGTTTTCCGATGGATAACTGATTTTTAAGTTGGAATGTAACCTTTTAGGGACGTTAAGTAACATTGTGATTTTAGCAATTTTGTGACAAAAGGAGAAAGTGAATTTGGGTCAGATATATTTGTAACGCTTTGATGAAACGTCTTAGTTGTTACTTCAGAAACAGGGAGGCCTGGACTGGAGTTGTAGTTACGTATATGTACATATATTTATATATAAACAAAAGGCAATGTTTTCTGAATTGCAGCAATAGTGACACAAAGTCACTGGGTACTATGAATATTTTTTTAAGAGCTTTTTTGGGGGGTAAGTAAATGATCAGTGATTTCGATAAGTTCTAAGAAGTGTTCATTTTGAAATCAAATGGTGTAGGTCCTTCCTCAGACTTTTAAGTAACTAGTATTAACCAAATTGGAATTAGAAGGAAAATCATTGTTCATTTATTTATTCTATTCTTATTAATTTTACAAGACTTTGATTTCACTGTTTATTTGTGTTATATAGCACATAATTGGTAATGGTAATTCACCCTTCTTAATCTATTAGAGCTAGTAAATTTTAAAAACTCCAAACTTAGAATTTCTACTTATCTCTTTATTTTTACTGTTTCCAACAAAGAAAATGTCAGTTTTAAAGAAATAGAAAATCTTTACTACAAATTTTTAAAGCTACATTGATATTTTGATTTTTCTTTAGAATATAAAGATTGTAAAAGCAACGTATTAATTGACAGATATCGAACGTTTTGAATTTGTTACATTGGTTTTTTGTGTCAAATCTTTTACTTTTTAAAGATTTTGCATATTTTCTTAGACTATCTCTCATCCAAATACATGTTTCTTATTCTGCTAAAATTCTTTTTTGTAGAATATTTAGCTAAGAGGGAAAAGACTTTTAAACATTTCATATCATGTGAAATGAATAAATACACTCTTACTGGTTGAAACTCCATAAATTGGACATTATAAGTTTTGTAAATAGAGGGGCTCTTGGTTGATTCAGTAGAGCATATGACTCTTGATCTTGAGGTGTGAGTTTGAGCCCCACGATGGGGGTAGAGATCACTTAAAAATTTTTTTTGTGAATAGATAGACCATCAAAGTATCAACTTCTTGATTTTAAAAAACAGCTCTTTATTGTTATAATTTCCTTTCTTCTTTGTCTCTTGTGTTTTATTTTTCTAACCAGGGTAAATTCATGAGATAAGAAAAAGAATGGCGTCTAGAATAAATACTGGTTTCACTTTGATTCCCAACCAGAAATATAGACGCAGTAATCGTCGATCCAGCAGCTATTTTTCCAACACCCTTGGCTCAGATTCTCAGCCTTTATCAACGCTTGGAAATTTTAAAGCCTTGCCATTGGAAATATTCCAAATAATCTTAAGATATTTGTCAGGTGAGGTCTGGGGACTGTGAGTAACTATATAGACCCTCAATTTTTTTTTTCCCCAAGAACTAATTTGCCATCTTAGACAAACTAGAATGCTAGAATGTTAATGATATTTACATTATGTTTATTTTCTAAAGTTTTGTCATTGTTAGGTAAGGGGTACAATGAAGAAAGTATGACACTCAAACTCTTTAAAGCATGCCTCTAATTATAACAATATGATAACTTGACTATTACATCCCTGAATATTTCCAATTTTCCCTACTTCTCCCCACTTTTTTATGTATTTTATTATGTAGTATTATTATTAATGAGCTAACACGAATTAATAGATTGTACTGATAATGACATTCTTGTAATTAAGCTATTTTTATATATGTATATGTATTTTTTTTTTTTTGGTAGTGAAAGATATCAGCATGCTAAGTATGGTGTCCAAAACAGTCAGCCAGCACATTATTAATTATATCTCAACCTCATCAGGAAGCAAAAGACTTTTACTACAGGATTTTCATAACCTTGAGCTGCCCAGCAAGAGACAAGACTCTATCATACTGGACTATTACAGATCTCTAGGTAGGTAATTTATGTAATGAAAATTGTAACAAGTAAAGAACTACACTCAGTTAAGGGGATTTTATTAAACAATTCTGTTAAGGCCTGTGAGAAAGGGGATATTTCTTACAATGTGCCTATTTCTATGATGTTTTTTACTCTTCAGTGTGAGGACTTTCCCATAATAGTCCCTTATACTTATCTTTAAAGATGAGAGTATGTACTTTAATGTAAAGTATCAGTTCTTGTGATTTCACGTACCTACAATGTCACCTTTGCTTACTGTCTAGGTGGCTTGCCAGTGTGCTTTCTATGCTTTACTTCCTGTAGATCTAATGAGTTTTTTTTCTGAACTTTTCTCTTTCACCATAATCTAGTCCTTAAAATTAGAAAAGAAATGTAAATACCTTATTGTGGAAGATCACTTATTCTCTTATCAGAAATGATGTGTTTTCTTAAGTACTCCACACATTTACTAATAAATCATTATGCTATAATAAATTAATCTTATCAAAGGAAATTCCATGTTATCTCTTCCCTTGATTTATTGATTTTATTCTCCCTTCCTCAGAGTGCTGAAGTAAAATTCTAATTTTGACTTGACTGGTGACACCAGTTTAATTATGACACTACCTAATAATTAACCAAAGCATGGCAATAAAACCAAAAATTAAGGTGATGTTTTCAAATTTTAAATAGAAGTGTAATAGTTCAGTGATTATTACCTTTTAGTAGCCTAAGGATGCCTAGCTTTAAGACAATAAAATAAGACTATATACATGTGTAAATACATAAAAGTGTATTTGATAAGTGTATTTAATAAGATTAAATGAAAGATATGTAATCTGATTACATTATTGTTTCAGTATTTGTGGGTAGACTTAGTAAAGCCTGTAACAGAGTATAGCAATGACTTTTTGCTACTTGTCATTTAAACATCTTTTTTCAAACATCCTTAATTACAGAACAAGTGGTATGGTAAAAGAGCTTATTTTTTGGTTTTGATCTGAAATAATTTTTCTTCTCTCTGACCAAGACTCAATCACCTAAAGAACAAAAAATTAAAATAATTATTTGGAAAATTCAGTGGAAAATACAAATATGTATTGATCTTAATAGCCAGGTTTTAAGAACAGTTTTATTCATGTAATAATTTCAACCCTCCATTTAATTTTGGTGCAAACACCTGGTTTATGACTGATTCTTTAGGTAAATGTTTGATGTACTTACCAATTTTTCATGTTGCCATTGCTATCTGATCCATTCTTGTTTTCAGACATTAAAATAACATTTTCAGAATTCTGTGCTCTGAAGATTATAAATTTTAATTTGCTTCTTCATACAAAACAGAGCAGATGGCCAGTGTGAAAAGAACATTACATCTGACTCTATTTTAGTGGGAAGAAATTTTAAAAGTTGATCTCTAAAGGGTATAGCAGAGCACCTGTGTTAAAAAAATAAATAAGTCAACCAGTATTGGTTTTTATGGTAAATTGCAATCCTTAAAAATAGGAGTTTTACATTAGAAAAAGCAACCAGCATACAATTATAGCTTACACTTCCCCAGCTATGATATGCCATGGGACTGGATGCCAAAACATGAAAGGAAAAGAACTCAGCTTAAAAACCAAACACTGAAAATGTCTTTTTATGTACAAAAATAAGGAAGGTTTATATTTCAAACTCAATTCTGGTCATGTGTTGCCCAAACATAGCAACTTCTAAAAATAAATTGGATTCTCATAGATTCTACAGAATTATATAAAGTAGCTATCATATATGTTGAAAAAAGTAAATGTAGAAAACATTAAAATGGAGAAATTCATGATATTCAGGTATTTATTTTCCTACTATATATCTTATTTTTAGTGTAAGGAAAACATTGCCCTTATAGGAATGTTAACAACATATTGCCATTTTAGGAAAACAGAACACATAAAGTTAGAAGAAACAAATCATACACTTCTATCTCTGTAGTTCAAGTTACATGTCTCACTGGGAAAATGAAGGGTTTTTTCTTCTTTTTTAAAATATCTGAACACAAAATTCTATACATTCTTAACATGCATGCCCCATAAAAGGATATCTTTGAAGAAGAAATGGATATTTCATCCAAACTGGATACTTTCTGTGAGCAAAAATAACTTCTACTAACCTCTGTATTTTAAGTACTTATGATTTAAAATTTTTTATATGGATAAAAGAATATAAAATCTCTTTTCTCATTTTTTTTCCATGTTCTACAGTAGTAACTCTTAAGGCATTTTGCTTCATGAACATGCAGTTAATTTCAAGAAATAATTGGAATCTGTTTTCTATAGAATAAAGTTCCACTAGTGTATTTTTTGTACCTGTTATTATATCTTTTAAATCTAAATATTTTATATATTTGTCTTTTAATATAATTTCATAGTTTTGTAATATTTTATGCCACTTAGTGGATATCACATTACTTGGTAAACACCATATATTGTAAATAATTGGTGCCCTTGCTTCTAGTCTTCCTCTTCAGAACCATATCAGTTCACAGTCCACTGTCATTTACTGTACTTGACTTTCAAGGAAATGTTATGCTGTGCTTTACAAATACTCTAAGTACATTAATTATATTGTTGTCATTTTTTTCATGTGTTCTCTTTACTTTCTCAGGTCTGCTATTTAAAAGATGTACGTTGCTGCTACCCACAAAGGAAAGACTAAAGTACATTCACAAGATACTGGCAGAAGTAAGATCATACTTCTTAATTGGTTCACAATCTTGATTTCTAGTAAAGATATTTCTTATATCTTATACTCATTTCAGATCCATCTTTAATTAGTAGATTTTCATAAAAAATCTAGTAAAAATTGATGATAATCTAATATTATACCAAGTATCTAGAGATTATAAAACAGCAAAATATAGTAGTCTTTTACTTATCATAAACAATTTTTACATATAGCTAAGAATATCATTCAAGTTTATTAGATTTATCAGAGAATAAAAGTGTTTTTTACCTTACATGAGAATCCTGAGGCTGTTTTAAAGTAGTGATTTAGATATCTTATTAAAATGAAATAATTTCTGGGGCAGCCCAGGTGGCTCAGCAGTTTAGTGCCACCTTCGGTCCAGAGTGTGATCCTGGAGACCTGGGATCGAGTCCCACGTCGGGCTCCCTGCCTGGTGCCTGCTTCTCTCTCTGCCTGTGTCTGTGCCTCTCTCTCTCTCTCTCTCTCTCTCTCTTTCTCTCATGAATAAATGAATAAAATCTTTAAAATAAATAAATAAAATAAAATAATTTCTGAATGTTAACTTACTGTTTAAATGTACAAAAACATAGGAAACGTATTTTTTTTTTATTTTTTTTTTTAAATTTTTATTTATTTATGATAGTCACAGAGAGAGAGAGAGAGAGGCAGAGACACAGGCGGAGGGAGAAGCAGGCTCCATGCACCGGGAGCCTGATGTGGGATTCGATCCCGGGTCTCCAGGATCGCGCCCTGGGCCAAAGGCAGGCGCCAAACCGCTGCGCCACCCAGGGATCCCGGAAACGTATTTTTAATTTTAAAATGACAAAACTTTTGGGGGCGTCTGGGTGGCTTAGTTGGTTAAACATCTGACTTTCAGTTTTGGCTCAGATCATGATCTCAGGGTCATGGGATTGAGCCCTGTATCAGGCTCTGTGCTAAACAGGAAGTCTGCTTAAGATTCTCTCTCCCTCTCCCCTCACACACCTACATGTGCACTCTGTCTCTCTCAAATAAATAAATCTTTAAAACATTTAAAAAATAAAATAACAAAAATTTTATGATAATTTATGACTTAGAGATGTGTACTGTGTTTTTAAGCATAATCTCTGTATAAACTTTTGAGTTTCACTATACAAACTCAAACATACATCCAACACTAACAGTTCAGTTCTACACTCAATAGCATGTGAACTGTTTCTGATGCATTAGCTTTGTTTCATGTCAGTATTTGCACCGAGTTCAGGTCTATATTATTACAGCAGCTTCTCAGATCTTTCTGCCATCTATTTCTTCACTTCCCAAGACATTCTATATGCTGAATCAAGGTTATTTTTCCTAAAGCATTCCTTTCATAGAGTTATTTTCTTACTTAAAAATCTTTCAGTGGCTACTCAGTTTTGGCAAGATAAGGTCCAAAGTCCATAGCTGGTATTTTAGGGCTCTTCCTGACAATGCAGCCTTGCTTCCTACTACATTGAGCCTAGTTAAGCATGTCCCACATAAAGCTTCTATACAATTTTGTCCTTATTTTGTTTCCCTCGCTTATCTTTTCCATTCATTTTATTTGAATCCTACTTTGAGACAATGCTTTTTTTCACATGCTTCAGAAGGTCTTTTGATCATTCCCAAATTTATCTTGTTTCTGCTTTCACAGTGTCTGATATAGTGTATATTTGGTCATTTTAACATTTATGTATATTCTAACCTGAATTATCAAAATAATTTCATGTGCATATATTTTATTCTTCTAAATTCTTCTAAATTAATTATGAACTCCTTGAAGACAGAGACACTGTTTTATACTTCTTTTGTGATCTCACCTACGTGATACAATGCTTATTAGTTATTTTGCATTTTAATTATTTTCAATTAATATTGAAAAATTCCTGCATATTTCCATTAAATTTCAATGTCCAATAATTGTATGGTTCGATTGGAAAAGAGGAACTAGGGATCCCTTGGTGGCGCAGCAGTTTGGCGCTTGCCTTTGGCCCAGGGCGCAATCCTGGAGACCCGGGATCGAATCCCACATCGGGCTCCCGGTGCATGGAGCCTGCTTCTCCCTCTGCCTACGTCTCTGCCTCTCTCTCTCTCTCTCTCTCTCTGTGACTATCATAAATAAAAATTAAAATTAAAAAAAAAAAGGAAAAGAGGAACTGGGGTGGCTGGATGACTCAGTCAGTTAAATGCCTGCTTTGAACTCAGGTCATGATTCTGGGGTCCTGGGAATGAGCCCCCACCCATAGGGTTCCCTGCTCCAAGTGGAGCCTGCTTTTGTCTCCCTCTGCCTGATGCTCCCCCCTGCTTGTCCTCTCTTGCTCACTCTCTCTCTGTCAAATAAATAAATCTTAAAAAAAAAAAAAAAAGAGGAATTAATACTTGTTCTCTTTACAGGTTTCCTGTTTTAAATTCAATGGCTGTGCAGCTCCTATTCAGTGTTTAGGATTACCATGTTATGGCATGTTTTTACAGGTACATTTTTGTGTGTGTGTGTGTGAAAGAGGAAAAAGAATTTTTGAAGTGTTAACAAGTAGAGTATGTAGTCTACCTTTCTGTAGGTTAATAAAAATAATAGTAATCTAAAAGAGAACAAGATAAAATTATAAAGATTTGAGGAAGTGTTAGTCTAATAATGTATCTGCCACCTCAGATTTTTTTTTTCTTGAATTTCTCGAGGGGAAGAACATTTAACATTTATTTGCTCTACAGGAATATCCTTGAACTTTCCAGCCAATTGTAAAGACTAGAAGTCTTGTGGGTGGTGCATGTGTGTATAATAATTTTTTAGTTTTGAGCTAGTTATTTAAAATATGATTTTAGGGATCTCTGGGTGGCTCAGCAGTTTAGTGCCTGCCTTCAGCCCAGGGTGTGATCCTGGAGTCCTGGGATCGAGTCCTACATCGGGCTCCCTGCATGGAGCCTGCTTCGCCCTCTGCCTATATCTCTGCCTCTCTCTCTCTCTGTCTCTCTGTGTTTCTCATGAATAAATAAATAAAATCTTTAAATAAATAAATAAATAAATAAATAAATAAATAAATAAATAAAATATGATTTTAGAAGTGAAAAAAATGTAGCTTTGGGAGATGGTAGATGTGTGTGTTAACTAACCTTATTGTGGTAATTATTTTGCAGTATATACATATATAAAATCACTACATTGTACACTTTAACTTAGACAATGTTCTATGTCAATTTTATCTCAAGCTGATAAAATAAGAAATCAACTACATGATTTTTTAAAAGTTTTTATAAATAAAAATTAAAAAAAAAAAAAAAAGGGATCCCTGGGTGGCGCAGCGGTTTGGCGCCTGCCTTTGGCCCAGGGCGCGATCCTGGAGACCCCGGATCGAATCCCACATCAGGCTCCCGGTGCATGGAGCCTGCTTCTCCCTCTGCCTGTGTCTCTGCCTCTCTCTCTCTCCCTGTGACTATCATAAATAAATAAAAATTAAAAAAAAAAAGTTTTTGACTAATCTTTTATTATAAACAAAGAAGATAGGACACCTGGATGGCTCAACGGTTTGGTGCCTGCCTTTGGCCCAGGATGTGATCCCCGAATCCCAGGATCGAGTCCCGCATCAGGTTCCCTGCATGGAGCCTGCTTCTCCTTCTGCCTGTGTCTTTGCCTCTCTCACTCTCTGTCTCTCATGAATAAATAAATAAAATCTTTTAAAAAAGAAGATAATAAGATAATACTATTATTTAATGTTTTCAATATTAATGATATATTATTAATCTATTATATTCTAAGTAGTTTAAATGTACAGTTTACCCTTGAACAACATGGATTTGAACTGTCCAGGTCCACTTATATACAGATTTTTTTCAATAAATACAGTACTGCAAATATATTACTTCTCCCTTATGATTTCTTTGTTTTATAATTTTCTTTTCTTTTTTAAGATTTTATTTATTTATTCATGAGAGACACAGAGAGATAGGCAGAGAGAGAAGCAGGCTTCTAGCAAGGAGCCCGATGTGGGACTCGATCCCAGGACCCCAGGATCACATCCTGAGCCGAAAGCATAGGCTCAACCATGGAGCCACTCAGACATCCCTGTTTTATGATTTTCTTAATAGCATTTTCTTTTCTTTCACTTTGTTGTAAGAATACGGTAGACAATACACATATCATACAAAATGTATGTCAATTGACTATGTTATTGGTAAGACTTGCGGTCAGCGGTAGATATTAAATAGTTAAGTTTTAGGCAAGCCAAAAGCTATATGCAGATTTTTGACTGTGCAGGGGTGTCAGCACTCCATCCCCTGTCTTGTTCAAGGATCAACTGTAATAACTTATTTAAAACTTAAACAACCTTGCAAGGTTTACAACAGTCTTGCTCTGTATCCCAGCTTGCCAGCCACCATCTGCAAGCCCAGATTCTGGTAGCCTACACCCTCCTACCATCCCTTTTCTAAGATAGACTTTTGCTTTTGGGGGATGGGAGGTGAGTAGAGACATAATATAAACATATATTCATATAAAATTCAAAAGGTACAAAGTTGTATAAAGTGAAAATTAAGTCTACCATCAAGGCCTGTTGTTGGTCCACCAAGTTCCTTTCAACAGAAGTAACCATTGTTAGCAGTTTCTTCTATGTCCTTCCACAGAGAAAGAGATTAATTTTTAAACTACTAAAATCCAGGGCACCTGGGTGGCTCAGTGGTTGAACATCTGCCTTTGGCTCAGGTCATGATCCTGGGGTCTTGCACACAGGGATCCTGCTTCTCTTTCTGTCTCTCTCTGTGTGTCTCTCATGAATAAAATATAAATAAATAAATAAATAAATAAATAAATAAATAAATAAACAAACAACTAAAATCCAGTTCAACTGCTTTAAGAGAAATTTATTATTTTATTATTTTAAAAAATATTTATTTATTCATGAGAGACAGAGAGAGAGAGAGGCAGAGACACAGGCAGAGGGGGAAGCAGGCTCCATGCAGGGAGCCCGATATTAGACTCCATCCTGGAACTCCAGGATTACTCCCTGAGCCGAAGGCAGACACTCAACTGCTGAGCCACCCAGGCATCCCTACTTTAAGAAAAATTTTTTTTTTTAATTATTATTTTTTTTTAATTTTTATTTATTTTTTTTTTTAAGAAAAATTTAAATCATTAATCAACCTTTTTCAAAATCTAACAATAGTGGTGAGCCATTTGAATTTCCTTTCCTTTTTTTTTTTTTAAGATTTTATTTATTCATTCATGAGAGACGCAGAGAGAGAGAAAGAGAGAGAGAAAGGCAGAGACACAGGCAGAGTGAGAAGCAGGCTCCATGCAGGGAACCCAATGTGGGACTCGATCCCAGGGCTTCCAGGAATACACCCTGGGTTGAAGGTGGCGCTGAATCACTGAGCCACCAGGGCTGCCCTGAATTTCCTTTTCATATATGTTTAACTGTACAGTCTGGTTGGCTCAAAGATAATTATTAAACTTTGTCCTAATAAAAATTTTTTGCTTGTTCACATCAAAATGTTATTAATAAATGCTCATAATTGTCACATTAAAATGAGATCACTGTCATTTGTAAGCAATATCATAAATGATTAACTAGAAGAAGACAAAAGGATTTTATTATAGTCTAAAACTAAACCACCATATGGTTGTGAGTCAGATCTCTAATGTGTGTCCTAGGATTTTGGCCTTTGTTATTTTACCCATACTGCCAGAGTTCAAGATTCAGTACCATTTGAAAGTTCTCTGAAATAATGCTCCCTTTACAACCAAAAAAAAAAAAATTGGGGGATCCCTGGGTGGCGCAGCGGTTTGGCGCCTGCCTTTGGCCCAGGGCGCGATCCTGGAGACCCGGGATCGAATCCCACATCAGGCTCCCGGTGCATGGAGCCTGCTTCTCCCTCCGCCTGTGTCTCTGCCTCTCTCTCTCTCTGTGACTATCATAAATAAATAAAAAAAAAAATTAAAAAAAAATGGATCTTGGAGCATTTCTAGGATTTGTTTATGTAAATTTTCTTTTTAATTTTAACATTCCATCATGGATAAAAATTGTATGTTACTTCAATCATGTGCTACAGCAGTTATGCTCATAAGCTAGTAGTGACTTACATTTTGATTTGATGATCTGAACATCTGCAATGTTTCCTTTATTTTACTATTCTCAGACCTTAACAGCAGGTTGGGATGAACTTGAGTGCCATCGTGTATATAACTTCTTATGTGAACTGACTAATCTCTCCCGCAAGATGCAGACCGCTGTCTGCAGCAAACCAGGTAAAAAAAAATATAGCTCACAGGTAATATTATACAGATATTAAAATAGAAAAAAAAAACAGAGCTCAAAAGTATATTTAAAAGTAAACCATGGGGGATCCCTGGGTGGCTCAGGGGTTTGGCGCCTGTCTTTGGCCTAGGGCGTGATCCTGGAGACCTGGGATCGCATCCCACGTCGGGCTCCCTGCATGGAGCCTGCTTCTCGCTCTGCCTCTCTCTCTCTCTCTCTCTCTCATGAATAAATAAATAAAATATTAAAAAAAAAGAAATATAAGGGGATGATAAATACTGAATTAGATTGTGAGGCAAACATGGCATATGATTAGAGAAAGAAGTATTCGGAGGGCTCAACTGTATTAATAATATTTTGTTTAAGAGTGGATGGAGGGGCACCTGGGTGGCTCAGTGATTGAGCCCCTGCCTTAGGCTCAGGGCATGATCCCAGGGTCCTGGGATTGAGTCCCACACTGGGATCCCTGAGGAGAGCCTGCTTCTCCCTCTGCCTGTGTCTCTGCCTCTCTTTCTGTGTCTCTCATATAAATAAAATCTTTTTAAAAATTTTAAAAAGGGATGAGCATTACAGCATGTAACCATGAAAAACTGCCTACAGGGGCAGCCCGGGTGGCTCAGCAGTTTAGCACTGCCTTCAGCCAAGGGCGTGATCCTGGAGACCCGGGATCAAGTCCCATGTCGGGCTCCCTGCATGGCGTCTGCTTCTCCCTCTGCCTGTGTCTCTGCCTCTCTCTGTGTGTCTCTCATGAATATATAAATAAAATCTTTAAAAAAAAAAAACTGCCTACAATCTAAATGCCCATCATCAGGAGAATGGATAAATGAATTAACTATCCATACAGTGAAAACCATTAGTAGTTAAAATGAGTGAACCAAAACCACATGTAGTAATATGGATAAATCTCAAAATGTAAGTTGAGGGCAGCCCGGGTGGCTCAGCGGTTTAGCACTGCCTTTATCCCAGGGCATGATCCTGGAGACTCGGGATCGAGTCCCACGTCAGGCTCCCTGCATGGAGCCTGCTTCTCCCTCTGCCTGTGTCTCTGCCTCTTTCTCTCTGTGTCTCTCATGAATAAATAAATAAGATCTTAAAAATATATATATAAATTGAGAAAAGATAACCAAAGGATATTTTTAATATGATACTATTTTTTTTAAGTTTTTTTATTTTATTTTATTTATGATAGTCATACAGAGAGAAAGAGAGAGAAGCAGAGACACAGGCAGAGGGAGAAGCAGGCTCCATGCACCGGGAGCCTGATGTGGGATTCGATCCCGGGTCTCCAGGATCGCGCCCTGGGCCAAAGGCAGGCGCCAAACCGCTGCGCCACCCAGGGATCCCTACTATTTATATACAAATTAAAAACATGCAGAATAACTCTATGTATTTTTTATGGTAACATGCATATATTAAAAAATATAAGACCATAGATGGGAGATGTGATGTTAAGTTTGTATGCCAACTTGGCTGGGCCACAGTACCCAAATATTTGGTCAAACATTATTCTAGATGTTTCTCTACATTATTTCTTAGATGAGATTAACATTTAAACCAGTAGACCGGATGCGTGGTGGCTCAGTTAGTTGAGCATCTGTCTTTAGCTCAGGTCATGATCCCCTCATCCTGGGATCCAGCCCTGCAATGAGCCGTGCATCAGGCTCCCTGCTTCTCCCTCTCCTTCTGCCTGCCACTCCCCTGCTTGTTCTCTCTCTCTCTCTGTCAAATAAATAAATAAAATCTTTAAAAATAATAATAAATAAATAAATAAATAGACTTTGAATAAAGATTACCCTCCATAACATGAGTAGGTCTCATCAATCACTTGAAGGCCTTAGTAGAAAAAAACTGACCTCCCAAGCAAGAAAAATTCTACCAGCAGACTGCCTTTGTACTTGAACTAAAACTCTTCTCTGGTCTCTAGTGTGCCAGCATACCCTGCAGACTTTGGACTGCCAAATCTCTACAGTCTTGTGAGCTAATTCTTCAAAATAAATTTTTCTCCTTGTGTGTGTGTGTGTGTGTGTGTGTGTGTGTGTGTGTGTGTGTGTTCTGTTTTTCTGGAGAATCCTGACTAGTACAAGAAGGTCAAAACCCAAATTCAAGATGCTGATTACCTCTGAGGTTGAAGGGGAAGAGAATTGGGAATGACATACAAGAAGCTGTAACTGTACCTATGTTTTATTTATTTTTTAAAATCTGAAGCAAATATACCAAAAAAGTAAAGCTTTGACAAAGCTAAGTGATTGGTACACAGTACATGTTGTAGTATGTCTGCTTTTCGGACAGCTTGAGCTATTTCATTATGAAATCAAATTATAGATCAAAAGGCAGATTAGAAGCCCAATGAAACAATAACAAAATTAATTTATCATGTCCCTCTCTGGATCAGAAAAATTTATTGGCTTCCTGATGTCTTCAAAATAAAATCCAAATGTTTATACTTGCCTTCACATTCTAATCCCAACCTACTTTTTTTTTTTTTTAAGACTTTATTTATTTATTCATGAGAGACACAGGCTCCATGAGACAGAACTAGGCTCCATGCAAGGAGCTTGATGTGGGATTCAGTCCCGGGACTCCAGGATCACGCCTTGAGCCGAAGGCAGATGCTTAACCGCTGAGCCAGCCCCCAACCCACTTTTTCAAATTTATTCCCTACTGTTCTCTGTATCTGTTTGACATAGAGTAGTCTTTATCACTCTCCTCACTGTATCTCACACATCTCTTAAACATTTCTATTCATATATTTTATTCATTCTTTCTCTCTTTTTTTTTCCCATAAAATACCATCTTTTAAGACTCAAGTTGCCTGACTTCCTCTGTAAACCCTTTCCTGATCCTCAGGCCTTCAGTAATCTCTGTCCTCTAAACGTCTATGTTACTCGGCTTACTACCTCAGGGGGTACTTATTTCATATGACCTTAGATTACTGGTGGACTTTCTATTTACTCTTGTCTTACCTACAAGTAAGTAGAACATAAGTGATATAAAGATGTAAAACAATGCCACCACTATGGAAAACAACTTGATTGTTTCTCAAAAAGCTAAACATATTATTATCACATTGCCAAATAACTCCACTCCTAGGTATTCCTAAGGGAATTGAGAGCTGGGACTTGGAAAGATACTTATATGCTAATGTTCACCACAGTGTTATTCACAAAAGCCAAAATTGGAAACAACCCAAATATTCATCAACAAATGAATGGATAAACAAAATATGGTGTATCCATACAATGGAATATTTTTCAGCCATAAAAACGAGTGAAGTTTTGATACATGCTAAAATGGATGAACTTGGAAAACATAAGTGAAATAAGTCAGACTCAAAAGGACAAATATTGTGATTCCACTTAAATGAAGTACCTCAGACAAGCAAATTCATAAAAACAGCAGATTTGAGGCTATTAGGAACTGGGGGCAGAGGGAAATAGGAAGTTATTGCTTAATGATTATAGAGTTTCTCTTGGGGTAATAAAGAGTTTTGGAAATAAAAGTTGTGAGGTGGAGCAGCATTGTGAATGTAAGTGATGCCATTGTATTTTATACTTTAAAAATGGTTAAGATGGCAAACATGTTATATATTTATTTATATGTATATATAGATATAGAAATATATTTTCCCATAATTAAAAAATTAATAATATAATTTATTTTTAAAAGTTTGTTTATTTAAGGGGATCCCTGGGTGGCTCAGCAGTTTGGCGCCTGCCTTTGGCCCGGGGCGCGATCCTGGAGTCCCGGGATCGAGTCCCACGTCGGGCTCTCGGCATGGAGCCTGCTTCTCCCTCCTCCTGTTTCTCTGCCTCTCTCTCTCTTTCTATATCTATCATAAATAAATAAATCTTTAAAAAAAAAAAGTTTGTTAATTAAGTAATCTCTACACCTAACATGGGGCATGAACCCATAACTCCAACATCAAGAGTTGCATCTTCCAACTGAGCCAACCAGGTACCCCAATAATATAGATTATAAACTGTTGAATTATATACTTTAAATGGGTATATTATTTGGTATGTAAATTACATGTATTCTAATAAGTCTGTTTAATAAAACAAACACAAGATACCACTTCATTCCCAGTAGGATGGCTAGAATCGAAAAGTCAGAGAACAACAAATGTTGGTGAGAATGTGGAGAAATTGGAACCTTCATACATTGCTGGTCAGAATGTAAGATGGTACAGCCACTTTGGAGAGCAGCCTGAGTTCCTCAAATGAGTAAAGAGTTACTGTATGACCCCCAAACTCCACTCCTAGGTATATCCACAGAGAAATGAAAACATATGTCCACACAGAAATTGGTACACAAATGTTAAGAACAGCATTATTTATAATGCCCAACAGGTGGATACAACCCAAATGTCCACCAGTGGGTGAATGGATAAGCAAAATGAGGTATATCTATGCAACGGAATATTATTTGGCCATAAAAATGAAGGAAGTACTGATAGATGCCATAACATGGGTGGAACTTGAAAACATGCTAAGTGAAAGAAGCCAGTCACAAAAGACTACATACTATATGATTTCATTCATATGAATGTCCAGAAAAAGGAAATCTTTAGAGATAGAGGGTAGATTATTGGTTAAGGCTAGGGGTGGTAAAGAATGGAGGGTTGGGGGTGATAGCTAAAAGAACAGGATTTCTTTTTGAAGTGATGAAAATATTCTAAAATTGACTTGGTACTAGGTGTACATCTCTGTGAATATACTAAAACCACTGAATTGTATGATGTGTCTATCTCAATAGAATTATTTATTTTTAAAATTATTTATTTATTTATTCATGAAAGACACAGAGAGAGGGAGAGACATAGGCAGAGGAAGAAGCAGGCTCCCTGTGGGGGAGCCCCATGCGGGCTCAATCCTAAGAACCTGGGATCACACCCTGAGCCAAAGGCTCAACCACTGAGCCACCCAGGTGTCCCCATATCAGCCTTTCTAGGAAGAATGGTTTATATAATTCTTTTGTCTTCATAGGAAGTGCCCGAAAACTGGAATTAAGGATCAGACTGTTCTGTAGGAACGTCCTGCTTGATCATTGGACACATCAAAGTGATTCTGCTTTTTGGTTGACACGTATATTAAAACCATGGCCAATGGTGAATCAGGCAAGATTATTGTATATCATCTTCGGACCAGTATCTCCTCAAGATGGTGAGCATACATTTTGGGGGGATGTATGTTACAAAACTGGTTAATTACTTCTACTTTAGAAAGCATATCTTTTTGTACCTGCTCACATTCCTCATTCCTTATGACTGAACTATGTTTCATGATTTCATAGATGTACACAACTTTAGCTTATGCATAGCTTAAGCTTCAAGACTACAGGCCATTACCAAATATATTCCCATCATCTCTGGTATACCTAAAGATCACTACCTTTCATTTGTAAACATTACCTCACCTCGAGATTATGTTTGCTGCTAGAAGGGAATCACAGTGTCTGTAAAGCACAGTAGTAGTTGAAATTGACATTTACTTAATTTTGGGTGCATAATATGATTATTTGCATTTTTTTGTCTTTCTAATTAAGTTTTACTTAGATTATTGTTAATATTAGTGTGCAGTTCTTTGGTTTATGTTGACTATGTTAGGAGGTTACCAGTTTAAAGTATCAGCAGGAAACCGATCTGGGATTAAATTTTATTGTGTGTAATTCACAAAGAGAATTGGTCATAGGTAAATATTCAAAACTTGACTGGATTACTGTGTTTTCATATTAATGTTTGGAAGATACTCAAATACAGTGTGGTCTCTTTTGGGGAGGTTATCAGTAGATTTCATCTGATTTTAGTAAGATCATATTAATTGTTTATTATCATTTTTGTTACAGGAGTAGCATTATCTTTGAACTAGAAGTGCTGTTCTGCTTGGTGAAACTATGTTTTCTTTACTTCATGTAGCTATTGTTGCTAAACTTCATCACAGCAGTCAGAGACATTCACATTTATACTGTTAGCAGAATTGACTTTTCACTATGAAAGTAGCATATATAAGCAATGGGATTCCATAATGCAATTCAATTTCCTTTCCATGAAGTCTTTATCACAAAGCCAACTATTCTGTCATAGCCTAGTTTTTGTTTCAATTATCCAGGACAGGTGGTTTGGCAGAAAATGATAGAAGGACCTACAGATGAATCCAGTCTGAAAGATTTGGCTGATGCTATTAAATTATTGTATGACACAGGCACCAAAGAGTGGACAGCAGATGATGTTATCAGTCTTGTAGATGAACTATCAGGTAAAATACATATTTAACACATAGAGTAGTTGAAATGTATTCTTAGAAGACAGTTATAAAATTGTAAGGATAATGCTACAGGTAACAAATGAATTGCCTATTCAAAATCACTAAATGTTCTAAAATATTTAAAGAGTTTGGCATTATATCTGAAGAGAATGCATATAGTCAACTTCCTTTCCTCCAGTTGCCAATTAATATATATGTTTATTACTATTATTATTTGAAAGTTTCATAATTTAATTACCTTTATTATTCCCATTTTGCAAATTCTCACAAACAACCTAGGTTGCATAAGAAGAAAGCCCTCTCCTGTTGGCACAGGAGAAGGAAAACAATTTTTTTTTAAATTCTTGCAGAATCTTTTAGATTCTAAATTTTATAAGATTTCTTTCCTGATACAGAATTAGACCATCTTGCCTTTTGATCTATGTGTAGGAGGAATGCTTTGACTATATTACTAGGTAAATAAAAGCCTAAAAGCCACCATAACTTGGCAGTAATCTCTGTCTCTGGTTGAATGCTGTAATTGCAAAACTAAAGCACTTTTTCTGAGCTTTTTCCTTGGCACTAGTATTTCCAATAAGGTGATATAATATTGCATGTATTTAATGATGTTTACTAGAGCTATTATGTAATTTCTCACCAAATAACTGTTCTTCCTCTAATAAAAGTGGTTCCCCGTGAATGGCTTCTAGAGAATAATGCACGTCTCCTAATCCTAAGTGGGAACAACATCTGTTTCACTTTCATGGCTAGTAAAGCTGTGAATGGACGGGCCATTGAACTGGCAAAGCTCATTGTCTTTTTGGCTTTGGTAAGTATGAACAAATTTTTCTCTAGCAAATTGTTTACCATGATAGTTGGCTTACCAGAGAGCTGCCCTGAAGGAACAGAAATACGTTCAAAATATTTTGAAAGAATCAGTATTTAAGGGCAGCCTGGGTGGCTCAGCAGTTTAGCGCTGCCTTCTGTCCAGGTCCTGATCCTGGAGACCTGAGATTAGGTCCCATGTCGGGCTCCCCACATGGAGCCTGCTTCTCCCTCTGCCTGTGTCTCTGCCTCTCTCTGTGTTTGTGTCTCTCATGAATAAATAAATAAATAAAACCTTTAAAAAAAGAATAAGTATTTAAGCATATATTTTTATGTATACTTAAAAATCTATCTATATATTATCATATCATATTTGGAATTGCTCCTTATATTAACGTCTCCCCACTTTATGTCCATATTTTCATTATGCAGCTCTGCCGAGTTATATTCTTTTTCTAAAATTCCACTTAAAAACACTTTTTATGATTTGCTTCAAAATAATCAGTGGGCAGCAGGGAGAGGATGTGAAAGTAAATGGTAGTAAAGAGGAGACAATAAGTGGTGAAACTAGGGAATGGCTATTGAAAGTTCATTATACTGTTATCTCCACTTTTGTATAGTTAAAATGTTTTTCAAAAGAAAACATTAAAGAGGCATTAAACGGGGTGGCTCAGTTAGTTAAGTATCCGACTCTTGATTTTGGCTCAGGTCAGGATCTCAGGGTCATGAGATCTAACCCAGCGTCAGAATCCGTGCTAGACATGGAGCCTGCCTAGATTCTCTCCTTCTCTCTCTGTTCCTCTCCCACCCCCCTCATACTCTCTCTAAAAATAATACTAATAAATAAAACATTAAAAATATATCAAATATTCATTCAACACAAATTGAGTGCTTTACTATGGGCCATATACTGTATGAGATTCTAAGACTATGGAAATTAATAGAACAAATCTTCTACCAAAAGCTGCTTAAGGTCTTTGAGATATCAAGGTATATATAAATAAGTTAAGTGTGATAAGTACAAAAATATATGTACAAAAAAATACAAACAGAGGTAGCAGAGAGGAACCAATGTTGGGTGAATACAGAGCACAGGGCTTCCCTAGCCTCAGTAGAAATATGTTTCTAAAAATGGATAGGAGGAATTTGCCAGGAGATTGGGGGGAGGTACAAATTATTCAAGGGTGTACCTGCATGAGTTACATAGAAATGTCATTGATTTGGCTACCATCACAGATGCCATCCCAACCAGTGCTTCAGAAGCGCTGGAATAGTCTTCCAGGTGACTCTTGTCAGGAGTGACTGAATGTAATCCATTTCCTATGGAATGGAGACAAGGACCTTTACCAGCCCAACTGCTTAAAACATGAGAAACCTCTGTGGCTCTTCTTATAATGTGAAACTGTGAAGAAAACTACTAAGTTAACTACATTCTCAGTGTAAATATTTATTTTAGTAATTAAGCAGATTGCCTCAGAGAGAGAGAAATAGAACTGCATGGCTATATGTGCAGGACTGTAAGCAGCTCAGTATTACTTCTGGAGTAATATGTGCAGAGGAGGAGGAGGAGGAGGAGGAGGAGGTAAGGCTAGATAGGAAGGGAAAGGCTAGGTAAGGAAGGGCTTTGTCAGCCATTCTGTGGGGCTTGAACATATCCTCTAATAGGAAGCTGCTGAAAAGTTTTAGGAAGGTGAGAGACATGATCAGTTTTAAGTTTTTGGAAAGTCACTTTGGCAGCACTATAGCAAGTAGAATGAAAAGCAAGTCACTTTGGGTGACTTCCCTAGAAAACCTCCGATAAACATCTCAACTCTGATCACTGATTTTCTCTAAGTGGTTTCAGATTTGTCTTTTATCTTCATTTACTACTAGTGTTCTAAAGCCATTGAATGTGTGGTAAATCATCTCCCAGAAGAGATTGAGAGTTCTTTGACATCCAGGACTAGGTGGCTTATTTTTTTCATAGTATCTGGAAGAGTGCGCTACACATAATATATAGTCAATGAATCTTTCCTGCCAGGTTTATGTTATAACTAAATGTTGCACTACTATATGGTTTATCTTCATGCTGTGTATTATTTGGCTGAGTGAATTAAATTAGAATGTTAGTAAATAAACCTCTTTCCTTCTGGCCAGTTTTAATTAACATGTAATCGCTAAATATTTTATTCTTTTAAAGATTTTATTTATTTGAGACTGAGTAAGAGAGAGAGCATAGATGGGGGGGGGGTGATATAGAAGGGGAGGGGAGGCAGAGGGAGAGGGAGAAGCAGACTCCCTCCCTGCTGAGCAGAGCAGCAGATGCTGGGCGGGATCCAAGGATCCTGGGATCACAACTCAAGCTGAAGTCAGACATCCAACCAACTGAGCCACCCAAGTGTCCTTAAATATTTTATCTTTTGGGCAGCCCGGGTCCTCAGCGGTTTAGCACTGCCTTTGGCCCAGGGCGTGATCCTGAAGACCTGGGATTGAGTCCCCTCCATCCCCTGCATGGAGCCTGCTTCTCCCTCTGCCTGTATCTGCCTGTGTGTCTCATGAATAAATAAATAAAATCTTAAAAAAAATTTTTTATCTTTTAAACAATAGGTAAATATTCCCTGCAGCTTTCACGGTGGAGTCACCATAGTTCTCTTGCCTATTAAAATTGCCTGTTTGTTGGGGCACTTGGGTGGCTCAGTTGGTTTGGGTGTCTGCCTTGGGCTTGGATCATGATACCAGAGTCCTGGGACTGAGTCCCACATCGGGACTGGTGAGCAGGGAGTCTTCTTCTCCCTCTGCCCTTCCCCTCTGCTCATGGTTTCTCTTTCTCTCTTAAATAAATAAATAAAATGTTTAAAATATGTAAATAGGGATTCCTGGGTGGCTCAGTGGTTTAGCGCCTGCCTTTGGCCCAGGGCGCGATCCTGGAGTCCCGGGACGAGTTCCGCGTCGGGCTCCCGGCATGGAGACTGCTTCTCCCTCCTCCTGTGTCTCTGCCTCTCTCTCTCTCTCTAGGTCTATCATGAATAAATAAATAAATGAATAAATAAATAAATAAATAAATAAATAAATAAATAAATTTTAAAAATATGTAAATAATAAAATTGCCTGTTTGTCACCCTTGAATTTCTGGAAAATAAAGGCCCTGTCTTTACGGCTTAACCATTGTACCTCTAGCTTTTAGCATCTGCTCAGTAAATATTAACCAAGTGACTAAATGAGCAGAAATCTTATTTTTGATGTGTCTAATATTTGCAATATTAGTTCTTACATTAATAAATAATGTGCTATGATAATCTTGAGCAAAGCTTTTATTTACATCATATTTTTTGCCACTAAAATTGTACCATTTGAAAGCAAAGGAGAATTAAATGTAAAAGCATTTCCCACTTATAAACTCAATATGATGTCATGTGTAATAACTTATGTAAAGTCATAAAGCATCATTGTCAGTACCATTTTCAAATTCTACAGTTTTCTTCACATGAAGATTTACTGTAACTCTTTTCGTTATCTAAATCAGGTATGTGAGAAAGAACTCTACTGCATGGATTGGGCAGTTAAAATGATGCAAAAAGTCTGTAAAGTCTTTAGCACTCCAGTGGAAAGAAATAACTTCCTACAGAGTGTGGCAAATGCGTTTGCATGTGTTATAATGGAAATGCTGCAGTCAGTTATGTCCGGTGAGTGAGAATGCGTGTAGACGGTGCACAGGTGTGACTAAAATGCATCCTGGTCTCCACTGAAAACAGAGCTAATTCCATGGAGACTTTTATTTCTAAACCAAGAATAGAAGAAGCAGACCTTTGTTTGTTTGTTTTTCCACAAGATATATTTAGCTCTTGGTTTTGCTCCTTTTTATATCTCGTATGGATTTTAATGGAAAACCTAAAGAGTCTGCTCTGAAAGGAACGAGTTTCAGTTTTGCACAGCAAAATGCTCACTTGCTCACTTACCATCTATCATAAACATCATAATAATGCCCTATGTTGTTTTGTTGCAACATATATTATTGTATAGTTTTATTAGGTAGCCAACATGATAATCAACCCTGTTTTACAGATGAGAAAACTAAGGTGAAGAGAAATTATTTGACTTGCCCAGGGTCATGGAGTTAGGGGCAGTAAAGCATGGACCAGCATCCTTTTCTGCTGACTTCTTATATAGAGCTCTTATCTGATTCCCTGATTTCAGTGTTAACATCTGACTTAGTAAAGATCACTAAGAAGTCTTCTGTTACATATTATTAGGGAAAATTGGAACATCTTGTTCCAAATAAATCATGTATTTAAAAATTTAACTGTCATTTCCTTTTCCCTACTGTCCATTCCTGTGTGGGGCATACAGGAGACCGTGATGAAGATGACAGAAGCTTCTTGAATCTGTTCCATCTTGTGCATGCTCAGGCTAACTTCCATAAGGAAGTCTTGTATTTGACCATGAATACTCTTTCTACCTAAATACT
The DNA here is from genome assembly GCF_018345385.1 of Vulpes lagopus. Classification (NCBI taxonomy): domain Eukaryota; kingdom Metazoa; phylum Chordata; class Mammalia; order Carnivora; family Canidae; genus Vulpes; species Vulpes lagopus. The sequence goes on along the minus strand of NC_054835.1, from coordinate 38,126,206 downwards.
CAAAAAGCCTTGCATTGAGAGAATACCTCACTGAACTAACAATTCCAAGAGTGCTACTTTTCCACCCTCAAAGAACAGCAGCCATGGGACTTTTTATCACCTAAGTGACCTAAGAACTCAAAACCTGTACAGAATTTTAGAAGCAACTGCTTGCCCTATTACTAACATAAAAATTACAGGCAAATCCAAGAGTGTATTGAGATTTCTCGGGAAAACAAGCTGTGCCTCTCCAGATTTTGGTAAACCTCACACCCAACTCAATACAGCATTAGTGTCCGAGAATCTGGGGCCAACCTGTATGTGGATGTTTGAAGCAAGGGAAAATTGTTTTCTAGGTAGAGCTGACTCAAATTCACTAAATGGTTTATATCTGTTCTCTTTGCTGAGGTTCTGTAGACATAATCTAGAATGTTTTGTGAGGATCTGCAATATGATGTTTTGGAATGTACAGATATAAATCACATCTTTTACCACCTTTTTGGCATATGATTAAAAAACATTATATTTTGTTCATGTTTTGCATGAACTAACAGATCAAAAACCAAAGGAAGTGTGTCTACACATATTCATACATATGTGTGTGTGTGTGTATATATACACACACACACACATACACATTTTCCTCTTTAAGACAAAAGTTTATAAATAGAGGAAAGTATACGTTGTCTTAATACAATTAAATCATCTTTTATGCCTTCCTGGAGATTAGAGTAAAATGTTGCAAATAAGAGAAAATATAAAATAAAGTACCTGTTCTGCTGCCAGAACAATCTTTACAAATAATTTGCACTTCTTCCTAAAGCTTTCCTCCCTGTCTTAAAGAGTGGAACTTGAAGGAAACTGGAAGCAGCATGCATTGGCTAGAGCAGCCCTGAGAGGGTGGAGTTTTCACACAAGTAAATGGATTCCAGGAAGCTCCAGGACTATTTCAGTCTTACTAGCATTTACCCACTGCTTTTACTATTAAAATTGAAACTAATAGTGTAACACGGCTGAAATCATGCCGGGGCCTTCCTGGATCTCCCATTTTCTTCTCCTTGGGTTTGATCATTTTATTTCTGGTAAAGACATACTCCTTCCCCTTGGACTTCTCAGAGTCTGGCTTTCTTTTCCTAAGCCCTTGACTTAACTCTGCAGCTGAGGAAGGAAAGGAACACTAGAAAATATAGAAACTACTCACAAAAATGGGGTGTAAATTATGGAAAATTCTCAGGTGTTTGGTAAGAGGGGCTCAGAGATTTAATAGAATTGAGGAAGAGTGAAAATTTTGGAGAAAATAGAAATTGTGATAAGATTTTACTATATTTCAGTAGCATAAACACTTACCTTAATTTTTGGAATGTCAGAAATTAACTACTTTTTCCTGATGGATCATCCAGCTATAATTCCATCAGTGGCAGGAATTTTTTCTCTAGAGTTTAGTATTTGTATATTCGTGTAGAAACAGAGTTCTTGCTTTTATCTTGGCTTCATTTTCTTCCTCTCATTTTAATAATTCACTCACCATTAAATTATAAAGATTAAAAATTGGCAGATACTAGAATACAAAGTAATACCTTGCTTTTAGCCTTTTCTTCCCCCTCTCTCACTCTTTTTCCTATACATGCTCTGAAAAGCCTAACCCACTTATTTATCAAAACACTGGTGAGTCCAAGTTAGCAAAATATGCCCATTAAATTATTTGAGGAGGGATAGTAAAAACTTTAATATTAACAGTGAATATTTTTAGTATTTTACTCAATAGATGTTAAGTCTCATTCTCTTAGAGAAAGAAATCTGGCCTTGTGAAGTTTCCTTGAATTATCGAAGTCCCCACAGTGATTATTTTCAGCACATTTACAAAATTTTGAATCTCGTTATACACTTGAATTGACATGTCTGCTGCTATAAAATTTTTCAAACATATTGTATTATCCTGGCTAATTGTGAGATTATTATCTCACTCTGCCCCAAAAGTTGGAACATAAAAAATCGAGTTCATTCTTTGGGTGCAACAGAAAATGAAGTTGTCTTGCTACCAATAAAAAGTAAACTGACAAAAAAAAGTAAACTGACAAGTTCCTCATTTGGTTATTAATAGATAAAAATAAAATTGCAACCAAACTTGCAATTTCCTCAATTTAGCAGCTCAGTGGTTTTTTTGTTTGTTTGTTTGTTTGTTTGCCAAATGCATTTGTCATCAGGAATAAAGTGTGACATCAAATGTTAAAGTGGGAGATTAGCTTGCAAAAGTACATATGGTTATCACTAGTATCAATGTTTAAGGGACAGTATAGATACAGTGCCACCAAAAAAGGAGTATCGGTAAAAATGCATAGCCTAAAAAATGCTAGGAGATTGTCCATTTCTAACTAACTTTAGAACAGTCATAACAGAACAACATGAGCTGCTAACAGGTCTAATAATTTATCCTATTCTTTTCCTAAGTTAGAAGATTGACCTGGCCTTCTAGTTCTTTTTTTTCCTTTTGATAGTGATTCCCTCATCTCCTTTGACTTTCATTTGAGGCTAATTTTTACTTCTACTAGAAAGCAAGCCCCATGATACATCATTATCTTTACTATTGATTCTAAACACACAATACCATACTAATAAACTAAGGACACTTCTTATAAACTCATTTAAAGTTTATATCTTATGATAAATACTCTGTACCTTAAGAAACCATGGAACATCTATCCTTAACATTTTTTTGGGTAATTTCTTCTCATGGCCTTCTGATCCTTCAACTTCTTTATTGTATTCACAATGCAGGCAGTAAATTGCTGTGTTTGGGAAGCAGTTTAATCACTCAGGAAGTTCAAGTAGTTGCTTATTGGGTTGCTCTCCACAGCATGAACTATAGACACCTTATTTCACACTTGTCCCATCCTCTGATGACTTAGTTCATGCTTCCAGTTCTTCTGTTACAAACAAAGATTTTATTGCCAGGATAGTCATCTACCTTAAGTAGGATTAGAGCAAACATGAGGTGTGCAGGAAAAGATGGAACTGGAAGAACCATCTTATGGTAATAAAAAACAAACCTTTACCTCTTTGTGTGATTATTACTTAAGAGTTAATCTCTTTAAGTGAATAGTACTCAGTTATATGATTACAGATTTCTTTTCAATTCCACTAGCAGGTAGCAGTGAAACCTGTAAGAAATCAGGTTATGGACATATGCTCCTTGGTTTATTGAAACATCACTAAGATAGGAAAGATGACCTGAAAGACAGCTGTATTGGATAGTCTTCTCTAGATTAAAAAAAAAAAAAAAAAAAGTGCCGAAGTACGAAGAACACATTTTTTTCCAACAAGAAAGCAAATATAACTCCAGAAATTTCCTCAAGTACCAGAGACTTTAAAAAATTTTTAGGTTAGCCCTTGAAAGGCTTTCTTATAAATGTGTACAAAACTGAAAAATATGCATTGTTATTTTTAAAATATTGTTTTTATGGTAAAATGTCTTTGATAACCTAAATATTAATATTTGCTAAATTTTATTTGTTATTTATTCATATTAATAAAATAAAACTTAAATTGGAAACATTCTAACTTGTATAGAGTTTGTCATTATGCGAATCATTGAGTATAATTTATTTATTTTTTATGGAGGAACTTATTTTTATTTAAGCTGTTAGTTATAGCTCTACCATGATCAAAACACAAAACATCTTAATATAATATTTCAATTAGCTATATATCTATGTCTATTTATGCTTAGTATTACAGTACATAAATCACTTTAGTCAAATAATTTCATTTCGTGGCAACAATTCACAAACTGAACAATAATCTAAAGTAGAACAGTAATCTATACTATTCTATTTAATTCAGAGACCAAATTCCCAACAATTAATGTTCCAAATACTACAGTTATTGTAGTTTAACATTAGTTTCAGAAACCAAAATATGAAATTAAGTATCGTGGATTACCTGCAATTTCCCATGACTACAAGATCTGTTTTTCTTTTAAAATTTTTTTTTAATTTTTATTTATGATAGTCACAGAGAGAGAGAGAGAGAGGCAGAGACACAGGCAGAGGGAGAAGCAGGCTCCATGCACCGGGAGCCCGATGTGGGATTCGATCCCGGGTCTCCAGGATCGCGCCCTGGGCCAAAGGCAGGCGCCAAACCGCTGGGCCACCCAGGGATCCCAAGATCTGTTTTTCTAAGAACAAAGAACTTCTTAAATAAGTCTAAATGTACTTGACTTAGCATGTTTGAGTTTATAATGGAAGTTGTATCAATGGCTTTTTCTGTTTCTTCTTTTATATATGACTTTGTTTTTATTTTTGTTTAAAATGGATGGAAGCAAAACTAACTTAGAAGAGGTCATTCTAGGGATGCCTGGGTAGCTCAGCGGTTGAGCATCTGTCTTTGGCCCAGGGTGTGATCCTGAGGTTGGGGGATTGAGTCCCACATCAGGCTCTTTGCGTGGAGCCTGCTTGTGTCTCTGCCTTTCTCTCTCTCTCATAAATAAATAAAATCTTAAAAAAAAAAAAAAAAAAAAAGAAGAAGAAGAAGAGGTCATTCTAGGTTTAGCAAATATCTGGAGTGTGATAAAGCCAAAGCATGTAATCTACAAAGACAATTTTCACTTCACTAAGCTTGTCTTTTATTAAGGGAAATTCCCTTTTCTTGAGTAATTTAAAATTAAAATGATATTTTTAAGGGATCTGAAGTCTGAATAAGGCCAATTTTAAGCCCTTCAAAGCAAATAAATTTTCTGAAATTCAATAAATCATGTCATGCCAAGTTGCAAACTCAAAAAGTTTGGATTTGATTCTGTATACCCAGAACAATGAGTCTTAGGTGGTTCAAAACTTAGTAACATTTATCTTTCCATTATTTAACTGTTTCTCAAAATATATCCTCTTTCTCCTGAAATAAAATACATCACTTTCTCATACAAATCCCTATTTTTTGTCAAGAAAGCAGAAATTAGTGTAATGAAAAAATATTAATTTTTTCTAAGTAATCTACAATTATTTAGAGATGTTTTGACTGCATTGATGTGGGCCAAGTACAATACGCATTCTATAGGACAGGATTGCCTCATGACAAATTTATAAAATTTATACAAAACTTCCTTTTACAGATGTAACTTTTTTCAGTGTTTTATTACATATTAGGATGCCAATATATACCAATATACAAATAGTTTAAATGTGAAATTTAAAAATATCTAAATGATGAACACCATAAAACTCTATTATCAACTGGCATATTATAACACAGATATAGGCACAAAGTCCTAAGATTTTTTTCCAAAATATAGCCACTTATTTTTTTAAAACCATAACATTTCATAAGTAAATGGACACTCTTTCTGTCCTTACATTGCACCCAATACCAGTGGTATGTGTCAGTGGGGTATAACTGAAACTGGCTGCTTGTTTTCATTGAAATGCTTAGTGGTTTCAACTATGCATGAATACAGGCTAAAGAGCCTTGACCTCATAAAAGACTTCAGAGCAAACTTGTTTAGAGACTAAATCTTGAAGAGTCATATCACTCTAATGAACTGTGTCACTCGGACCCCTCCAAAACACTGACACTTGCCTTGAAGTAGAAAAAAATTTAGTTTGAAACATAAAGTTAGCTAATGAGTCAGAAGAATGTTTTAGTGGGAAATGTCATGTCAAGGACTCCCCAGATAACCAAAGATCATCCCTGAATGTATTAATGTTCAGAGCCATGCTTCTCGACTTTAGCATGTCAGATCACCTTTATGTTACATACCACCACGTAGGACTGCACATATTTCCTAAATGGCTTAGGCAAATTGTCACTGCTACATATTTGGAGTAAATAAATATTGTCATTTTCTCCTCACAGTGTGGTTGGTAGTGCCAACAAAAGAGTTTTGCAGTTGAATTTTCATTATAAAATGTCACTTGGAGAGAGCAGAAAAGCGAACTACTGATAAACTATTTTAAAAGTTTATTCCATAGGAATTCTGTTCTCTGGGACGCCTGGGTGGCTCAGTAGTTGAGCATCTACCTTTGGCTCAGGGCGTGATCCCAGAGTCCTGGGATCAAGTCCTGTATTGGGTTCCCCACAGGGAGCCTGCTTCTCCCTCTGCCTGTGTCTCTGCCTCTGTGTGTCTCTCATGAATAAATAAATAAAATCTAAAAAAAAAAAAAAGGAATTCTGCCCTTAAAGGTGTGGTTTCCAAAAATGATGCATCCTAGAACTGTAGAATTTTAAAATGAAAAAAGGAACTTTAAAGTTAAAATTAAGTTAAAATTTAATAAATAACGTAATAAATAAATAGCAATTTTTAAATCCAATCCTTTCATCTGTCAGAATAAACAGAAGCCCTGAAGGCTAAATGACTTATTGAAGGTCATTCATTTATTGCCAAGACAATGCTTCTAGAGCAGTGTTTTTTCTTGGCCAGAATTTTAAAACACAAGTTTTCCATTTTAATTGGATCATATATTGTAGTGCCTCAATTTCACTTCCTTTTAAGACATAGAAATTGAATACAGTATTATAAATAAAAACTATTAAGTTAATCTTTCTCCTGGTTTATTTTTAAGCTAGAAAGGAAAATCAAATGTAGAACAATGATGATGGACTTTTCAAAGGACTGGGTATTACAGATTTGGAGCCCAATCTACTCTGGACTCTAAAATATATGGTTTCTTCAACCCTAATTGGACCCAAAAAAAAATTATATATATATATATATATATATATATATATATATATATATATATATGTTGAAAGCTTTTTTTTCCAGACAAGGAACATTTGACAATAAAATAAACACACACTTATTTCGGAGTAAGAGAGAGATTTTTCCCCAAATAACAAGTGAGATGAGGTATAGCTACCCTATTTCTATAATTTATAATTCAGCTAGTCACAACAATGAGGATTATGTAACAATTTCTCTCTTGAAACCAGAAGCTGGGGCACAAGTGGTATGGAGTGGAAGAAACTATGATAAATCTTAAAAATTCAAACGACAAGCTCCTCCTGGCTGGAGAGCGAGACAAGGGATACCACACAAGCTCACACGGTGCAGTCTGCAAAGACAGTGATAAAGTGACCGCTTCATAGATGAAGATAGACGATGAGCTCTTGAACTTACAAGGGGCCCCCTATGTGTGAAACGGAAAGGAAAGAACATGTTCTAGCATCATATGTTGCATTTACACCTAAAGAAAGGCTGTCAAGAATGAATATTTGAGCAGTTCTCCATGGTAAGTTTAATGAGTCTACATTTCAGCTCTGTGTCCTCAACACCCTCTATCTACAGTTAGAACACACAGTATCTGCCAGCCATGCCCACGAATTCCTGAGGTCCCAGATGAGGGCCTCTGCCTTGGAGCTCAGAAAGCCCCTTGCTCGATGGTGGTTAGCCATATCCGGAAGGCTCTGGAAGAGGTCTGCTGGGCAGCAGGACTGTTGCTGCTGATAAGAGGCCTCTGGCTGGACTGGAGACCGGGAGCTGTGGGAAACCCAGAAACAAGACTCAGATGGAAATAGGGTGACGCTATCAGCAGCCCAGTATTGGCTATGGATTAACAAATGAAGTAGTTCCTCTTTCTCGGCAACCAAACCCCACAGCTGGGAAAGAATGGACACGTCTCCCCCAGACCCCACCCCCAAGTACATTTCATTAGCCACTTCATCTTCAAGTGAAAATGAGTCACTAATTAATGCAACCATGGAAGCGTAATTGCAAACCACTCTGCTGACATATAAAGATGTGTTTTACCTTTAATTACCAAGAGAGAGAGGGGGAAAAAAAGATAACTTGGAGCCAGAGCACCTCACTTGAAGAAAAAAACTAGGAAATCATAGTCCCACCCCCCAAGCACACCCGTCCTTTCTAAAAATCCTTCACATTGGGGGTTTTATTTTTTCATTTTAAAAAATCATTATTTTAAATTAGGTCTCAAAGAAAGAGGTTGGCATCTCTTATTCTTTTCAGAGTGGTCTGAGAAAGGCTCTATCAATGCATCTGAGGAAGAAAAAAAAAATAGGATAACGAGATCTCTTTCAATTTTGTTTTTGAATCAATACCCGAAATAATGACCAGAAGCAAAAATCCACCGGTGCGTCAGCAAAGCAGGATGCTCGGCCAGTCAGCTTCATCCTTTCCCCCTGAGCTGTTCTGAGGGCTCCCGGCGCAGCTGCAGGCCACTAGAGCAGATAGATAATGTAGGACAGAATGACCAGGCCTATGATGGCAAAGAACATCAGGATGAAAATATCCAGCATTATGGAGTCCTGGGCTGAGGAGGCCTCTGGATTCCGGGCAGACGGGAGCTGGGAGCTGGGAGGTTGCAGCCAGTGGAGAGAAATGGCTCCGTCCTCCCTCCACTGCGCTCCCTTCCCCCTCCCAGGCCTGAGACTAAGATGCTGCAGCTCCATCAGCAGCTACTGGCCGCCCCCCTCGCCGCCCCCCAGCCAACCAATCACAAGGCCCGGGAGCGGGGTAACCAAGGCACTGCTCGATTTAGACCCGGCAGTAGGGAAGAGGCTCAATTTCTCCCCAGGAACCCAATCCCACCTCTTTGTATCTAAATGGAGTCTGCATGATAGGGACGTAGGAGGAGATCTGATCTCTATCCGGATCCCTTAGGAATGGAGCCTCCTGACTGCCTTCCTTCTCTGCCTTTTTCCTCTAGCACATCACTGGCAAATGATCTCAGCAAAATAATGGCTGGGAGTTGGGTGAGCCATGGGCAAGTGGTAAGGGTCACGCTATGAAGGGACATAGACGGAGGTCTCTTCTGAGTCTCAGGTGGCACCCCTGGGGTGGGAGCTAACACTCGGGCGATTCCTGTGCTGTGCCAGGTGCTGCACACATAGTTTCAGCCTCCCTGTAAGCCGTTTATAGATGAGGCTCCGAGATGGTCAGGAATTTGCCTGATGTTTCATTGGAAGTGGGGAGACCAAGATTTAACCTAGGCAACCAGGCTTACACGCTCTGGAGTCCATAGTCCTTTAAAAAAAAAGATTTTATTTATTTATGAGAGACACAGAGAGAGAGGCAGAGACACAGGCAGAGGGAGAAGCAGGCTCCATGCAGGGAGCCCGACGTGGGACTCGATCCCGGGTCTCCAGGATCACACCCTGGGCCAAAGGTGGCCCTAAACTGCTGAGCCACCGGGGCTGCCCCCCTCCCGTTTTTAAGATGTTATTTATTTATTCATGAGAGACACAGAGAGAGAAGCAGAGATTTACGCAGAGGGAGAAGCAGGCTCCCTGCGGGGAGTCTGATAGGGGACTCTATCCCAGGACCCCAGGATCACAACCTGAGCCAAAGGCAGATGCTCAACCACTGAGCCACCCAAAAATATGCCCCAGGAGTCCATATTTTTCTCCTGTCCCCCTGACTGGCCCACCTTGTTAGCCTGAAATGCCTCCTCGGCCCTGACTGCCCTGCTCAGATCACTCCGTGTACACTGTGAGCCCCAGAGTTCTCTCCAGCTATTCCGAGGCTCTTTGTGGTCATTACCACAATCTTTGTCCTCCTCAGGGAGCTCAGGACAGTGTTCTACCCGAAGAGCATACCATCCAACTCCCAGGACCCCATCCCTGTGCAGTGAGAGTGTCTAGATGTGCAAATTCAAGAGAGGCCTTCTGGGAGGTATGGAGAATTAATGTTTTATTTTTTTAATCTAGGTGGTGGGTACTCAATTATGTCTTGTGTTGTTTTTATGCCTTTTTATGTTTTACTTGTTCTCTGTAAAATGAGGGAATGTCCTTGACTCTAAACAGTTCTTTTGAAAGCCCAGCAGGTGGGGGTGCAGGGGCGAGGGCATAAGTGACCCCCTTCCACATGCTAGAGGCTGCTTCTAGAAGGGGGGTCTGGAAACCCTCCTGTTGGCTTGTGCTCAGGAGGTAGGGCCCAGAGCTTTCTGTGACCAGGGAGTGGAGTGGAGGCAAGGATTCCCTCCCAAGCTGACTGCTCCCTCCAATCGCTCTGGTGAATGAAGCCTCCAGGGAGGGAAGGAGGGAGGGAGGGCTGCTGCTCAGCAGACAGAGGGGGCAGGCCAACAGGAGGCAAGATTTGCCAACTCATTCCCTTCTGCTGGGAAAATATTAGGCAGCCTGCTCAGTCCCCTCGAGAGGGAGTGGGTGTTGGCACTGTCTTTAATTATCCCACCCCGGGGCCTCCGATGCTCCCTGCACCACTCCCTGCAGCCCTGCAGCCCTGGCATCTTTCTTTCTCCCCATTACCAAGGCTCAGAGAGGGCCCTTCCACCTCCACCGCTGCTCGCCTGAAGCCAGAGAATGCCTTCATCCTGAGCCCCAAGTGGGAAATGCACCCCTGCAAAGCACCTGGACAGGAGGCTGACTGGCAGCACCATCCTGGGAGGGGCGGCTCCAGATTCCTCTACCACTGTCCCCTTCCCAGTCCCGCAGAAGAGGGAGAGGCCATCTGGCCTTCTGGTGGGAGGTCAGACCCAGGGCACCTGGAGCAAAGGACAGAGCAGGAGGTGGATACAGAGATGAGAGGTGCAAAGGGCATGGGTGCAGGGCCCACAGGGCAAGGTGGCATGGCCTGAGGTTGTTGTGAGCATTGCACTGGGGGTCCTAAGACCTCCGGCCCTGCCCCTGGCTGTGCAAATTCCACCAAACCATGCCCTTCCCGGGTTTCAGAACCCCACCAGTGGGATGGACATGGTGGTAGTTATTCAGCTTCTGAGTGGGTTAGGTTGCCAGATGCCCCCCCCCCATAAGATGGCTTCATCCTATGTCTTACCCCACCCAGACTTTCCCTGTCATTTCATTCCTCACACAGCACCAAGCTCTTCCCGTGTCCCAGGCAGTGGCAGAGGGCTAAACCTGCTCCTCTCCCCAGACTGAGCTCATGCATTAGTGCAACAAATATTTGTTTTACAGCTATGAGCCTGGCCCAGGGCAGGCACTGGAGATTGAGATGACTTAGACCCGTTACCTGCCCCGTGAGTGCACTGGCTTGTGGAGAGACAGTGGTGGGTCAAACTAAGGAAGTCAGACAGGACGAGGGAGACACAGGAGATCAGGGAAGCTTCTGGAAATGTCACCAAGCTGGGCCTCAAACTGTAGCCAGGAGCAGACTGGCAGGAAGAATTCTCCACGAGAAGGAAGTAGGTGCCAAGTCCCCATCGCAGAGCAGACCGCTGCTCCATTCAGGCAGACAGCTCTCAACGGGGCATCATCTCCTCAAGGGGGGGCAGCAGGACTCCCGGGGCGGTGGGGCGCGGGGTAATGGCGCACGTGCACAGCACACACAGCAGCACTTCAGAGCCAGAGAGAAAACCAAGTCCGCAGGTAAAAATTATACTTTTATTATTTGAGTCACCAGGAGAAAGATTCACTTGTGGTCCAAGTCAACTGTCGAGAATCATTAACAGGCCAGAAAGAGTTGATCCCAAGCACAAGCCCACGAGGGAGAGGACCAAACAGACCAAGAAAAGACAACCACCCCATATAAAAAGATGAACGGACGGCTTCACACACACACACACACACGCACACACACACGGATGAAATGTTTGGACAGAGGCAAATTTCACATGGTCATTTGTTTCTTTTTAAATACAGGTTTGTGGGGTGGTATTTTTTTTTTCCAGCTACTTAAAAAAAAAAAATAAAAAGGCCCAAAAGTGCATATGTGAGAGGAAAAAGGCAGAAATTAAGCAATAGTTTTCCCTGGAGGGACATGAGGAAGAAAATAGGAAGCAGTGTGACAAATTCACTTTTCTCACCATTGGGCTTCTTGTATTTTCTTATTGGTTGGTCCACTAAAGTTATAGTCACATTCTAGCTTTGATGTATCTACTTTCCTGGGATTAGATTGGCCAAAGACCTTTGTGAACTGTAAGAAAAGACCTGGGACTTGGCCCAGCCCTCAGTTCTGTGCTCTTTTAGGGATGGATGGTTCTGGAAAGGAGCAAGGACTCCTAGCAGCCTCTGAGTCCCTCAGCACCAGTGTGGCAGTCCTTCTCTCTGGGGGTGTGTACAAAAAGGTCCCCTATTTTTAGGCCGGGAGGAGCAGAGTGGCCGGCAGCAAGATTCCAGTGGCTGGCCTGCCTTGTTTTGGAAGAAAAATTAAGCTAAGGGAAGACAGGCTGCTTCTTGCTCCTCCAGGCTCTCCTCCTGCCTCACCGGGCTCCCAACCACAGGTCTTGCAACAGGACAGGTCTCTGACCTTGGTTCCCAAATCCAAATTGTGCTTTGAGATCAAGAGGAAAAGTAATGGCCTGGTGCCCCCTTCTCAAAGCTCCCCAGATTGCTCCCTCTCTGCCTCCTTCAGCTCCCAAATTGTTCAACATAAAGCCCCTCCACCTGCCTTCGCCTAGGTCGGGGCCAGAGAAGAGAGATGGGCCAGGGAGAGTTCTCCCCCCACGGTCATTTCTTCAACCTTCTGATTTGGGGTAAATATTCCAAGGTTGACTCCCAAGCAGTGAGGACCTGATTGCCGCATCTGCCTGCAGGGTCCTCCCTCCCCCAACGGGACAAGGAGGCAAAGATGTCGAGGCTGAGGCGAAGACAGGAGGGGGAAGCCCAGAGGGATGCTGAGAGAGCCCAGAGATGAATAAAGCCAAGCAAGGGTCGTCACAGCCACCAGCGAACAAGAGAAGGGACTTGGAAATAGCACCATCTTTCCCTTCCTCATCCCGGGGTCTGTGCTTCCAGTTTTATAGGCCTGGGACCTTCTCCCTCTGCTTCAAGGGGGCTTTAGGTTAGCGGGGAGATGGTGGGAAAGGGCAGTGAGGCACCCACACTGTGGGTGACACAGGGCGGTCTGCAGCCCAGGACACAGAGATGGGAGTAAAGAGGCCTAGAGCCACAAAGCCTGCCCCACCGACCCCAGCAAACTGCAGGCCCCAACATCAGCCTCGCCAACCCCACGACCACCCCCCTTACCTCTGGCCAGTACTCTGGAAGGGGAAGGGGGTGGGCGGGCTTCTGCTGTTTGGCAATTGAAGGAAAGGAGGAATCTTCAGTCCACAGAAACCACGAGGCACGTCTCTCCCCCAGGGCCCTCCCCCATTGTGGGTTCCGAGGAAGCCATGGCAGGGAGACGGCTCTGTGAACTCTCGCAGAAGCCCAGGGGCTCCCGGCGGCCTGGACCCTGACTGCTTCGCTCAGCTAGCCTGTCAGACACAGACGCGCCCCTTCCTCCACATGCGGAGTCCTGGAGACAGAGAAAGCCCTGTGGCTTCGCACAGTTCCAGTCCACTTGGCCCTGGGCCGAGGAGGGGTGCCCGTGGGAGGCCTGAGACATCTTCCCACGGGGAGTGGGGTGGGGAGGGGCCTACGTAGCCCAGAGCTCAGGGGCCAGGAGACTGGGGGTGGAGGAATGAAAAGGGCTGTGGGAGAGAACACCCCGTTCCCCTCCTTCCTGCAACTGTCCCTAAGAGTAAGAAAGGTGAGCACTTGACCCAAGCCGTGCTTCCTGGGGAGCCCCTCGCCCACACGGCCGTGTGTGGGCACGAGAGCAAAATCACAGTGTGAGAAGGAACACGAATGAGGAGGGACGAGTGGATCCCAGAGCGGGAACCTACCCTCCTCTGTGGTCCTGGAGAGTGGGGGGAGTGGGGAGGGTGGGCAGCAGCCCTGTCTTTGAGAAGTAGAGGCCAAGCCCTTCCCAGGGGCAAGGGTGGTGGGGTCCCACTCTGGGAATGTACGGAGCCCCTCCTCCAGAAGTCCTGGAAAGTTGGGGTGTGTGAGGAGGGCAGGGAGGTCGGAGGGGGGCAGGAAAGAGAGAAGCCATGGGTCTCCAATTCCAGACCCGCTCCCTGTGCCTCAGCCTCCCCCGGAGAGGTCCACACCTGTTCCATCCAGAGAGAAAACCAAGAAGTTGGTCAAAGGGAAAACCTGCCAGAGGAAGAGCCTGCGAAAGTGGCAGAACAAGGCTTCGGTTGGCAAAAGCTGGAGGAGGGTGGGAATAAACAAGCTGTCGCAGATTTAAAACAAAACAAAACAAACAAACAAACAGAGACACTGAAGGGGGGACAGGTGACGCCCAGGACAGATGCGATGCCGTGGAATGCACTGAAGACGGATGGGGCAGGGCGGCCGGGCCAGGCGCTCAGATGGCCTCCACGTAGTTGGCCGGCAGCATCCCCGTGTCGCCCGTGCGCTCCACGGTCCCGTACATCCAGCCATCGTCGATCTGCTGCACGTTGACGATGGTGTCCCCGTCCTGGAAGGAGACTTCATCCTCGTCGGCGGCGCTGTAGTCATACACGGCGCGGTACCGCTTCTGCAGGGTAGGGGACACAATCAGGGGCCTGGCCCGGCCCTTCCTTCTGCCCCCACAGGATGGGACAGAGCCTGGATGGGCCACGAACCAGGGGCCCAGGGGCCGAACCAGGGGCCGGGAGACAGGGAAGGCTCTGCCACGAATTTTCTCTCCTCTGCGTCTCGCTACCTGAGACCCACCACCCTTTCCACAACTATCTGGCGTCTACTAAGGGCCAGGCCCAGGACGGGGCCTGAAACAGCCACAGCTCTGCCCCACCTCTTGCGATAGGAATGCAGCAGGTCCAATGACTACAGGGCTCGGTAGTGTTTTCAAGACCTATTCTGGGGAGAAACATCTCCAGGTGACACAAGAGATTCCACCCCCAAACCTCAGCCAAAATCGTCCACTGAAGCCCCGGCCTAGGAAACGGCCAGCGAAGCACCTGCAGTCCTCCTGTGGTCTTAGACGAGGGCCCGATTCTAACGTCCTCACCGCCCTTTACATGGACTTGTCTCTGGAGGGTCAGCTCAGCCTCTGTGGTCTCCCCAGCCCGGGCCCTGGGACCTGAATGCAGATTGATCCGGGACTGGAGGAGCCCCTCAGGACCTCCCAGGTGTACACCCACAGTCCCACTCCACTAGGACCCCTGCTCAGCCCTTCTGTTTCTGGCCTCTGATCTGTTCATCTGCTGTCATCTCAGGAGGATCTTTCCAAACTGCAAACCTGATCATGTCACTCCCTGGCTTTTAAGCATTCAGAGGTGTCCCATGCTCTTGAACACCAATTTTTTTTCCTTCTATTTTTTTTTTTAAGATTTTATTTTTTCAGGGATCCCTGGGTGGCGCAGTGGTTTGGCGCCTGTCTTTGGCCCAGGGCGCGATCCTGGAGACCCGGGATCGAATCCCACGTCGGGCTCCCGGTGCATGGAGCCTGCTTCTCCCTCTGCCTGTGTCTCTGCCTCTCTCTCTCTCTCTGTGTGTGACTATCATGGATAAATAAATTAAAAAAAAAAAAAAAAAAAAGATTTTATTTTTTCAGTAATCTCTATACCTAATGTAGACCCTGAGATCAGGAGTCACATGCTCTATCAACTGAGCTAGCCTGGCACCCCAGTACCAAATTGCAAACTTTCTTTCAAGCAGCAGAAGCCAGCTCCATCAGCCGCAAAGGCTGTGTGTGGGAGAAGAGGTCACACCCCCCCCACCTCCCACAAAGTGACCTTGGTCTTTTATCACCAACTCTGCCTCTATCTCTTAGACTGAATTGCCACCAGCTACGCCTGCATCCTACGACAGCCTCCTCCCTCATCTCCCTGCTTCCACCCTCAACCTTCTGTTGCCTCTTCTCACACAGCCGTCAGAGTGATCCTTTATTTTTCACTCTTTTTATTTATTATGCAAGAGAGAGAGAAAGAGAGAGAGAGAACAGGCACAAGCAGAGGGGAAGGACAGAGATAAAGGAGAAGCAGACTTCCCACTGGGCAGGGAGCCCAATGTGGGATTCAATCCCAGGACCCTAGGATCATGAATCATGAGCCCAAGGCAGACGCTAACCAACTAGGCCACCCAGGCACCCCAGAGTGACCCTTTAAAAAAACATAAATCGGGCAGCCCAGGTGGCTCAGTGGTTTAGCGCTTCCTGCAGCCTAGGGCATGATCCTGGAGACCCGGGATCGAGCCCCACCTGGATCGAGGCTCCCTGCATGGTGCCTGCTTCTCCCTCTGCCTGTGTCTCTGCCTCTCTCTCTCTTATTCTGTGTTTCTATGAATAAATAAATAAAAAATCTTAAAAAAAATAAATAAAAAATAAAAAAACATAAATCAAAACCTGTCACTCTGCATAGCTCGGCAATCACAAAGGCATTCCTGTGGCCTACAAGTCCCTGCATGATCTGACATTATCTCCTACCCTCCTCCCTCCTAACCATTTTGGCCTTCCTGCTGACCCCAGGACCTTTGCAGTTGCTGTTCTTCCTCAACCACTCACTCTTTCATCTTATTGAGGACTTTGCTGCTTTCCCTCACATTGCCCTGCCATATTTTTCTTCACAGCATGTGCCTCTATCCGACCTTATATTATACACCTACTTACTTATTGCCTTTTTGTCTCCCTGACTGAAATATAAGCTCCAGGATTGCAGGATGGTGGTCTTTTATTCAGAGACAAATCCCTCATGTCCAAAACAGGTTTACCAAGTATTTGAAGGACTGGCTGGCCTATCTAGAATCTTATCCTACAGATGACTTCTTCGTCCTGCCCAGCACCCCACAGAGCATGGCCACTCCCTTGTTTACTGCCCTGTGTCCAGAGCATGAGGCTCCAGGAAGGCCTGTATCTCGGGCTATTTTACTTCTCTAAGCATGTCTCTCCTGCTCCTACATGAGCTACTTTGAATTCCCAGGAACCAAGCACAGAAGAGCCAAGCTCAGCCAGGAGCTCAGTATGGGTGGCTCAGAATGCCCTTCATTGGAGGACCTCAGCTCTAAGGACTGGTAAGCCTGATCCTGACACCTGTCCCACTCTGCTCATCACTAACTTGGCAATGTCAGTGAGTGCCCACTCTGTGCCTGGCTCAGAGTAGCTGAACCAAAAGGACACTGCCTGCCTGCACAGAGCTTCAAATCCAGCAGGGGATGCAACTGAAGTTCACAGACAGAACAGTTTTGAGTTGGGAATAGTGCTCTGAAGAGAACCAGCAGGGTGGAGTAATAGAGATGTCAGGGGAGACCTACTTGACAATGGCGGGGGTGGTTTGGGAGAACCCTTCAGAGGCAGGGGCAAGCTGAGATCTGAAGGACGTGTTGGGGGGGGGTCACCCTCATGAAGACTGGGGAGTGGTGCCAAGGTTTGGAAGGCCCTGGACAGAAAGGTGCTTCTTGTGCTCCTGGGGAGCTGGAAAGGTACCCATGATACACCCAGAGCTGGAACATTGGGCCCCAATCCCGGCCCAGGGCTCTGTCCACTAACCACACATCCCCTGCTCAGACGCTGTGATCCCTATCACCTGCTCAGAGGCTGTGATCCCTATCACCTGCAGTGGACAACAGGAGCTGGGGTCAAGGGTCAGGGGAAGCCAGGACTCCTGGCTGGATTTCTAAGGAGAATCTAGGAGCTATGTCCCTGGGCCCAGCTACCTCTGGCCTCCTCAGGCTTCTGACCCCACCCCCTCCCTCACCCCCCTGACCTCCCAGCTCCAGGCTCTTTCCCTCTGGCCAGAGCTACTCACCCCACCCCCGCCTGGGGCGCTGCGTGGTATGGAGACTGGGGCCGCTGGCTCCTTGTAGCCACCATAGGACTGTGCCACCTGCTGCTGCTGGGGCTGCTGGTAAACTGGATGATGGCGAGGGAGACGGGATTCAGAAACCATCTTGCCAAACCCAATCCCTCCCGGAGCCCCCTTCTTCCCCTGCGAAGCCCCCATCATAGACCCTGCCCCCGGTGCCCATGCCCCTGCTGGGACAGGGCCTGAGACTTTGTGTGAGCACAGGTACGGCTGTGCATGGACATAGGGATCCCCTCCAGCATCCTCCCCAGCCCACGGCTGGCCTGGTCTCGGGCCCTCTGCTGCCACAGGCCTCAGGCTCACCTGGCGCGCTGGCTGGGATGTGGTGGGGCGGCTGCTGCTGCTCCTGGGGCCGCCGGTAGCTGCTGCTGTCCTGCGAATCTCGGCGCTCAGGTTCCACGCCCTCGCCCCCGCTGGGGCCCATGCGGCTCTTCTCGAACTCCTCGTGGTATTTTATCTGCAGCGGCAGAAAGTACTGGGTGAAGGACTTCTAGCAGACAGACCAAATCTCCCTTCCTGTTGCCATTTACTAGCTCCCAGGAGAGGAGACTCGCTGAGGGCCACAGGCAGAGAGAACCAGATTCTTGTCGGAGCTTCTTGGAGATGCTACTTAACCTTGCTGGGCTTCAGTTTCCACCTCTGTAAAATGGGACATTGGTGTCGACCTCAGGCCTTGCTGGAAGATGACAAAAACACCTGTTCACGGAGTACCTGCTGGGTGCCAGGCATTGCACTAGGTGTTTTACGTCACAGGCTTGTCAGCACCTTTGAGGGGCTCCCCACTGAACAGGTAAGAAGGACACGAAGGCACTGACAAGCTAAGTGAGTTGCTCAAGATCATGCAGATTCTCTTAATCATTAGGCAATTCTGCTTCTGAGGACCTGACCTCACAGAGCTCTACTGAGGACCCCACGCTGTGGGACCGCAACTGCAGGATCCTCCCTCTTTGTCAAGGAAGGGAGAAGAACACAGCCTGCCCTGTTATCTGGAGCAGAAGGAACCAGTGATTCTGTGCCTCAAGGCCTGATGGGAGCTGTCCCAGGCCAGGGCAGTGCCTTTTGGCCATCTCTTCCTACTTTCTCTGCTGCCTTCTCTCCCCCTCCTTGGCATTCACTTTGCAAGGAGAGCAAGAGTTAACATTTGGCCAGGCGGGGCTCACACTTAATAGCTGGGCTAAAGGTCTGCAGGCGCGGCCGTTTAGAACACCCTATTGCTTCTACTGGCTAAATGACACTCACCACAGCCTGGGCTGGGAAGACAGGCAGGGCAGCAGCGAAGCCTCACTTAGGGGCTGGGCAGGACCAGCCCTTTCCTCTCATGCCCCAGCAGGGACCCACACCGCTGTGGTGAAATGGGTTGAGTGCATCCCTCACGGGGAGGCAGCCAGGCCTGGCCAGCCTGGAAACCCACGGATTCCCCTAACTCCTGCTTGGAAGGGCACCCAAGAGGAAGTTTTCAGACACGAGGCCAGGGGCCTGCTCTCAAATTCCTAAGACAGAGCAAAAGGCGAGTGTCCCCGAGCTTCACTCCCTCAGTGATCCTAATCCACTGGTGGTGGGGGAGCGACAAAGAGGGGCCACCCCTCCTGAGGTCATTAGGCTCACAAGGCAACTGCCCTTCCGACTTTTGTCCTAGGGGTTAGAAAGGTCAGCTTCCTGTGTTTACTTTCTGTGAAAGAAAAGAGGCCTAACCCCAGGAGTCAGTGACCAGGGGAGGGAAGTGCATGTGTAGAGCGGACAGGGGGGCGGGGAGGGAAGGTGTCCCTACTGCTGGGGGCCCGGCTTCCCTGTGTGACAGCCCCCTTCTCAGAGTGTGGAGGGTGATGGTGAGCCCTGGGGAGAGGATATGTCAGTCCCAGCTCCTTTTTCATACCAAGGACCCAATGCCTAGTGTCCCCCATCAGTGTCCTAGAAATTCAGTCCTTTCCCCACCCCTGCCTCATCCCCGGAAGATCATCAGTTTTTTGCTAACTCATGTGACCCTGGGAGAGTCTCCACCCCTTTGGGCCTCAGTTTCTTGCTCTGGTACCATCTGTTCCCAGGAGGTCTTGAGGCTCTGGACCAGGTCTAGGAACCAAACTGGACTCCCTCACAAGCTGAAAGCAGGTATGGACACGCGTGTTTTCACGAGTGGCTGGGAGAATCAATCTTGTTCCTTACAAAGTCACTACACAGGAGTAAATATTTATAAAATTAGGGCCAGCTGCGTCAGATGGCTAGAGTCATGCGTGGCAGCCTGAACACAAGAGAACCCCACCCCCACCAAGGTACACACCACCTGTTACTGTTAATATTAATAACCTTCACATTTGCTCCGTCATTCACACTGAGTGCATAAAGGCCCTTTGCACATTATCTCCCTCGGCCCGGGTGATAATCACCCCCTCATAAAGAAGCTGGACAGGTACACTTTAATTCCCACTTTACAGAGGAGGAAAATGTGCTCAGACGTTAAATGACTTCCCAAGATAGAGCTTTCATTACTGGGTAAGGGCTGAGGCTGGTGACACAGGGACAGAGTCACAGCTAGATGGGCCCTTTTTTGGGGGCAGGTGCGGAGCATGGTGACCAGACACTCAAGTCCGCCACTCGTCCCACTTCATGTCTTCTGTTGTGAAAAAAATCTGAGTAGCGCCTCTCACTCGCAACAGGGATGATGACTATAAGGTCACCCTAACTTTGAGAGGAGAGGCAGTATGGTAGGGAAAGGGGGCTGAAAAAAGTGGGGTACAGCCCCCTGTCCAGGCCAACTGGGATGCCATTACACTCCATTTCTTCTTCCTCCCTTCCACAGCAATATGAGAAAATTGTGTTTTTCTTTGCCAACTGGCTGAATGGTGTGAGAAGCAAATAGGTACACTAAAGGGAAGCTAGGAGGGCACCTGGGGGGCTCGGTCGGTTGAAGTGCCTGCCTTGGGGCTCAGGTCATGATCCTGGGGTTCTGGGATCTAGCCCCACATTGGGGTTGCTGCTGAGAAGGGGCCTGCTTCTCTCTCTCTCTGCCACTCCCCCTGCTTATAACACGTGCTTATAACTCTAATAAATAAAATCAATCAATCAATCAATCAATAAATAGCATATTTGAAAGGGAAAGAAACATTTTCCAGACTCCGGGGTCTGGCTGGTCCCTGCTCCATGGTCGGCAGTTTGATCTCCCAAGAGCCCTGCTAGGGGTCACCAGAAGCACAGAGGTGTCAGTATGGCCTCAGCTTAAGAACTGTCATGTTCTATGCCCAGAAGATGCAAGAGTGCACAGGTGGAGGGGCGCATGCCCCTGCTAGCCAGGACTCCGGGATGACTAGCAGAGGGTCCATCCCAAAGCTAAATCAAGAAACTCCTTTTCTCTGCTAACCAATGTTCTGTTTTCTGAACCCCTGGCCTCCTGATTATGGTGGAAAACAAAGGTCTGACACTGCACGATGCCGCCACATGATTCCACATCATGGTCAGCAAGGGAACATAGGCTCTGAATGGAATCATCCACTCACTGGGCAGGGGCTATTTTTTATAACAATGTCTCCCACTTTTTGAGGGCCTGTTTTGTACCCTTACACAGATGACTCATTTCCTTTTCTCCACCAGCCCTCAACTACGTGTCACTATCAACCCCATTTTTCTTATAGATGGGGAAACCAATGCTTAGAGTGGGTAAGTGGTGGGTTATCAGAATCCAGCTCTAATATCACATCCTTACTTCTCAGCTACCATGCAATACTGCTCCCTATTACAGACTAACGATATATTTTTTATTTTTTTTATTTTAATTTTTATTTATGATAGTCACACAGAGAGAGAGAGAGAGGCAGAGACGTAGGCAGAGGGAGAAGCAGGCTCCATGCACCAGGAGCCTGACGTGGGACTCGATCCCAGGTCTCCAGGACCGCACCCTGGGCCAAAGGCAGGCGCCAAACCGCTGCGCCACCCAGGGATCCCCAGACTAACGATATTTTGTTTATAAAAGAAATGTAAATCTGTGTTCACTTTCATTAGTCATCAGAGAAGTACAAATTAAAACCCCAGGGCAGCTTGGGTGGCTCAGCGGTTTAGTGCCGCCTTTAGCTCAGGGCATGATCCCGGAGACCCAGGATCGAGCCCCAAGTCGGGCTCCCTGTATGGAGCCTGCTTCTCCCTCTGCCTGTGTCTCTACTTCTCTGTCTCTCATGAATAGATAAATAAAATCTTAAAAAAAACCAAAACAATAAGATACCACTACACCCAATCAAATGGCTAAAGCGAGGGCAGCTGGGTGGCTCAGTGCTTGAGCATGGCTCAAGTCATGATCCCAGGATCCCGGGATTGAGTCCTGTATCGGGCTTCCCACAGGGAGCCTGTTTCTCCCTCTGCCTATGTCTGCCTCTCTCACTGTGTCTCTCATGAATAAATAAATAAAATATATTTTTAAAAATGGCTAAAGTGAATAAGGCTAAGAATGTAGAGCAATGGAAACTCATCACTGCTGGCAGGAAGTTAAGTCAGTACAACCACTTGAAAAATAGATCAGTATTATCTGGTAAGGTGGAAGGATCATAAACTCTAAGACCCAGCAAATTCCACTCCACACATACACCAGGGAATATGTATGGGAACATCCACAGCGTGTGGAAGCAATCTAATGTCCAACACCAGAATAAATAAAATGTGGTATAAGCATCAAGTTGAATACTATACAGCAATGAAGAAGAATGACTATAGCTACATGCAAATATGTAGATGAATTTTAAACCCACTGTTGACCAAAGGAAGAAAGACACAACAAGAATAACTAGTATATGTTCAAAGTCATGGAAAACAAAACTATGGTGTTTAGGAATGCATAGTTGCATATCAAAATTAGAAAAAGAAAAACACAGCAGATGTTTTCAAAAACTACACTAGGGCTGTTCCACAAGCCTGTCTCCAGGTCACTTGACCCTGGACATAGAATTTTTGTTTGACTTTACTATTTACTACCAATTAGGCCCAGCCTCTAAAGACGGAAGCTTACAGAATATGTGCTGCTAATTATTTTTCACTGTTAGAAATGCTTTGCATTTCTGCCTGTGGCAAAGATATTCATTCCCGAAGTTTATGGCTTCATGGCCCTGTAGAACATTACCCAGTTCTGCTGATAATGGCAGGGCACTAGCCAGTTCTGTGTCTAATTGTATCCAGCACTTTCTTTCACTTGCTATGCCTCACATCTGCCTGCCTTATCCTCCCACAGAATTCAGTGAAATATATGATAGGTACTCGCTGCAGGAGAGTAAGGTTTTTAGCACTTTAAAAATTCTATTTTAAAAGGGAGTTTGGGCAGGGGGGAAGAGGAGTTCGGTAATGTTTCTTGACTTGCATGGTGAGTATGCACGCAGGTGTTCACTGTGTGTGTTACTGGGTGTTACATTTCACAGAAAAAGACACAGAACTGTAGATAGAAAATCAATATATAAGCAGATATGTGGGTAAACAAAAGCAGAGCTTCTCTACTGGGAGGCAGGGGTTCCCATAAAAGGGTCTCGGTCATGAAAATGTCCTAGTGCATTACAGCCATTAGAGCTCATGACCAAAGGCCAGAAGTCCAGAAGGATACACTACATTCCAGAACGTGAGGCCCTGGCCTCTCAACCCTTTCCATGCCTTTAACGAAGACACAGTCACCTCAGAAGCATAACTTACGAGCACCCCACCTCAAAAATTTTCACACATTCTCAGTACCAGACAATGAATGGCCCAACTTTTCAACCAAAGCTTTACTCCCTGCCTCTTCTTTAGCCACAATGTGGAAAGCAGGCAGGTCTGCCTTTACAGGAATGATAATTATATTGACAACATTGATCTGACGGATCATAGACTGCACACATCCAAAGCCTTTAAACACCACCTGGGGAGACCAGATACTTTTTCAAAATGTTCTTGCTTGTAAATCCTCTAATCTGGAGTATATTCCTCCAGAGAGGCAAATCCCATCTCTATGCCAGATGGTCTGACCTCTCTGGAAATAGCTAGGAGTCTTTGGGTGCTGACCGCAGAGGTGAGGGACAAACTACATCTAGGACACTATTTTGGATACAAACCAAAAGGTGTGGCTCTCTAAACACTATTTTTGCCAAAACTCTTCTGGAGGTTGGGACACCTTAACAATGACTCTAAGCATGGTTTCAAGTTCCCTTAGAGTCTGGGGATGTGGCCAGGTCTGGCACTCTCTGACTTAGGGCTGGGTGTAGCTTTTTCAGGCTTTTAAGTAATGGTTCTCAAACTTCACTGAGCACCACAGAAACCCAGCAAATGTGTTTACAATACTGGTTCCTTGATTTTGGCTCAGGTCATGATCTCAGAGTCATGGGATGGAGCTTCAGGTCAGGCTCCCCACTCAGTAAGGAGTCTGCTTGGGATTCTCTCCCTCTCCTTCTGCCCTTCTCACTGCCGTCTCTCTCAAATAAATAAATAAATAAATAAATAAATAAATAAATATTTTTTTAAAAATTTAAATGAAATAAAATGCAGGTTCCTGGGCCCCACTCCCAGAGATGCTCAATCAGGCAACCTATGCAGAGCCTGCCTGTGAGCCTGCATTTTCAAAAAATCTTCCCACATTGGGGCATCTGGCTGGCTCAGTCAGTTAAGAGTCTGACTTGGTTTCAGCTCAGGTCATGATCTCAGGGTTGTGAGATCAAGCCCTGCATCTGGCTCCAAACTCAGTGCGGAGTCTGCTTCAGATTCTTTCTGCCCCTCTCTACTCGTGGGTGTGTGTGCACTCTCCCTCTCTCTCTCTCTAATAAAATCTTGGGGCACCTGGGTGGCTCAGTGGTGGAGTATCTTCCTTTGGCTCAGGTTGTGATCCCACGGGTCCTGGGACCAAGTCCCGCATCGGGCTCCCCAGAGGGAGCCTGCTTCTCCCTCTGCCTGTGTCTCTGTCTCTCTCTTCGTGTCTCTCATGAATAAATAAATAATCTTTTTTTTTTTAAAGATTTTTAAAAATGAAAGAGAGAGAGAGAGAGAGGCAGAGACACAGGCAGAGGGAGAAGCAGGCTCCATGCAGGGAGCCTGACATGGGAGTCTTCCAGCTTTGCGGTCCACCTCAGATGTCCTAGCTAAAGCTGCAAAAGCAAAACCTGGTCAGGTTCAAGTTACCTCCTCCACCTCAGAACCGAGGACAATCAGCTAATTGCAGCCCAGTGGTTAATGATAAGATGGTTATCTCCTTAGGTGTAGATGTCTTGGCCACAGTAAGTTGTTACCAGAGCACCTCAGTAACACCTCCAATAACTGGGTATGGAATATTCTGGAAGCCTTCCAGAAAGGGAGACAGGGATGACTGGGCTTGCTTGTCTTCTGCCTCTAAAACCCACAGACTGGAAGCAATGAATGAATGTGCTGGGGTGTTGGGGTTGTAGATGAGAGCATGTGTCCTCACAATGAAAGGCCCCAAGACTAGAGTCAAGATTCCAGCTCTGTGAGCCACTCCAGGTTTTCCCCATTGCCCAAGGCTTCCCCCTCCCTCGCACTTGCCATGTGGAGAGCTAGAAGACACAGAGGTCTTTAACCCTCTTTACCCTTCAGAGGGTCTGGGCAGCTTCAGCAGGGAAGCTCTAGGGTGTGAGGCCAGACCCTGGCTTCTAAAGAAGCAACTGAAACAGGCTTTATTTATGTGTGTGTGTGTGTGTGTGTGTGTGTGTGTGTGTGTGTGTGTTGAGGAGGGTGAATTAGAGTCCTCCTAGCCCAAGGGAAGGCTCCCATTTCCTCAAGCCACAAATTTCAAACTATAGGTTAACAGTCTTGTTGCAAAACCCACTTAGCTACCCATTTAGTTAAGTCTGAAAAAAAAAAAAAAAAAAAAAAAAAAAAAAAAAAAAAAAAAAAAGTCTGCAATAGGCATCTTTACAAAATAAAATAGAATGGAAAATATCTAAAGGCTCTCCAAGTAGTAAGGGCTCTTTCATGAAAGCTTTGATTTGGTTTTCTCTCTAAATAAATAAGCACGCCTGTTTGGAGGGTCACTAAAGTGAAATGTACTTCATATCGTAGGTTGCAAAGTTTAAAAGCCAGGGTCCTGAGCATGGTTCTCCTGGCCTAGACTCTGAAACCCACCTGAGCCACTGTGGAGCACAGCACCCCACCCCCACCCCCACTCTCCCCACCCGCACACCTCATGCCAGGGAGGAGGAATGGGAAGGGATGTGGATCCTGGGGATGGGTGCCAGGTGGACCACCTGAAACCCAGGCCCTCAGTGACACTGGCCAACTTGCCAACTCCCTTCTGTTCTAGACATAAAGGGAATCGTTCGCCCAGGCTTCCATTTGTAGGACCTCCCAGTAGAGGCTGGCTGGCCACATGCTGCAACTCTGTACCCCAGGACTCTGGGTCACGGGTCTGCAGCCCATGCTCTGTGCTTGTGGCTCACAGCAGTGCTCCACCCCCACATGCCCAAAACCCCCCAGAGCTTCCCCACAAACCCAGATACACATGGGCTGCTAGTCCGTGGCTCTGCCAAGCAGGAAACCAATTCCTATCCCCAGCCACAGGTGCCATGGGCCCATTGATCTACTGCCCGCTCTATATCCAGGGCTGCCATAGGCAGACACTGCTGACTATCCCCAGCCCAGGAAGGCCAGACCAGAGGGTATGGGGCCAGCCAGCAAAGCCGGCTGGGGTTTTTACACAGGAAGGAAGAGCAAGCCGAGGTGGGGGTGGAGGCCGAGGGAGGGCGGAAATACTGCAATATCAGCACCCAGAGACAGACAGGAGCGGGGAGGGGGTGGGAGCTGGCCCCACCCTACTCCTGCCACCCAGTTATGACCTTTGTGCTTAGACAAAACAGCCTGGACCCTGGCACCCACCATAGCCAGGGGGGGAAACAACAGAAAAACTTCAGAGAGGCTGGGGAGTGATTTAGCACGTAGGCCCTCCCTGTACACCCTCTCCCACCACTGCATAAAAAAAAAATAGTGCTTTCATGGTAGAAATGCCAGGGTAAAGCAGAGAAATATGAGGGTACATAGAAAAAAAAGCTTCTGGGAATCCCAGACCTTTTCTTCCCTCTGCTCAAACAGCTGCCACCCAGGCACGCCCAGAAGAGCAGGGACAGCGGAGAACCGGCCTCTCTCACGCCTGCCAGGCCGGCAGGGAAGGAGCAAGGAGGGAGGGCGGCGGGTCAGGGTGGGCACCATGGCGGGCAGGGGAGCGTACGTTACTGATCTGGTCCTGGGTCTTCTTGATTCTCTGGAGTTCGGGTGTGTCTGCCACCACGCTGAAGCCTTTGCCCTTGTTCTTCTCAAACTCCTCCTTGTAGCGCACCTGAAGGGCCGAGCAGGGGAGACGGGTTAGAGTGGAGACAGGGCCAGCAGAGAGGGGCCTCGGCCTGTGGCCGCCTCTGAGGCAGCAAGCAGCTGGGAGGAAGGCCCTGACCGGAAATCCCCCTGCAATGGCATCCACCGCCCAGCCCTGAACTCAGAGCGGGAGCCTTCGCCAAAAAACGGTAGGCTACCCACAATAACCCATTAAGACGTATTCAGTGCATGCTGAGAGCCAAGTGCGTTACATGAATTATCTCATTTAAGTCTTACTGTATTCTAGTATTAGCTCCATTCTACAGATACAGAAACTGAGCCAGAGAGAGGCGAAGTCCACTGCCAAGGTCACACAGCTTGGCCATACACCTCCAGAGCCATCAGGGTGCAAACATTCATCTGCCTGACTCCTGACCCCTCACTGCCGGCCTATCCTGCCTGAAAGCGAGAGGAAGAAGGTTCTTTCCAGAGCTCCCAAAGACCGCCCCAGGCCTCACCCTAGCCAGGATGTGGCCCTACCAACCAAGAGCCTGGAAGAGTTTTTAAGCGACCAGCTGAGTGAAGGCTGTGCCAAGGGACAAAGCTGGCACCCAGAAAGGAGGGCGGTGAGACAGCCACTCGGAAGGACTCCATCAATGAGCCTTTGACAGGCCCGGTGGCTTCCTGGAGCCTGCCAGACCCGCTTCTAAGGTCAATGCCACATGAGGGGGTGAAATGGTAGGACACGGTCAGGACTTCAGGACAAGGTTCCGAGCTCCAGGGAAGAACCCTTACAACTCTACCACTGCCTTCCTCTTCTAAGAAATCCACAAAAACTCAAGTGCCAGAGGAATGCCAGTCAGACATAAGAAAGGACTTCCCGAACACTAATGGAATTGAAATATGAAAAATATCCTGTTCTCCCCTTGGGAGTTTTAAAGAACAGAATGGAGGGTGGAAATGCCCATGGGACAGACAACTGTTCCCTGGCTTCCAGAGACTTCACCGTCCTCCTCTGCAACCAGCTGTTCAATCCCACCAGCTGCCTGGACTTCCTCCAGGGGGCCGCACTATTCTGGAGGCAGGTCAGCCCAGGACATGAAGCCCAGGGCCTTGGGAGCTTCCAGGATGGGACACCCAGGCAGCTCTCAGGCATGGAGTCAGGAGTCACCTGGCCACAGGGCTGAGCTGAGCTGCGCCCTGACCTAACTGACAACATGAATGTGCATCCGCGGCCACGCCTGTCTGTTCCTCTGTGCACTGCTCCAGGGTCAGAGGTCCTGGTTCACCCTCTAGAGCCCTGCTTACCTACCCACCCATGGGGTTCTATATCCTAAAAGGTTTCAGAAGCTCCTTTGTTCTTTTCTTTTCTTTTCTTTTCTTTTCTTTGCTTTTTTCTTTTCTTTTCAAGAAGCTCCTTCATTCTGATCCAGACTGAAAACAAAGGCCTGGATGTACGACCCATCAGACTAGAAGTTAAGGCAGTAAATATGAGGACTGATCCCCTGCAACCCTCCCAGCATCAGCTCTTCCAGGAAGCCCTGGAACAGCAGTACTGGAGGTAGGGAGACTCTTCAGGAAAGGAAGGCATTAGAGTCTGAAAAATGTAGCTCCAGGTGCAGAAGCTCCAAATCCAGGGGCTCTGGCCTTGATCCCTCATCTGTAAAAGGGTCGTCACAGGAATCAGTTAAAACATGGGGAGGGGGCACTTCCCATCGCCAAGCTGGGCAAAGAGCCAGAGGGACCTGGTTCTAACATGTGCTCAGTCTCCCACCTGCCAAGCAATCGTAGGCAAATGACAACCTTTCGAGCCTCCATTCCCAATCTGTCTAATGGGGATAGTACCACCCATTCCAGTCAATGGTGCAGCCAAAAGACGGTGGCTCAAACACAGCAAATGCATCCTGGAGCATCATGAAGTTAAGGAAGGGCTCACCACCTCCTGATAAGGGCAAGTGTGGAAATGTTTTGTCAACATTAAAGTGCTGAACAAGTGCCAGACCCCCACTCTTTCCTCCACTTCCTGGCCTTGCAAGGGTCAGGCCCCTAATCCAGGGCAATAATTGCCATGGCGACACGACAATGACATCAGCTAGTTCCCAGGCTCAGGAACTGCCTCTCCCCCGCTGCTGGGGACTGGGGACGGAGAATTCATTTCACTCCTGGCACAGGCAGCCAGATAGGGCGGAGCCGGGGTGGAATGGAGACAGAAAGGATGGAGGGAGCTCGGGGCTCAGCACCTTTTTGCTGTGTGCCATTAGGCAAGTCAGTCCCCCTCTCTGGATCCCTGAGTGGGGGGCTATCCAGTTGCTCTCTAAAAACCCACCTAGCAGTGGTTGTGTGACTCAGTCGGTTAAGTCAGTCTGCCTATGGCCTAGGTCATAATCTCAGGGTCCTGGGATCAGTCCTGCATCGGGCTCCCTGCTTGGCAGAGAGCCTGCTTCTCCCTCTCCCACTGCTGCTCCCCCTGCTTGTGCTCTCTCTGTTAAATAAATAAATAAAATCTTTAAAACAAAAAACCTACCCAGCTCTAGAGTTTGTGATCATTTTTAAGTACCTGCCAGCCTTCACTATGAAGAATCAAGGTGAGAAAGAGTCTCTGAGAGGCCTTTTGGTGCTGGAGTGGGTGGCAGAAGTAAAAGGTAGAGAGCCAGTAATGTGGGGTGGACTCTGCCCAAGGTCATTCAACCCAGTTGCTCATAAGGGCAGGATGCAACTCTGCACTGTGGGGGGATGATTCCACACCTGGGCCTCTCATCCTGAAAATTCCCAAGGCAGGGCCCAGTCTGATGCCCGAGGCTCCTCCCACCCCACAGACACTGCCTGTGAGACTCTACTTTCTCTATGCATGTGTATTAATAGCTCCCTGGGACTACCTTGTTCATTACTTACCCCAGCAGAGTAGGTACAAATAAATGTTTGCAGTGTGAATGATGAGTGGACTGAATAGACACAAAATATCAGAACAGACTATTTAGAAAGTGTAATTTAGAATTTAGAAAGTAACTGCCTTGCTGACCTAAGGTAAGGAAAGATCATGACTTAAAAAAAAAAAAAAAAAAAAAAAAGGCTTTTCTCCTAAATAAACCAGTATGAAACAAAACAAAACAAAAACAAAAATTGTTTTTTGAAAAAAAAAAAAAAACAATACCAATAATTTCCACTTCCTATGTGCCTTCTCTGTGCTGGGCCTGCATACTATGTAACTTAGTCCCTTCTAAACAAAAAAGAAATCAGCTTTAGAATTAGACAGACACAGAGGCTCCTGGGTGGCTCAGTCGGTTAAGCATCTGCCTTCGGTTCAGGTCACGATCCCAGGGGTCCTGGGATGGAGCCCTGCCTCTGGCTCCCTGTTCTGGGGAGCCTGCTCCTCCGTCTGCTCCCACTCGTGTGCATGCTCCCTCTCTCTCTCTCTCAAATCAGTAAATAAAATATTTTTTAAAAAAATAAAATAAAATTAGAGATGGGGAGGAGAACGAATGAAAAAAGTCAGTGCTGGAAGCAATTACCAAAAGGTCAGAGTCTATTCTGCAGCTCCATTGTGCCCAGGCTCCATTTCCTCTCCTTTCCAGAATAGTTAAGAGTGAACGTTTATTGAGCACTGACTCTATGCCAGGAACTGTTCTTAATGCCTAAGATATACTAATATTCTCCATAACACATAATGTCATATATTCCACATAATACATACTATCCCCTCATGACCACCTTTGGAGAAAGGTAATCCCCATTTTACAGATGAAGCCACTGAGGCTCAGGAAGGTATAATATCTTGCCCAAAGTCACACAGCTAGTGGTGGCAGACCCAGGATCTGACCTTCAGCCGGCAGGTCGGAGTGACACAAGTATGTCGCCTGCAGTGCTGGGACAGATCATGCTGTCCTGAGTCTGGGATTGCACAGTGCCATAGAGTGTGACAATAGGGGAAAGAATGAAAGAGGCATTCTCCTTGCACTTCTGCCTGGGTTTCGGGGGCCACACAGACACTCCCAGCTGAAACTCCCCCCAACGATGTTGCCTCTACTCAGCCTGGGTCTAGGGGAAGGGGAGCTGCCTTGCGAGGAGAGTACAGCTGGGCCCCAACCTCCAGTTCCCTGCCTCAGCCAGGCCTGGGCAGGACCACCCAGAGGGTCATTTCTGGTCAGTTCTGTGGTTACCTCCCCCGCAGAGGAGGCTCCAGGTGTCCCAGACACCCAAAGTACCACTTTGGGAACCAACCTAGAGACAGGAAAACAAATAAAGTTGAAATAGCACTGGCAGCTTCCAGAGACTGAGGGGGGCTGAGATACCCATGAGGCCAGGAAGGGGTTCTGGAAAGAGACCAAGTGACACCCTGGTGGGGTGGGGCCGGGTAGGCAGAGGAGGCTCCCACTTCCCTTCCTGCCAGCCACATACTGCTCTAGCCAGCCCTGCCCCCCACAGCAGCCACAGGAACCAGAACCTGTCACCACCCCCGGCCAGGCCCACTCAGCCCTTCCAAGCCTCAGCGCATCAGCCCAGCCCCCAGCCTCCAGGCGACAGGGGGTTTGCTGTCCCCATTTTCCTGGGGAGGAAAAATGTCCTCTGAGAGGACAGGAGCCAGGCACAGACCACAGAGCTGGGGGCGAGGCAGAGGGAAGACAAACCCAGGCTTGCAAGGAAGGCAGGGCCCTGGCCTCCACCCTCCTTACCCTAGCCACCAGCCCCCAGGAGCCCAGCTGCAGGTTAGAGCTGTGTCCTTGGCACAGAGCCCTGACTCCACTCAGAGCAGAGGCAAGGCGAGCTCAGGTCAGTTCCACCCAGCTCCCTGCCTGCTCCCTCAGCCCCGGCTCGAAGTCTCTCAAAGTAAGTCCCTAAGGCTCATGAGAATCACCAGGATAGCCAAAATGCAGATTCCTGGGCATGGCCCAGACTTGCCAACCAGAAACCCCTGTGTGGAGCCTAGGAATCCGCATTCTAGTTCTCTCAATCTCTCTCTCTCTCTCTCCTCCTGCCCCCGACCTGTCTTTCTCTTCCTCTCCCCCCATCGGTAACCGTGCATCCTGTGGGCTGAGAGTAAAGCTGGGTGCCAGCCACATCAGGCTACGGAACTGGCAGGAGCAAAGAGCTTGAAATCTGCCTCTGTCACTGGGCTCTGGGCCAGTGGCATGGCCTATCTAAATCTGTGTTTCCAAAAAAAAATAAATAAAAAATAAATAAATAAATAAATCTGTGTTTCCATCTGCAGAATGGGAATTAAAAAATCCCTCCTTCATCAGGTAGTTGCAAGGATTATATGCAGTCAGGGCCTGGCCCTCAGTGAGGACCTAATGGAGAATGATTGCCATTCTCGCCATTTCCTCAGCCTTCCTGAAAGACGGGCGGGCCAGGAAGCCGGGAGGCAAGCAGCACAGAGGCCAGGTCCTGGGGGGATGGAGCGAAGGTGGAGCAGGGGAACTCAGGAGCCTGAGCCCAAGCCTGAGCCCGAGCCCGGTGCTTCCTCCTACAGACCCCACCCCTGGGGGACCTAGTTCCACCTGCAAAAAGAGCTACAACCACGCTTTTGTGATGCTGCCAAAGGCTAAGGAAATTAACAGGGTTTGAATTTCTCCTCCTGAGAATAGGGGTGTGTGTGTGTGTGTGTGTGTGTGTGTGTGTGTGTACGCGCCTGCCCTTGCCTCTGCCTGAGTATGCACACACTCTCGCACCTGTGGGACCTGCACCTTTTCAAAGTCCTGAGGTCCCCTCCCCACACCTCTTCTTCCAGGTCCCTCTGGTGGAGCCCCCGGCACTCAGGGTTCTGACTGCCCCCCTCAAGCTGTGGGGGTGAGTATAGGTCGTCCTGGATCCTGTGGCCTGCACACCCCTTGGAGCCCCCTCTACCTCTGGCCCCCTGGGACTCTACAGGATTGGGAGTCCCAGACACTCATCAGCTGTTGGCTAGGGTCTGACCAAAATCTTCGCTGTGCAGACCAGCCCTAGGCCCCAGGGCTGCCTCAGTCCCTCTTCCTGCCTCAGTCCCTCTTCCTGCCTCTTGGACCACCCTGGCCTCCTCAGCCAGCAGAGGTCAGGACTCCATATCGGCTCCCCCTTACTACAGGTTCCACGGAAAGCAGGTCAGCATCCGGGTTGGCAGATGTAACCTGTGGCCGACAGAAAACAGCTTCCCCTACTTGCTCCTCTGGCTGCTGTGGGACACACAGGAGGCCTGAACGTCAGGCCAGGACTATAACATGGTCAAGGTCATTGTACTTGGGAGTGGAAACTTCATGTGAAAATTCACTTACTGTGCGTGTCAACAGACAAAGCGTCAGTCCCTCCTCTGACACCCACCTTGGAGTGGGGTCAAGGATGAATGAGGCCAAGTAACTAAAAGTGCTTGCTAAGCTATCAAAGTTCTCACCAGCACCAGGAACTACTGTGTTTATTATCAAGGTAGAGATAAGTTCTCCTTAGGGAGCTGGGTAGAAAATTAGAAAGAACAGAAGTCTCAGAATTAGCCAAGCCCTCCTTCAAGGTCAGCAGTATCCCTTCTCTCAGCCCTAGAGTGGTAGTGACCCTGCCAACTGCACAGGCTCACGAGGTACCCAGGGCATGAGGCGCTCGATACCATAGCAGTTCATATCATTCTACCCCTACTACCCATATGGTCTTAGCAAGTCCCCTCATGTCTCTGGGCCTGCTTCCTCATCTGCGCCAGGGGAAAAACAGCTGCCAGGAAGAGTCAATGAGAGAATGCACATAAAGCCCTCGAGAGCACAGGGCTGGTTCTCCTTCCCATGACCTCCTGGGAGACAGGGACCCCAAGAGGTCATGTTAACATCAGACAGCAGGAATCCCACTCTGGAGGGATTAGGAGAGATCCCCCTCTGTGACCCAGGTGGATCCTCTGCAACATGTTCCCGGCCTTGGGCACCCTGTCCACTTGGCTAAGTCCCTTGGTTGGGGGTGGGGGGGGGTCTTTGCCAGAGCCTCAACCCACCCCCATCCCCCACCGCCAATCTGGGCCAGGATGGTCCCAGAAGCCCACCCACAACTCCAGGCAGAGGGACCTGTTCAGGTCCCACGGCTCTGGATTCTTTGCTTATTCCTCGCTGTTCCCTAAAGGGACCCTCCCGGGTCCTTCCTGGGGCAGGAGCCCATCTTCTCCCCTGCAACAGTGGCAGGCATCACTCCCCACAAAGCAGGTACTCAAAAAAAACCAAGCCCTAGGAGACAAAGGTGGGACAGGCCCCAGGGCAAGGCCCCCTCCACAGCCTGCCCTCTGAAGGGTGGAGGAGGTTCGGAGACATGGCCATAAAGGGTGGGCTGACCTCAGATTGGCAGGAGCCTGGAGAGGTGAGTCCCGTCCTTTGAGGGAGGGCATGAGTAGAGAGTAGGGAGACAGGGAGGCCCTCCTGGAGGAGGTAGGCTTTAGAAGCCCCGTGAGAATTCCTGGAGCAGAATCAGATATCCATATCTCTCCAACCCACATTAGGTAGAAGGAGGAGGGGGCATGCCTTCCTCCACTTCTTTGATAAAAATCAGGAAATATGAAGTAACCAGGCGCAGGGGTGTGGGGGCAGGGAGACAAGGCAAGTGCCAGGATTTCAGCACCTTGGGCTTGCTGAGTAACCACAGGAGGAAGGAGCCCTTGCCAAATGCAGAGGTTACAACAGGCCTCCCTCCCCGCCAGGCCACAGTGCCACCCCGCCCCCTCACCTGACTCTGGAGCTCGCTCTGTTGCTTGAGGCGGAGGTTTTCCGGGGTGTCAGCCACCATGGTGAAGGACTGCTTGGGGTAGTGTCTGCAGGAAGGAAATAAAGAGTGAGGTCACTCTGGGGAAGGGGCAGGAACCTCTGATGAACACCATGTAATTAAAATTAAAACTTAAAAAAAAAAAAGTAGTAGTAAAGAGGAATGGGACATGCATATCCAGGGGGACTTCCTGGAGGAGGTGGTGAGAGAAAATGCACACATCCAGAGTGGTGTTTCAAGAGGCTGACAAGGTCTAACTCAACTGAAAGGTGGGGACACATTAGCATGATGTCAGAAAATCAGCTTGAGGGACGCCCGGGTGGCTCTGCGGTTGAGCATCTGCCTTAGGTTCAGGGCATGATCCCAGGGTCCTGGGATCAAGTCCCACATCGGGCTCCCCACAGGGAGTCTGCTTCTCTCTCTGCCTGTGTCTCTGCCTCTCTGTGTGTGTGTGTCTCATGAATAAATAAATAAAATCTTTAAAAAAAAAATGAAAATCAGCTTGAGGTCCCCGAGTGACAGATAACACTATAAGAAAGGCTGATGTTCGCCTGGTGCCTTAGTTCATCAAATCCCCACAAACACCCTCTTTTCCTGCTCTGACAGAAGGGAGAACTGAGGCTCGGACAAGTTGAACAATGTGGCCAAGGCACAGGGCCAGTAACTGGTAGCATCTAAATTTGCACCCAATCTCCCTAGGGCCCAGCATCCTGTACCAAACCCTCTAGTCTCCAGACACAGGACAGACCGGAAGCCTGTTCCCCAGAAAGAGCGCTGGCTTGGAGGTACCAGGAGCCAGGGCAGCCTTCAACTCCAAGACTGCAGGGACCTCCAGGATAATACGAGGGGGCCTCAAGGACCTCACTTGAGTGGGCAAGTGAGTGCCCCCTCACTTCCCAGAGGAGGAAATGGTATGCTGGTGCCAGGCGCTTAGCACTTCGCTGTTTTCATAATTAACTTATTTATCACACTGGTTTCTTGTCCTCTCTCTACTTCTCCCTGAGGTGAGAGGTTTCTGGTCTCTTTTGTCCACTGATTTATCCCAAACTCCTTAGAACAGTAGCTGGTGTTCAACAGATGTTTGTTGGATAAATGAATGTCACACAAGGCACTGCACTGTTCTAGGCCAACACTAGAACTCGAGTCTCCTATGTCCACTGGGCCATCACCAAGTCCCTCAGCAAACCAGCTATTGACAGGCAGCCTTGAGTCACTGGTTTGTGGGTATGTGCTGCTATGTAACACGGTTGCGGGTCCACACAAGTTCCAAATAGTTCATAGACTGGTGAGCAGCTTCTCTGAGCAGGAGCTGAGGTCTGGCTGTCTGGTCATTTGCAGGCCTGGGTGACCATACCTCACCACAACCATGATCACCTGCGGATTTCTAATTCACAGAAGAAGGTCCTCAGCCTTCTTCTAGGTATGTTCCACCCCGGCTGGCTGATACGCCCTAGAGCCAGAAATGAACTGCCCTCCTACTGTGCGCTCACCAAAGCTGGAAGGTTCTTGCTGGCAACACGCTGAGCCAGAGGTACCTGTGAACACAGGACTTCCCTCCAGGCCACCACTTGTGAAGGGGAAGACTTAGGATTTGCAGAACTAAACCAAGGTGGCTAGGGAGGGGAGGGTGACTAGAATGGACACAGCGCTGGGCTCTGGCCCTGCCACTGACTCCCTGGGTGATGTTAGCAAAACCTTTTTCCGCCTGGGCTAGTTTCACTGTCCTGGACTAAGGTGATTCCGGCTGTACCCCACCCCCAGCCTCCACTGCCTCTCCTGGGTCCTCCCTCCCACATCAGCTCAGGCTTTCAGCAATCCCAGCAGAGGGAGAGGACAGAAAAATAAACACAGGTGCCTGCAGCTGGCAACAGAAATGGCCCATGGATGAATGAGGGGCTAGGGCTATGGATCCAGGCCCCAGGCTTGGCCCAGCTGCAGGAAGCTAGGGCCACCCACAGGTGAGGTGCTCCATTCAAAATTCCTTAGCAGTTCCAGAAAAAGGGAGGGTCATTGGGAGTCTGTTCCCGGATACCAGAAAGAGAATAGCAGGAGGCATCCAAGCAAGATCTTTAGCAGAAATGGCTAAGGTCGTGGGAGGGAAGGCTTCAGAGATGACCCTCCCACCAAATCAGAGTCCTTCTGAAGGTGTCATGGAGGTGAGGAGAGCATCCTGTAAGTAGAGACTCATGTGGCAGAGGAGGGAGGTAAGATCCTGACACCAGAGGAAGGAAGGGAAGACACCCCCACCCCCACCCCCACCCCAGGCAGCTCTGGCCCAGGACTTGAAGGGTCTGTTCCGCGATGGCATTGCTTAGCACTTGGTGGGGAAGGGTGGCCGGTGGGCTCAGCAAACACGCATGTTCTGGAGCCAGTCTATAAACCTGGGCTTTCCCATGTGCCTGAATGTACAAGGTGAAAATGGAGGGCCAGCTCCGGTGGTCCAACGACAGCCAGACGCAGGCACCTGCTGTGCACCCTCCACTCTGCAGTTCTCTGAGGCTTCTACGGCGTACACATGCCGCCGTGTTCCTCACACGCAGTGAATACAGAGATGGGCCCTCTACAACCATGGGTGTCTCCTAGATGCCTACGGCCAGCAGGTCCACACCCGACAGCACGCGTTCCAGGCCACATTCCCACATCTCTGCCACTGCACCAGAAGGGTATCGGGAGATCCACCCCAACAGGCAGCAAGTGTCTCTTGATGATACTGCCAGGTGTTTCACCTTCTCTTTGGAGCCATCATGACCATCCCCTGCCCCCCCCCCAGCCCCAGATCTAAGCACCCCATGGCCAAGCCAATCCCATCAGAAGGGAAGGGGAGCTGAACCTAGATGCGCATGCAGCTTAATCTGGCAGGAAGGGGGGGAAGTAGGGAAGATTTTAATCCTGCATCAGATTAACTAGATCACAGTGGAGCTCCAGAACCTCCAGTCTCTTACCCCACCTCTTAGACCCAACCGTGGGCCGGAGGAAGGCAGGCAGACATCTATTCGGTCAAACCCATCCCCTCCCTACAGCCCCCAGCCCTGGCGAGACAACCGTGCCTTCCCCGCCTTCCCTTCCCTTGCTCACTGCGCTTCAGGTTCCCATAGCAACCCCATCCTCAGCTCCAGGCAGGAGCAGCAGACACAGAGAGTCTGTGGGGGGTGGGGGAGGCGCCCATGGCAAGGGTGTCCTCAGCTGCAAAGGAGCCCATGAGGGCCAAACCAGGAGACTACGGATGCAGGATCCTTGGAGACCGTGGCAGTGAGGACGACAGGAGACACTGTGTTTCGGGGGGAGGACCCCAAATGTCGGTGCTGTGCCCTTCCCCCACCAGCATGACTGCCTTCCAAGAGGGCTGCAACTGATTTGACCTCCTTCCTGAGAAGCTGCTGGGAATTCCACCTTCTGCTTCCCTCTGTCCTCAGACTGAAGCTCTCCCCACCCATCACCCTCAGATTCCGGTCGGTGAACAGATGTGTGTGTGTGTTTGCCCATGTGGGCGCTGAGGCAGATGGGGGGTCATCACCCCAGCTAGTGACCCTGCTGGCACACCAGCCCCACCAACAGGCCAGACCATGGTGAGGGAGCAGGGAGCCAGGGTGGGAAGAATTGGGTGTCCCAACCCTACCTAGAGCTGGGTGCAGAGCATGGTTGTTCTTTGTCCTTTCTGGTGGCCGGGCTGCACCAGCCCCTTGCTATCATTCCAGGCAGTGGGCCCTCTCCTGACACCCTTCCCCACCTTTGACTGTGGTATCAGCTGCTCTGGGGGAGAGGGAGACATGCAGACTGTCCAAGTCCACTAGGGCAGGAAGCCTGGGGAGGGGTGGGGGTGGGGGGCTGCCGGGAAAGGGATCTAGCATCCATGAGGGCAAGATCAGGGACCAGCAGGGCAATCAGGCAATGGCTAGCAGCAGCCGGGCCTCTGGGAGAACTTAGAGGAACACCAAGTGACTTCTGGATAGACTGTATCCTGTGCATATTCTCTCGTGAAAACTGCTACAAGGCTTTGGGTTAGAAAAGGCAGGTATTATCACTGTGTCTGTTTTACAGATAAAGAAGCTGATGCTCAGTGTCAAGGACAAAGACCTTGCCCTGTGCACTCCCTCCTCCCCACCGGTGCCCAGGCATCTAGGGGCAGGCTGACATCTCTCTCAGATGGACCCCAGTCCACCCCCAGCTCTCAGAGCTCTGGGGAAAGATGTGCTTGGCGGGGCGGGTGGAGAATGAAGTACTTTATCTTTCAAACCCCACCAGTTCCCCCAGCTTGGTCATCATGAGAGACCCTCTGGAGGTCAGAAGGCAGGCAGACAGGCCGAAGCCACCTACTCCTTAAAACTTTTCTAAAGCAGGTATCTCAAGAGTCCAGCCAACGACCCACATGGATGCAGGAGGAGGGTCCTCCACCTCTCAGGGGCTTTCCCTGAGGACCTCTGAGTCACCTTCCTGATCAGAAGGACTATGAGGACAGGTGGGATGCAGAGAAGCTGCTAGGCTCAGGCTTCAGGCACACTGGAGACAGGGACAGCTTAGAGGGCACGGCCCCACTCCCGCTCCTGCCCTTAGCTGCATTCCAGAGGCCAAGCTAGAATAGACCAGAAAGCCCGGCTCTCCCTTTCTACAAGCAACCTTGCCCCTTTCAGCCTTGGACCCCTTCAAAAACTACAGCTTTTTGTTCAGGGAGGAACAAAAATACATCAACAAAAGCAACAAGGAGCCTTTGGTTTTACCAAAAGAAAAAAAAATAGCCCCTGCATCCTGCCTCTGGAAGGAGCGGCCGATTCCCCTGCTGGGAAGGCTGCCCACGGGCCAGCGGGGAGGGCTACTTTCTAACCCAGTTTCTCCCCAGTCCCCCAGGCCTGAGGGGCTGAAATGGTGGGGATAGGAAACAACAAGGAAGCACTGTTTGACCAGTGGAAAAAAATGAACAGCCAGAAAGATCAAGGCCAGACATGAAGAATTTACCAGCCCTCAGGTATCAGAGACCAGATGAAAAATCAAAGCTGGTAGCTGTCCCCAATAGCAGTACGCAAAGAAAAATGATTCTGCCAAGTTGGGTAAGGCATGCAAACTGGGCCTCAGTTTCCTCATCTCTAAAATGGGGGTATCAAACCAAAAAAATAAAATAAAATAAAATGGGGGCATCAGGGACGCTGTGTGGCTCAACAGTTGAGCGTCTGCCTTCGGCTCAGGTCATGATCCCAGGGTCCTGGGATCGAGGGCCGCATCAGGCTTCCTGCATGGAGCCTGCTTCTCCCTCTGCCCGTGTCTCTGCCTCTGTGTGTGTGTCTCGTGAATAAATAAATATAATCCTTAAAAAAATCTTTAAAAAAATTAAAAATAATAAATAAAATAAAATGGAGGCATCAAGAAACAAAGTGGTCTCTGAGTTTCCTTGAGGCCCCAACATCTCTGAGGGTAAGACTTTGGGGATGAGAGTGGTGGTGGTGGGGGGGAGTGCTGCATCTGGCCATGTGGATGCCCCATTGAGCCTGCCTCCTCCCTCCCCAACTCGAATCACATCCTCTCACTCCCACTCCTGGTGCTACACCCACTCCTTGGGACATCTGATCCCATTTTCTCCCCATCAGAGGCAGGGAAGAGGGAAGCAGCAAAGCCCCAGGCCCCAGTCCTGGATCTACCCACCAATGAATCCAGGGACACTTTGAGCACCCAACCTCACCAGCACAGGCCTCACACACTCTGAGACCCGAGGGAAGGAGCAGGATGACAGTCCCTTATTCTCCAGAGCCATCTCCATCCTCATTAGCCCTTCACCACAGAGCTCAAGGAAACTGAAGGACGGAGGGAAGTCTGTAGGCGGTGAAGAGGGGGAGGGTGCTTCTGAGTGTGCCCCCTTTCTTCC
The DNA here is from genome assembly GCF_018345385.1 of Vulpes lagopus. Classification (NCBI taxonomy): domain Eukaryota; kingdom Metazoa; phylum Chordata; class Mammalia; order Carnivora; family Canidae; genus Vulpes; species Vulpes lagopus. The sequence continues at coordinate 38,085,943 of NC_054835.1, read as the reverse complement.
CTGGCCTGCCTCGTCCATGTCCACCCCCACACTTGACAGCCCAAAAAGCTGGTTCCCCTAGTCTGAATCTCTGCCTCAGGTGTGCAGGCTACATTAACTCATGGCCCGGAAGAGGGAGGAAAAGGCCACATTCTCCCCACCCCCACCCCACCCCTGACCTCCACACTCCTAGACTATTTGCATGGAGACAAAGGGGCAGGTTTGTGCGTGCCAGCCCATCAGCCACACTTTCAAAAAAGGTAGTTTACAAAACAAATAATGGAGGGCATAAATATTCCTCTAACAGAAGGAGCAGACTCACTCCACTTATCTAGAATTTCACCAAAGAACTTGATTGACAGTGGTTCTTGCACCACCAGCCATGGTGCAAAAGTGGAAAGGTGCACCTCTACCTTGCCACAGCAATGCCTGGATGGCTGTGCCTGGGGAATGTGAACACAAACGCAGCCTATTCAGTCTGACTTGGCATTTCTTCCCAGCCCCACACCCAAATAAGTGTGTGTGTCTGGATACACACCAGGTATGCATTTAAGGGCATGTCTGTGGGGGTCCATGATGGCCCAGCAGGCTGGCTGTGAGCTCTAGCCTGTGTTCTCTATGTTGGCTAAGCCCAAAACAAGTCTGGGGCAAGGAGAGAAACTGAAGAGGCCTTTTTGCTGCTTACAGTCACTTTCTAGAACTATTAAAATCTCAGTCTTGAGAAGCCACCAGGGAATGACAGACAGCCTTCTTCTCTCTTGACCACCCCCTTGCAAGATCCTGGCTCAGAGACTGGCCAGAAATAGGCACAACATAGAAGCCTCCCTGCACGCCAAACTCACACACTCACTCACCAAGTGGGTCCAACTCCCTAGCAAAGGGCCAGGAGAGATCTCTGGTCCCTCTGAGTCTTGAACAGGAGGTACTGCTGAGAAGGAAGGAAGCCAGGCCTGAGGTCTACAAAGCGAGGCCAGGATGGGAGTGGGGGCAAAGCTACACCCTGGGAAGCCCCAGGACTCAGGAACCTGAATGTCACTGGAAGATGGGGCCAGAGGAGAAAGGACACAGGAGGGAATGAGGAGGGGACATCAGCCCAGTGCACATGGCACATGGCAGGTGCTCATACTCTTTGGTCTAGGGGCCAGCACCCCTGGGTAGGAATTTGTAACTGGAGAAACTGAAGCTCAGACAAGTCTAGAGGGTATTGCTCGCAAGCCAGGCCCACTACATCTGGCTTATTCTGGACTTGCTATGTCAGGTTTGCTGGCCCAGACTAGCAGCTCTACAGCGATGCAGTCGCCCCCACTGAGAGAGTGTGAATGCCTGGGGCAAGGTGCTACTCTGCTCACTCCCAGCTGAAGTGAGGCCCTGCTAGGCCACACATCCACCGGAGGTCTCGAGGAGATCTCGGTCGGTCTGGAGGTCTCGAGATCTCGGCTCTCATTCAGAGTCCTCCCTAGATAACATCCCAGCTGAGCCAAAGGTCAACTGGGCAGAGGCTAGGGCTGTAAAGGCTGGGGAAACAGAGAAGGGCCAATCTGCTCCTATGGCCAGGGTGGGGGTGAGGGAGCCAGGAACCTCTGCCTGGGCAGTTTGGAAGCAACATCCCGGAAGCGGTGCTTCATCTCCTGCCTCTCCTGGAGACCCCAACACCTGCAGGAGTCCCCCAGCCCCCCTGCTTGCTGCGGCCTCTCCAGAAGAAGTTAGAAGAGCTAAGCTGGGACTCTGGCATCAGGCTGAAAAAACGCAGAGAAATCAAGGACAAACCTCTGACTTCTTTCACCAACTCCCAATGCTCACTGAATTCTAGACTACTAGAGTCTTAGGAAAAGATGTGAGTAATCATCAGTTTGTTCCCACCCACCAGGCTCTGGGCTAGGCCACGCTTCTGCCTAGAGAGGCAGAGGCTCAGCAGCTGCCCCCAGAAGAGCCTCAGAGCCCAGAATCTAGCTTTGAGTGGTCTAGTCCTGAAGGGGTTAAGCTGCCCCAGCCTCTGGGCTCTACTGAACCCCACCCCACTCCTCATCGGAGGGAGGAGGGAGGAAGTGGCAGAGAATCAGGGCTTGTGTGAGCCTTTAAGAATCCTAAGAATGTCCCATTTCCCTTGGGGGGGTTGGGAGGGGTTGGTAGGGGGAAGAGGATCAGTGGAAGCTAATAGAAGAGCAGAGGCAGCTGAAGGAGGAGCCAGGACAGAGCTGTGACCCTCCTTCTACCCAGGGGCAACCTTCTGGTGCCCCAGTCCCTCCCAGAAGGGACAATGTCCAAGCTGCTTCTTGGGCTTGAGATTTGTGTCAGAAATCTCCTTTCCCAGCACCTGGCACCGGCTGGCACATAGCAGCTGGCAGGCAGTAGGTGCCTGATGAAGGTTCAAACCCCAGGGAGATGACACTGTGGTGTTAAGAGGGCACTGGGGGTGCCATAAAGGAGAGACTGCCTTTCAAAGGGGTTTAAGCCCCATCCTTTTTAGCCAAGTCCCAGGGCTGCCCTTCTGGCAAACTTCGGCTTTGGAGAGCCTCCTGACTGAGAAAAAGCCTAGACTCAAGTCAGATGCTGGATTCTTTGAATATTGATTTTGCCACTGCTTAGTGACTTGACCTTCTGAAGCCCTCACCTAGCAGAGCAGGAGGGGGGAGGGGGCAGGGTGCCATGAGGTTGTGTGTGTGTGTGTCCCCTCCCCCACACTGGGTTTACACTTGCTACAGATGAAGTCAACTTGCTACATATGAGGTCAACATGCAGGTGGAAGGTGGTGTGCTCTCTGGAACTGCATGGGATGGGAGGGGGGTGTCCTGGATGGAGTGAGTTCCCCACCTCTCCCTCTCTCCTCACAGCAGGATAGGCTGCAGGTCCCAGTGTAAAAGAAACAGAGCCCCAGCCAACTCCACTGGAATCCACAGCCTCCTTCACCAGGCAGGGAGGGAAGAGATCTGCTCCCAGGCTGGGCACCACCTGAACATTGCCCCCAGTTCTCAAGGGATGAACACCGGGAAGTGCTAGAGCCGGAAGCCCCCAGAGCCTAGTACCCAGAACATCTGGCAGAGGGCGGGTAAGAGAGAGAGATGAGGGGAGGCAAAACCAAGGGAAGGCAAAACTGACAATTCTCACAACAGGCCAGAGGACAGTCCCCTGAAGGACCAAGCTAGGCCCCTCTCACACGGCGGGGTGCAATGGAAGGGTCAGGCCTGCTTCGCAGAGACCAGAATGTTCACTGAGTTCACTTGCTTGCCTGGGTTTGAACTAGCCTCTCATGGCCACATCATCTGGGGCAAATCCAGTCCCTTTTCCAGCCTCAGTTTCCCTCCCTGTAAAATGGGCATATCAGCAGCCCTTACTTCATTCTGCTGAGGTGAGGACTAAGCATGATGAGTGCTTATCAGGTAGGGTGCAGGAGTGCTGGGCAGCCTCGGGGAACAGGAGGAAGGGAGAAGGGAGGGAGGGAGGCAGGACTCACGCATTGCAGTAGGGGATCTTCTCATAGCCCTTGTAGTTTTTCATGTTGAGTGTCATCTTGCAGGTCTCGCAGTGGAAGCATGCTTTGTGCCAGAACTAGGGACAGAAGCAGAGGGAGGACAGCCATCAGAACCAGGACTTCAGGGAGGGGCACTCGGTCCCAGGGACTGGAACATGGAATCACTCTGGGTGAGCTGGGGCCATCTCAGTGGTTCCGGCACCTGCTGACCCTCCCCTTCCTGCCCCCACTTGCCACGGGCCAGCTGTGTGAGCTAAGAGGGAGTGAGGAAGAGGCCAGATACAGCAGGGACAAGCTGCCCCCAGAAGGTGGGCCCCACCTCCCCAAGACCACTGTGCTGCTCCTATGTGCGCGCGCGCGCACACGCGCACACACACACACACACACACACACACACACACACATATGCAAGCTGGAGAAGCCTCATTGCTTATGCAAAGCCGCACCAGGGTTGCTAAGAAGCCATTGGAAGAGTAGCTCCTCAGCTTTGACAGGGAGTAGAGAAGAGGAGGAGGGCCCCAGCCACCTCGGCACTCCTTGCTCCCGCTCCAGGGCCCTGAGACACCCATGACACCCACGAGGCCCCGGGACCGTTCCAGCTCTCACCTCCCACTTCCTGGGGAACCTGGAGTGGGAGGTGGGTGTCCCAAGCTCTAGTGACCCACCACACCCAGACCCTTCCTACCCTTCCTCACCCTTCTCCCAGCCCAGCCAGACCACTGGTGGGACAGCACGCCCCAACTGCTCTCCCTCTGAGGCACTACAGAGCCTTGCTTGGAGGTGAACGCGCCCCACAGTGGACATCCCAGCTCCACCCTGACCAGCTTGTGACCTTGGTCAGGGCCTATGCCTCTGAGCCATTTCCAGGTCTGTAGAATGAAAATAAGAAAAACAGGGCAACCGGGTGGCTCAGTCGTTGAGCGTCTGCCTTTGGCTCACGCTGGAGCTCCACATTGGAGCCTTAGACCCCATGATCCCGGGGTTCTGGGATCGAGCCCCACATCGGGCTCCCAGTGGAGAACCTGTTTCTCCCTCTCCCTTCGTCTCTGCCTCTATGTGTGTCTCTCATGAATAAATAAATAAAATCTTAACACTGAAGACTAAATGAGAAATCACCTGTAAAGCACTCAGCACAGCACTTGGCCCCTCCGAGGACTTCACTGTTAGGTGCTGAGCACTGAGACAGGTACAAACCCAGCCCAGGGAGCTCAGTGGCTCATGGTGGAAGTTTACATATGCTGGGGAGCAGGTGGGGTGGCCCAACCACAGCTACATCGGGTGTGCCAATGAGTGACAGATAAGATTTCAGCAAAACCCAGGGACCAAACCAGGGAACAGAGTCAAAGACCAGGATGGGGGATCCCTGGGTGGCTCAGTGGTTTAGCGCCTGCCTTCAGCCCAGGGCATGGTCCTAGAGTCCCGGGATTGAGTCCCATGTTGGGCTCCCTGCATGGAGCCTGCTTCTCCCTCTGCCCGTGTCTCTGCCTCTCTCTCTCTGTGTCTCTCATGAATAAATAAAATCTTTAAAAAACAAAGACCAGGAGGGAAGGGGGCCTGAGGCCATAGAAGTGCCCCCATCCTGAGAAATGCTGATGCTCAGGCCAACCCATGTAAATGAGATAGAAACTGACCACCCGTCAGCCCAGGATGAGGCCCCAGGATCAACACAGCCCTGGGAGGCCAGCCTCCAGGACCCCCGAATCTGGGCTGTGTGGTAGCCTGGCTGGCCTATCTGCCCCATTTCCATTGATCAGAGGAAGACACTCCCGACTCCTCAAAGAAGGAGGCCAGAAGCCAGGGAAGGGCCCAGGGAGACCTCCGAAGGTGCCCAGCACAGAGCTGCTTGTCGGCCATCTGTTAAGGAATTCCCCAGAGTCAGTGCTTTTCAAAACGTGTTGCCCAGCCAAGGGGCGCTTCTGAGACACTTGGGAGGAGGGGACAGAAAAAAAGGGAAGCTGAGGGACTGGGACATCACCTCTTCAACCCTGGCCCACTTCAACCAGAGACCAGAGGATAATTTGGGGGTAACTACCTTCCAACAGAGTCCTTTCCCTACCAAGTAGACTTGCCAAAGGTGGAATAGTAAAGGAAGTGATAGAAGAACCACACATTTGGGAAGAAGGCCAGCTGAAGTCTGGGAGCAAAGGGATGGCTAGTGTAAGCTTGGCCCTCACCCCAACCTGGGCCTATCCCAGAGCCCAGCCCAGACTCCTCCCAGTACAAAACCCCGGCACACACAACCTGGCTGGGAAACCAGAACAGGGTATGCCCTGCCCCCCATCAGCGCCCCGAAGTGACAGCCCCTCTCACTCCCCCAATGCTTGGGAGGTGCTGGCAGAGTGCCCCAGCCCTGTCACCACCCAGTCTGCTGGCCTCTGCCTGCCTAGCTGCACAGGCCCCTGCCTGGGCCTCCTGGCCTCCCCCCCACCCCCTCAGGGGCCTGCCAGGAAAAACATTCTCTGGAATCCGGACCATGACCCACTTTTCACACACACATATGCAGGAATATGCACTGTCCTAGGACTGGGGACCTCCAAAGCTGCCTCCTGATTGACGTGGGGGAGACACAGGGCAAGAGGGAGGCAGCTCAATCCTAGCAGATGGCCTAGTCCCCACCCTGGAGGTCCCCACCCTCAGGAAGGGGGGCAGAGCATGCTGGCCAGGCTGGGGGTACAGGAGCCACAAGAAACCTCCTAGCTGCCTTTTGGAAGAAGGGGAACCCCTAGCAGGGGATGGTACCCATTTCCATCAGTAGTTCTTCGCCCCCTCACCCCCAGAGACACCATGCTCTCAGCTAAGCACGTTAGAGGTCCAGGCAGTAGTGCCTTGCTCCGTTACAGGGGCTCAGGAGCAGGATAATGAAAATGGGAGTGGCCTGATTGCCTTCAGCGTGTCTACTGAACTCAGGCTCCATGCCCTGCAAAGTGGTCTCACAGAGGTGTGGGGTGGGGGCGTGGGAGGGATGAGATGACCCAGATGCAGGCTCCAAGCCCAGCACAGATCCGGTCACTTCCCTCCTCCCTCTAGAGGAGGGCTCCAAGGTTAAAGAAAATCTGGTAGCTCCCGCTACTGTCTCTTTGGACAAGGGTGGGCAGGGGGAGTAGATGGGGAGAGCAGAAGGTGGTAAGTCACCCAACAGCCCCTGTGAGCCAAGCCTGAGCTGGGGACACCAAGGGGATCCCAAGATCAAGGAAATCCCATCCCTATTTCAATCACGTCTGGCGAAGGGCATGGGGAAATAAATCAGTACAACCCCAGTGACCTGTCTGCTTCCCTCCTCTGCCCCATACGCCCTATCCCAGAGTAAGAGTGTCATCCCCCCCCCTCCCCCAGCCACCTTTCCTGGAGGCCCCAGATAAGACTTGCGGAGATGCATTCCTGAGACTCTAGTCTCAGGGGAGCATAGTACACCTCTGGGCGTGCCACTCTAATCCTTCCTGCTGCCCTAGAAGTCCACTGTTTCCCTAATCACAAAAACCAGCCTCTGGGGCCAGTTAGAAACCTCTGTCCATTTCCAGGTTCCAATGGTGCCCTCAGCACTCTTTAGGTGCATCTCCAAAGCTGCAACCCGTTCTACTGAAAACCCACTCCACAGAAGGCCAAATGGAAGCTGAGCGGGGCAGAAGTAAGATCCCCCAGACTTGGTCAAGGCCTTGGGCCAGCCTCTCTCTCTCTCTCTCTCTCTCTCTCTCTCTGAGATCACTGTGTAAGTGGGGGAAGTGGCTGCTCACAGTTCTGTGGGAGGGGGATGCAGTGATCTCCAGGTCACTGTGCCTGCAGCCAGGCACCCTGCCCTCTGAACCCAGGCTGCCTGGGGTGGCCATGACTCAGGGTTGGAGTATGAGGCCCTTTCCTCCCTCCCTGTTGCCAAGGGTTACAGTGTCTCCCCTCCCCTCCCCCCCAGGAACAACACCAGCTGTACCCAGGCCATCCCCTGGCAGGGCCCGGTCACCATCCTAGCTCGGTTGGCCACCTGGGCTGCTGGCTAAAAGAAACAGGCCTTGGGTGCACCTCCCCAATTTTCCAGGGGAAGATGGTTATTCCTAGTGCCCCAGCTCCACACAGGAGCCCAGGCCCAGAACATTCCTCAGGCCAGAGTCAGGAAGGAGTGGACTGCTATAGACACTGTGAGACAGTGTCGATAAAAGTACCTTTTGCAAACACAACAAACACAAGCGCTGAGCATAAAGAACTTTAGATTAGGATTTCAGCTCTGGCTGAGCAGGGAATGAGCCACATGATCTGTCTGAGCCTCCATTTCTGGGGCTTATCATCTACAGGAGCAATCACATCTGTTTTGTGAAGACCAAACCTGGCACGTAGCAGGAAGGAGCAGCTACTGTGAATGGATGATCAAAAAGTGATTGTTGGGTGTTCTCAGCTTCAGCTGGGAAAGTGGGACATTGAGGCTACATGGTGTCTTGCCCAGCTGCCTTCGGCCTTGTTACCCCCTGTGGGGGTGGCTCAGACCACCAGAGACGGAGAGCCCTACCAACAAGGCGTTCCAGGGGGAACTAGCAGCCTGCCAAACCTCTAGCCTTCCGCAAAGTCTCCACCTGTTTTCTGGGGCCTGGGGAAGTAAACCAGGGGACAGCACTCTTGCAGTACAGATCCCCAGATGCAAATGCTTCCCAACAGGGTCATTTCCCAACAGGGTCACTTCCCAACAGGGTCAGGGACAAAACTTCACCCTTCTCAAAATGTAGAGGAGGATGTTTTGAGACACAGACTCCCTTCCTCCCCAAAAGCCCTGCAGCAGCCATTCAGGGAGCCTGGCACAAAGCAAGTGCTCAATAAATATTTGTCCAATGAATGAGCAAATGAGGTCACCCCATTTCTCCCCCAACTCTAAGCCCAGAAGTCCTCTGGGGAAGCACATTTCAACCTCCTTCCTTGAACGCCATCATCAGCAATACATATTTATTCAGCATGCACAGCACACTGGGTACTGCAGGTGGGGGGCAGGGTGGCTATCAGAAGTGACATGGCCTCTACCCACCTAAGCCTTTTGGGGATAAGGCTCAGGGAGAAGAAAAAGCTAACAGCAAGGACGTAGTTTGTGCTCTGGGTCACATCGTGAGCTATGTACCATAGGGAAATCATAGTGAAATGAATCTAATTTGACTCTCTCCTATAGTAAATGGGAGGCCTTGGGAAGTTGGTTAGCAACCACACCTATAAGACTGTATGTTCTTCCTCCCAGGTTTCAGTCCTTTGGGCACCAGGTCCCTAGTCCAGGTGCTTGTCTTTATTGCCTATAGAGGGTTTGGAGGAACAGGTATGACACCTGAATATTCTAGGCTTCCAGCTCAGTGCAAGAGTGGGGGAGGTGTCCCCAGGGACACTTCCTGTAAGGAGAGCTCTAAAAAGAGGGAAGACTAACCAACACCCACTTCCCAGGGCAACCCCACCTGAATGTCCTCTTCCAGTTAGGGCAAGAGAACCCCTGGAGAAGGCACTTTGCAGGATCCCTACCCCCTCACCTCTGGCACACAGCACCAAAAGACTTTATGTGGGAGCTGGGTGTGGGGCTGGACCAAGTTTCCCAGAAAGATAGGGAGGACACAGCCTATATCACATCCCCTTCCAGGTACTTTGGCAGGCACTTCAGCACACTGCCCTGCCTCCAAGGAAATCATATCATTCATACCCATCTGATAGATGGTGACTACTGAGGCCTACAGCCATTCATAAAGCTGGTGGGAGCAGACCTGGAACCAGGGCCAAGTCTCCCAACTCCAGGCCTAGCAATCCCTCCACCATATATTGCTTCTGCCTTATATGGGTGAAAGAGCCCAGAGCCTCTTCCCAGTTCATGACTATGGAGAATAAGAGGGTGGGGTGGGGGGCATATGGAATGTAAGATGCAAAAGACAAAATCCCTCCCATCAAGGAAAGGCCAAAATCCCAGTGCGCAAGGACAGTGAGTTCTTCAGCTAGTGCCTTCAAGTTCAAGTCCTGCCTGCCAGAAATTGGCGCGGTCTTTGGGAAGGTCAGCACCCTCATTGCTTGGGCCCACAATATGGCCCTCCTATCCTCCTGCCCAGCCAAGCCCAGGAGAGACGATAGAACAGCAGCAGCCCCATATACCTCCTGACTCCAAAAGCAAGTACAAATGTATTTCTGGACCTGGGAACGATACCCGTGGCCCTTACTCATAGATAGGCTAAAGATCACTGAGGAAGCTTCAACAACAAGGGGGAGGGAAGAAACAAAAAGTATCCAATGAACTATCCTTTCCCAAACAAAACCTGGCTCCAGGTGTGCAATGAAGTTGGCCCCAGGGCCCTGCACTCACTACTCTTCCATTCCATGCCCCCCCAACCTCTGCCAGTTCAGACAGGTCAGAAGGGATATTTGGATTTGGAGTCAGCTTTGGAAGGAGACAAAACCACAGAGCCCTCTCTTCCAGAGTGGGGAGGAGATGCAGAGGGGAGGCATCGCCTTAGGATCTTAGGGAGCTTAAAAGACCTATCCTACCCCCAACTGCTGGAAACACCCAGTTCTACTCTTCAACCCCCTCCAAAAGTATAATAGCAACCAGATGAACAAGTCCAGCATGGATGGGGGGGTGGGGGGAAGACGACGAGTAAAGGCCCCCGGGGGACCGTGAATTTCCAGAAGGCCACCTTCCCTTCTTGGCTTCCCCAGAACTCAGCCAACCCCACCCTCCATTGGGGAAACCTGCTTTGAAAAGTTAGCTCTTTGTTCTACAGGCCAGTCTCAGGCTCTGCGCACAATTTCAAGAGATCTCTGCAAAGCACCCCGCCACCCACCCTACTCCAGCACCCGACCCCGCCCCGTTCTGGCTGGGCGGCCTAGCCCCGGGAGTTGGCTCCTAATTTGAGGTGGGGGCTGGGAAGCGATGGAGGATATCGCCTAGTCCCTTAAGCCCTGAACCACCGAGGGGGGTACAGGTCGTCCAAAAAAAGGTGGGGCTTGGGTCCTTATCCGAAACCCAATTCATCAGATGCAACACTCGCGGCTGATAGCCCCAGCCCCCCGGTCTCCAGGCCACGAAGTCCGGCCATTTGCGGCCAGCGCTGACGGTTTCGCTGGGCCCCCCAACCTCTGCCCCGCCCCCCCGCCGCCCCCTCCCCCTCCCCCTCCCCCTCCTCCAGCGCCCGGCGCTTCCGCCTACTTGGCGCTCAGCGCGGCGGGGAGGGAGCGGCCGTCTCCTCTCACTCTCGGCCCTAGGGGGCGGGACTGCACCCCAACCTTCCCCCACCCCCCACCCCGGGGCCTGGCCTCCCCACTCCTCTCCCGTCCTCCCAGCCCCAGGGCTCAGAGCCCTCTATTCTCCAGTAGTGGCTACCGCCAAGCGTGGACTCCCTGCCGCGCCGCACATCCCCCGCCTCCAGACTGGGGTCTGTCCCCACACCCCATGACACCGCCCTCCCTCCCTCCTCCCGGGATCGCGGGGTTGAGGCGGCACAGACCCGGCCCTTCTCTCCTCCCCTAATCCGGAGCATTGCTCGGGGGTTGCGAGGACGCGCCTCCCGATCCCGGAGCTCACCTTATCCAGACAGTTCACCTTCTCCGTGGGGTACACGATCTTGCCGCACCGGGCGCAGTTGGGATTCATGGCTCCGGGAAGGGCTGGGGCGGGGACGCCCGAGCTCGCGCGCGTTCTCTTTCCCCGGAGCGAGCTGGCGGGAGGCGGCCGCTGCTGCAACTACACAGGCAGCGGCGACGGCGGCTGGAGCTAGGGAACTGGCCTCCGCCTCCGCCCTCCTTCCCCTAATAAACACAGCGGGGAGGAGGGGCTGCACCGGGGCGGGGACGCGCCGCGGGCGCGGGCAGGGGCGCGCGCGGGCGGCGCGCTTCCCGGGCGACGTGGGGCTGCGCGGGGGCGGATTCCGGGGAGGGCGGCTGGGCAGGCGGCGCGCGCCTAGGTGCGTCCAGAGGGTCCCCCGTGCGCGGGCGCCCTCCAGCAGAAGGTGCGGGGAGAAACGCGCCCAGAGGCCAGGGACCCCTCGGCGCTGGAGGCGGCGCGGAGCGGGTCTGGCTGCACATCTGGGGCGCCCGGGCTGCGGGAGGCGGGCAAAGCCCTCGCACCTCGAGGGTGGGGCTAGAACCCTCCTGAACGCCCGATCGGATTCACCAGATTCGGGGACTTTCCTTTGTGCCTGTAGGTACCTGGCGTGAACCTGCGGACGGAACGGGAAGCCCCTGCCCCGCCCCTTAGTTAGCCTCCCTTCCCCCCACATCCTTTCCCACATTTGTAGGGCGGAACCGGTACAGCCTGGACGCTGCGCCTTGTAGCCCCGGCTAGTTCTTCCCTCCCCGACCTCTGTCCTGTCGCTGTCCCAGGGTTCTCCGGGTCCGGACACCATCTGCTTTCCGCTTGGCCCCCTTTCTTCCTTCATTCCTTTCTCCTTATTCCCTACTCTTAGTGTAGTAATGTCTTAGCACCCAAAAGAGCCATGTCCAGGCGCAGCAGCGGCGTGGGGGTATAGCTCAGTGGTAGAGCATTTGACTGCAGATCAAGAGGTCCCTGGTTCAAATCCGGGTGCCCCCTTCGTGGTTTTTCCTCCACGCTGTGACGAGCATTTAACAAGTTGGATTAACCATTGAACATTGGATCCTAGGTTAAGAGAAAACAGAAAGTAGGATTTTTTTAAATGCCTTCCGCGTTTTCCAACCTTAGCAGAAAGCTTTCGGTTTTGCTTTGTACCCAGCAGGAGAAGGACTGGGTGCACGCACAAATCCAAGTACAAAAGCTGCGTGTCCCTATTATCCGCGCCAGAAGCGTCAGGGTTTCTGTGGCCGCTGCAAAGCAGCCTCACGCTGGGATCGGGGAACAAGATTACCCACCCACCCCCCAATTTGGCTTTCCATTTCCGATGAGGGAGGTGGATGGTCAAGATAAGGAAACCCACAAACACCTTTCCCCGACTTCAACTTTCTGTATTAACAATGTCATGGACCTGCTATATTCACCCTTCCCTATAGCTCATGACGCAGGCAGGGTGAAAGCACTTGGAGAATGTTAAAATAGCGAATGCACACCCATAGGCTCATTTTAATTTATAAAAATAAAGTTACATCCGGATGCAAACTGATATATACTGATGCCCCGACTCTCAAACTTTAGCGTGAATCAGAATTACCAAAAGAGCTTGTTAAGACACCCCCAGTTTCTTTCTGATTTTGTAGACCGGGAGTGGAACTTCAAGAATTTGCATTTGTAACCAGTTCCTGGGTGCGGGTGCTGCTGCTGCTGCTGCTGCTGCTGGTGGTGGTCAGGGTTCCACACTTTGAGAACTGCTGAACTAGTAATAGGGGGCAATTGAGTTTCACAACCTGAAGGTAGGGCAGATATCTATTGGCTTCCTGACTGACAATTATCACTGTTGGGCCACAGGGAAACATTGTGTTAAATCAGCAAGGGCAACCCCCTCGACTAGATTTTGCCCAAAAAAAGGAAAAATAAAGGAGAAAGGGAGAGACATGCTGCCTGGGTCAGGGGGCAGCTGTGATATTTTAAACCGGGAATCTGGTTGTGTCATCCTTCGGAGCCCCTGGGGAATACTCCAGTGCATTTTTCCCCATAGCTTTCATAAATGTGAGAGGCATTCAAAGTCTAGATAGATATTGAGATTGAGCAGAGTCACTGTCAGGTGAAAAGCCCAGTCCCAAGAAATAGCCAGGTTTTCACCCCGTTTCTGGACACCAGGCCTCAAACTTACCACCTGTAGTTTTATCCAACCAAAGCCCTCCCTTTGAGCTAACATAAAGAAGGAGAAAGCCCTTCACTTTTGACATATCTTCTCTCTGTGTGCTGGGTCTTAAACTTCACAACCATGTAGATATGCCTTCTGAACTTGGATTCTGTTCTCACAGTCTTCTCAGAGTATGAACTCAGCGCAATAATATTGCCCAAAGAGAAATATAATTAATATTAAACCAATAGATCTCAGTCTCAGAGATGAAAATAGTTTGGTGCCTTCTTTTTACATACAAGTGGGCTTCCTGCCACTGAGTTGGGGTATATACTGAGTGGGCAGAGTAATCACCGTTCAACCTCTGGGGCTTTGCTCTTTGGTTCTCAGGTTTAAGGAACAAGTACCTGCTGGGGGAAATCAGACAAGTGAAAGATTGGGATTCCAAAGAGTTTCGGATTCAGAACCTACAGAAGTCCGAGTTATACCTAAACAACTGCGAAAAACAGTAAAGGCAACCAAGGGGGCACCCGGATTTGAACCGGGGACCTCTTGATCTGCAGTCAAATGCTCTACCACTGAGCTATACCCCCTCTGCTGGTGAAAGCCTGGTAAATTCTCTTTACCGCAATCCTAAATTTTTCATCCTGAAAATTATTTGTTCAAAGTTAGTTTCTTAAAAAAAAAAAAAAAAAAAAAAAAAAACAAGTTTCTTCTTGCTAGGTGATACTGAATTTTCTAGTAAGGAGAAACAAAATTAAAATACAGTTGAAGACATGGCATTTTGAAAATGCGTGAACTCAGATACCAATCTGCCTTTTCAAAATGGGCTCAATTCTTTATCCACAATCCAACCCATCTCTTTACCCAAAGAAGTCAGAAAACAACCTTTTGCAAAACTGGGTGGGGAAATCCTTTTGCCTGGTCTCTCTAAAAAAGATACAAACACCAGCTAACAAGATACCCCTAGGAGATTTTCTAGGAGTATACTCTCTAGGGGTGGCTCTCCCCTTTTATGGAGCAACTTCTCTACTTTAGGTGCCAAACACACTTTCTGTTCTTACAACGAACGAGTTTAAAATCTAGTGAACACAAACAACAAACTAGAAAGTTAAGATCTGAAAGACATATAAGAAACAGTTTGGTTATCTGGGAGGGCAGGAATGCTAGGTAGCAGAAATGACGACTACTGCAAATCCCTAGAGCCAGAGTGGCTGGACAGGTGGACAAGGGGAGAGCAATTCAAAAGAGCTGGACAGGTAGCCTGGGCCATAGAGGGCCTTGTAATCCAGGGTAAGGAGTTTGGATTTTATTCCAAATGGATGAAAAGCCAGCCATTGGACGGTTTTGAGCAGGGATTTGAAATCATCACCCACACTACTGTGGGACTCAAGAATTGGCATAGAGAATACATACAGTGGGATATTATTCAGCCTTAAAAAAAAAAAGGCAGGAAATTTTGCAATATTTGACAACATAGGACATTATGCTAAGTGAAATAAGCCAATCATAGAAGGACAAACACTGAATAATTCTACTTATATGAGGTATCACTTATATGAGGTATCTAAAACAGTCAAACTCATAGAAACAGAATAGAATGGCTGCCAGGGATGAGGAAAGAGACACATGGGGAATTACTAGCCAATGGCTATAAAGTTTCAGGTATACAAGATAAATAATTTCTAGAGATCTGTTATACAATAGTGTGCCTATAGTTAACAATATTGTACTGTACACTTAAAAATCTGTATGTCTGGGTGGCTCAATTGGTTGAGCATCTGACTCTTAGTTTTGTTTCTGCTCAAGTCATGATCTCACGGTGGTGAGATGGAGCCGCACATCAGGCTCAGTGTTCACTCGTTCTCATAAATAAATAAATAAATAAATAAATAAATAAATAAATAAATAAATTCTTTAAAAATCTATAAAGAGGGTAGATCTCATGTTAAGTGTTCTTGCCACAATAAAGGAAAATAAAAAGGTGGACACAGAGACAGATTAGGATGCTATTGCAGTAGTGCAGGTGAGAGATGGTGGTGGTGTCTTAGACTACAACGGTGTACTTATTTCCTATTGCTGCTGTAACAAACCACCATGAACTTATTTCCTTAAAACAACACAAAAGTATCATCTTACACTCCTGGAGGTCAGAATTGCAAATCAAATTCACTGGACTAAACTCAAGGTGTTGACACGCCTGTATTCTTTTGGAGGCTTTAGGAGAGAATTGGTTTCTTTGGGTTTTTGTTTGTTTGTTTGTTTTGGGTTGTTTTTGTTTTTGTAGTTCTCGGAGGCCACCTGCATTTCTTGGCTTATGGCCCCTTCCTCTATCTTCAAAGCCAGGGTAGTATCTTCTTACCCTCTGATCTCTGCATCCATCCTCACATCTTCTCTCGGTCTCTGACTCTAATCCTCCTGCTTCTCTCTTATAAGGACCCTTGCGATTAAATTGAGTTTATCTACATAATCCAAGATAATCTCCTGAATTCAAGATTCTTAACTGAACCATACCTGCAAAGTCCCTTTTATTTTATAAGCTAACATATTCACAAGAGGATTGGGACACGGAGATACCTAGAAGGCCATTATTTAACCTCCTACAGTGAGAACAGCAGAGCTGGAGAGGGGTATAGGTATCCAGATTGATCATGACAGAGGAGCTCCATGATTCCTGTACATTGGATGGCTTGAGGAAGAGGAGAGAAAGAGGCAAATCAAGAGTGACTCTTCTTTTTTATATTCACTCTCTTGGTGAATGGTTATGTGGTTTCCTGAGATAAAGAACATTGGGAAAGGAGTATGTTAGGAGGGAAAAAAATTAAATTTATTTTAAAAACTCTTACCCAGAAAGTAAAACAGGATACTCTCCTATCCTCATGGACTTCACATTCTAATATGGGTCAACATGTTAAGAGAGGGGTGCTGCCCCATAAATGTTGAAGAGGAGATGTTAAGAGTGCAGTTGAAGATCCTGTTAATTCTAGGGATCAGGGAGAGGTCTGGGTCAGAAATGTAATTCTGGAGTTGTCGGTGTACAGTGGGTAGTTGATGAAGGAGGTGGTTAACCCAAGAAGTGTGCTAGATTTGGCTCATACTGCTTGTGAGAGCTGATGGTTGAATTTTCAGGAATTTAAAAAGCCAGTTGACTTCATTTGGGTAGCTTGAAATTGGTGGGTGGTATATTTGCACCATGGGAATTAGCAAATGCTATAAATCAGGTCCTCTTAAGCCAGCTGTTAGCCATTTACCAGCATACCACTGCTTCTGACAGATTCTAATTTTCTCAAAAAAGGAAGAGGCCAGCTTTTCAGCTAAGAGAGTGAGGAAAGATAAGATATGGAAGGTTTAAGACAGGAGAAAGTGTGTGGAATAAACATTTTGGAGACTGAGAAAGTGAACCTAGCTAGTCAGCCAGTGGTGTAGGAATACTAGGCAGGGAACACTAGCCTGTTTGAGACTGATGAGGTGACACAGGACTTGTGAGTTCTTCTCCGACAACATTCAGCTGCTTGAGTGGTAGCATGGTGTAATGTAATAGTTGAGTTTAATCAGGATTGTGGTTTGGCTATCAAGTACAAACTAGGGTGTGTAGTGAACCAGGCACTGTGCCAACTACTGTGGGGGAATCCAAGGAGGAATGTAAAGTGATCCCTGCCCTCAAAGAACTTACAGTCTAGTTGGAGAAACAAGATACATACTCCAGGGGAAGAAATTAGTGACAGTCGAGAAGGCAAATGCAGAGTAGCAGAACTGCAGAGACAGGTAGTGGATAATGAAAGAAATGAAGTCACTGCCTTTCTTATAAATTGGTAGTGAGAAAGAAGAAATGCGCAGGCGACTGCAGCTGTACAAAGCGACCGAAGGGCTTTCTGATCTCGGGGAAACCTGATGATGTTTGAAGAAGCCAGAGAAAGTGACTGAAGATGCTGAGAATGGAGACAATAGAAGCTCGTCTGGTACAGGAGCGGAGAGGGTCTGAAGAAGGACAAGGGAAGCACTTCGTCTCTTGCACAAAGCACTGGGCTGGGGATTCAGTGCAGCTCAGGTTGCAAGCAGGGAAGATGGTAATGCACAGAAGAGTTAATTCCCAGAAGCTAGAGGTAGAAAAGCCTGTAGTTGTTGGAAAGAAGGAATCCTATCCACACCCCTCCCACAGGACCTGCAAGCCTGGGTTAGAGCTGACTTTGCATTCCTCTTCCACCACTGGGTCCAGATCACCTCTGCAATCTTCTCTTGGTTCTTTGTATCACTCCCAGGAAACTTCAAAGAATCGATCACAGGTACCAAATCATTATTAATCACCAGAAAGGTCTGGTCAGTGAACACTACAATTAGGATATAATCCCTCTTCAGCCAGCAGAGGGGGTATAGCTCAGGGGTAGAGCATTTGACTGCAGATCAAGAGGTCCCCGGTTCAAATCCGGGTGCCCCCTGCTGTATTCACTTTTAAGCCTTAGCACCCTCAAGACGATTAAAAAAAGAGAGATAATACTAAGGAAATAGTCATACTATCCTGTCCATTCTGCCCAGTGTTCTGGAACACACACAGAAAGTAATGAACCACAGCACTGAGGATTTCATGTTCTAATACCTGAGTCAACATGCAAACAAAGGAATTAGTGTATGAGGTAATGATGTCCTTAACCATTCCAGGGCCCTTTTATGCAGGTCAGTGGTTCCCAAACAATGGTCTGAAGATTCCCAGGTGTCTCAGAGACACTTTCTAGCAAGAGAAAGTTAGTTTTACAATACTACATTATTTACCTGTTTCTTGAGTATTCAGTAGAGCTTTCCAGAAGCTACCATGTGTGATATCTTAACAAATTTTGTATGGGAACATGAAAATCCAGCTGTCTTCCATTAACCCAGACATTAAAGGGATCCCCAAAAGGATGTAAAGCAAAGTCACTCTTCTCATTAAATTATTTTTGTTTGGGGACGCCTGGGTGGCTCAGCAGTTGAGCGTCTGCCTTAGGCTCAGGGTGTGATCTCGGGGTCTGGGATTGAGTCCCCGCATCAGGCTCCCTGCAGGGAGCCTGCTTCTCCCTCTACCTGTGTCTCTGCCTCTCTCTCTCTCTCTCTCTGTCTCTCATGAATAAATAAATAAAAATATTTTAAATAAATAAATAATTTTTGTTTGGAAAGATGTATTTTTAATTTTAAGATGTTATGTATTTTTAATAAGCATAGACTTATTATCTTAGGTGAATTAACAAATACTTAAACATCTCACAATTTTAATGTCTAATCTGGTCAATGTCGATAGACATAACCTATATAAACAAAAACTCTTTGGGGTCTTCAACAATCTAAGAATGTTAAGAGGTCTTCAGACGAACACTTGAGAACCACTACTCTTAGTAAAGAGAGGGCTCAGGGGAGAGCATGCTTTGGTTGTGAAATGGCACAGGAAAGGTATGACATTTGAGCACAAATTTTGAAGAACATGAGGATAAAGTAAGAGTCCTGAAATCCTAAGCAGTTTGGTGTTGCTGGAGAATGAAGTGTAAGAGGCGAGGTGATCAGAGATGAGGCCAGAGAGAAGGTAAGCCATTTCAGAGACTCCAATACTGTGCTAAGAGCTTGGACTTTATTCTATAAGCCCTGGAGAACCAGCTCGGTGTTTTAAGCAATAAAGTGTTATGGTCAGTCACTGGTAGTAGCACCAGCTAAGACAAATACAGGGAAGCCTGGCTGGCTCAGTGGGTAGAGAATGCAACCACTGATCTTAGGGTTATGAGCTTGAGCCCCATGTTTGGCATAGAGTTTACTTTAAAAAAATAAAAAGAAGAAAAAAACTAATACAGGAAGAAGAACAGATTTCCTGGGAAAAGGATGATTTCTGTTTTGGACATGCCAGGTTTAAAGTCCCTGTGCAGCAGAGGTATCCCAATCACCATTTCTGTATATTGGTGAGAGCTAAGCAGAAATCTCTGGGCTTGCAGATATAGATGGGGGAGTGATTAGCATATAGACAATGATTGAAGCTATCAGGGTGGGCTTGATCACAAAGGGAAATACAGGAGGAAATATAGCCAACATAGTGGCTAAGGGCCTGTGTTTTGAAATGAGCCAGATTTGGGGGGACATTCCAGCTCCACCTTTCATGTACTATCTTCCTGGACTTTACCTTTGTATGTCTTGGTTTTCTCATTGGTAAGTGAGAATAAGAATACCTACATCACAGGGTTGTTGGGCGGATCCAAGAAGTCACGTTCCAGTAAAATGCTTAACTCAATGACTAGGACTCAGTAACATGCATAAATAGTAACTTCTTTTATTAGCAGCATCATGAAAACCATGGGTGACAAGATATTTAAGCCAAAAATCTGAAAAATTATAGACATGATATACATGATGAGGGAAGGCAGGGTAGAGAGTTCCAAACATGTGAGAGGCCTAAGGGTATTTAGGAGCACGGGCAGTTTCCAAGACTAAAAAGCCAACTCGTCAGAACAAGAGCAAGCATGGTGTAAGATACAGTTAATGAGGTAGGGCAATGCCAGATCAGGGCCTAGTAGGCCATGATACAGATTTTAACTTTGATTCTAAGAGTGCTAGAAACCACTGGAGGATTTTCAGGAGGACGACTTTGTAATTGTATTTCTGAAAAATCATTCCTGGCCATTATATGAAAGGTGAGTGGATGGAGGGGGAGAAACAGAGGTCAGGAGGTACGCTAGGAAGCTTCAGAAGTAGCTTAGGTTAAGACATGGATCAGAGTGGTACTAGAGGAGATGGAGGGAAGTGGATAGATATAAGATTTTGTTTGAGATTTTTTATTATTTTTTTAGTATTTTGTTTATATCAGAGAGACACAGAGAGAGAGGCAGAGACAGGTAGAGGGAGAAGCAGGCTCCCCGTGGGGAGCCTGATGTGGGACTCGATCCCAGGACCCTGGGATCAGGACCTGAGCCAAAGACAGATGCTCAACTACTGAGCGAGCCAGGTACTCCGAGGTTTTTTATTTTTATTTTAAATTTTTAAAAAGATTTTATTTATTTATTCATGAGACACACACACACACACACACACACACACACACACACACACACAGGGAAAGGCAGAGACAGAAGCAGGCTCCATGCAGGGAGCCAGACGTGGGACTTGATCCCAGATGTCCAGGATCATGCCCTGGGCCAAAGGCGGCGCTAAACCGCTGAGCCACCCCGGCTGCCCGATTTTTTATTTTTAAAGTAATCTCCATGCCCATCATGGGCCTGAAATGCACAACGCTGACATCAAGAGTCACAACTCTACCCAGTGAGCCAGCCAGGCACCCCCTGTTACAGACATTCAGAAGACAAACTGAAAAGAACTCGGGCAAGAGTCTCAGATGGGATACCTGGATGGATAGGTGTTCTGTTCACTGAGAGATAAATTTGGTAAAGGAATCATAGAGAAACACATGAAAGTGAAGGAGAGCAAAAAAAATGGTAGCTAGAGAAGTTGGCAGGACCAAATGAAGGCATTTTAAGAGTGTTAAGAGAGATTTATAAATGAACAGATTTACAGACTTCTCTACTGTTGAAGTGTCCCAGAACTTAGATCATGGTCTTTATTTACTCTTATTTCTTCTTATATATTTTTTTATTTTTAATTAATCTTTAAACTCACTGTTGAGCTCAAATCCACACCCCTGAGATTAGGAGCCCCCTGAGTCAGCCAGATACCCCTACCTTATATCATCCACCATCATGGTTTGAAACGTGCTTAATCCTCAAACAACATAGGTTTGAATTGCAGTCCCATTTTTTTTTTAAATGCAGTACTATAAATGTATTTTTTTTCTTCCTTTTGATTTTTTAAAGATTTTATTTATTTATTCATGAGAGACACAGAGAGGCAGAGACAAAGGCAGAGGGAGAAGCAGGCTCCATGCAGGGAGTCCAGAACTCCAGGATCATGCCCTGAGCTGAAGGGAGGAGCTAAACCACTGAGCCACCCAGGTGTCCCTCCTTTTGATTTTCTTGGTAACATTTTTTCTCGATTTTATTCATATTGTAAAAATACAATATTGATACATATAACATATGTTAATTGACTATGTTATTGGTAAGGCTTCTGGTCTACTAATAATTAAGTTAGGGGAGTCAAAAGTTATACATGAAATACATGGATTTTTGCATGTACAGAGGGGTCCATGCTCCTAATCCCAGAATTGTTCAAGGGTCAAATATATACCGATATTCTGACAACTTCCAAATTTATAGCTCCTCCTCTTCAGAACTCCGGGTTAATATGTCCAACTTGTTATCTGAATCTTGTTTGGTTATCCAAAATTGAAGTCCTATTCTTTTTTTCAAGATTTTCATCTATTTATTCATGAGAGACACAGAAAGAGGCAGAGACACAGGCAGAGGAAGAAGCAGGTTCCCCATGGGGAGCCTGATGTGGGACTTGATCCAGGACTCCAGGATCACACCCCAAGCGAAAGGCAGATGTTCAACCACTGAGCCACTCAGGCATCCCTGAAGTCCTATTCTTAACCCCAAACCTGTTCCTTCTGTAGTTTTCCCTATCCCAGTTGATAACAGTGCCATCTTCAACTTGGTCAGACTTAAAGCCTTGGAGATATTTTGACTCCTTCTTTTCTTACACACCCTACATTTTATTGGCTCTACGTCCAAAACACATCCAGAATCTGACCACATCACGTTACCTCCACTGCTACCACTGTAGTCCAAATCACCATCATTTCTTTCCTGGTTATTGCAAGAGCTTTCGTCCTCTCCCACAGTCTATCCTCAGTTAGCGTGATTCTCCTGATAATATTAGTCAGATCATGTCCCCTCACTGCTTACAATGGGGCAATGGTTCTCCATTTCAGTCCACAAATGCCAAAGTCCATAGAGGTGTACAAAGCCCTACACAATCTCATTCCATTATTCCTGACCTTCTCTCTTACTACTCTTCCCTTCACTTACTCTGTCCAGTCACATCTGGCTTCCTTGCTGGCCCTCTTATTGCTCAGGCACACTTCAGCCTTGGGGCCGCTCATTGGCTGATGTCTATCTCCACTGTTCTTTCCAGACATTGGTATTGCCAACTCCCTCACCTAAAGTCTTTGCTCTAATATCAACTTTGTCCATGGAGCCTATACTGACCATATTGTTTCATATTGCCATGTGCCCCTATTCCCACTTCCTGATTTCTCTTACCTTGTTTTACTTTTCCATAGTACACATTATCATCTTACATACTATACACTGCAGTTAGTGTATCTATTGTTTAGCATCTAATACCGGGTTTCACTGCCACCCTAGCAGAACGTAAGCTCCTCAAAGGCAATAATGTCAATCTGGCTTTTTTCCCTGAGGTAGTCCGATGTATGACAGTACCTGGCATAAAGCAGGTGCTCAATAAATATTTGCATGAATGTATTGACAAAAGGAAAGCTAGAAAAGGGGGAAGTTGAAGCTGTGAAAGGGATAATAAGCCAAAGTTACCTAAAATACAAATGGCGGTGCGCCTGGGTGGCTCAGCGGCCGAGTGTCTGCCTTTGGCTCAGGACATGATCCCAGGATCCCGATATCGAGTCCCACATCAGGCTCCCTGCGGGGAGCCTGCTTCTCCCTCTGCCTGTGTCTCTGCCTCTCTCTTCGTGTCTCTCATGAATAAATAAAATCTTTAAAATAAATATAATTAATTAATTAATTAAAATACAAGTGGGTATGGGACCAAACACACATATGTGGGATTATATATATAGTGCTAGAATGGCCCTTCTCAATACCACATCCTTTTTGGGGGACGAGGGTTGTTGATTTTTATTCGCAATCTCTCTTTCAACACAATTTTTTTTCTTTTTTTTCAATACCACATCCTAACGACACCATTTGGAGCTCTTTCTAGCTCGGTCCCCCATTCCCTGTGTCCCCGGGGCCCCCTACACAGCACAGACCCTTTTAATCATTCCCGAACCTCGAGTGTCCACCAGCGAAGTTCCCGACACATAGTACGTGCTCCGAAGAGGTTGCTGGGTAAATTAACCAATGTTTCTGCATCCCCAACTACCTCAGAGCTCGTCGAGAGAACGCTCCGAGAGGCATTGCCTCCAGCAGCCCTCTACACGGACGCCTCCCTCTTCGCAACCCGAACGCACGCCGAGGCGCAGGATTTATTACGTAATAGGCCAGCGCCCGGGGCCGGAGAGAAGAGGCCGATTGAGCACACCCCGGGCCACGTGACGAGACTGGGCGGGGCATCAAAGTTCATATCCCAGAGTCCTTTGGTCTTCCTTCCTTTCTGTCCTTTTCCGGTGTTCAAGATGTCGAAGCGAGGTGAGGTTTTGAGTCTTGGGTATCCTTCGCCATCTGTCGCGAGGTGGCTGCTGGGCTCGCCCGGAGCGGCGGCCATGGGCAGCTGAGGCACTTTGCTCTCCTCCGGGGCGGAGAGGGAGAGGAGGGCGCCGTGAGAGCCCTGGAACGGCCCCCGAAAGCGGCGGGGGGTGGGTGGGTGGCTGGAGAGTTGAGTTGGCAGGATCCGGACAGGACTTTAGGCCAAACCCCGCGGGGTCCTCCCCCTGCGCCTGGCGCTCCTCCAGTAATGCTGTTGAAGTGGGATGGTTTAGACCCCAGAGTGGACGACTGCTGCCTTCGGGGAGAGCTACGTGGTGCAAAAGTTGGAGCGAGGATTGTGAGGCTCAGGCCCCTTCATCATAACGTAGGGGCGGTAATAGGAATTGGCCGTTTGCTATGGGGAGGGGTAGGCGTAGACCCGGAGAGAGGCAATTGAGTATACCGTTGCCCAAAGCAAGTGCAAATGAATTTATTTCTTGAGAGTGGGAGGGGAACTCCGAACCATGAGTAGACAGTGACCCCTATGCTGTTTCTCTTTTACCCGCAGGACGTGGTGGGTCCTCCGGTGCAAAATTCCGGATTTCCCTGGGTCTTCCGGTAGGAGCCGTCATCAATTGTGCTGACAACACAGGTGAGACCTTCAGCGGCACTGTGCCAAACTCCCCCTTTTAAAAGCACTTGGTGGGCCTTGACTGATGACCCACTGAGCCGTCAAGAAAGGGTAGAGTAAAAACACTACTTTTGGGTGAAGCAGCAGCATATTGTGTTGTTTTGCTTCAATCGGTGGTGTGACAAGGTGTACCACCTTGGTCGGGCGTGGGGACTCACTTGGGAGTGTGAGCAGAGGGATAGGTTTTGGAAGTGCAGGAGAAGCATTATACTGGCCAAAGAACAATCACTTTTGTTTACATTCTCTAGGAGCCAAAAATCTGTATATTATCTCTGTGAAGGGGATTAAGGGACGCTTGAACAGACTTCCTGCTGCTGGTGTGGGGGACATGGTGATGGCCACAGTGAAGAAAGGCAAACCAGAGCTCAGGAAGAAGGGTGAGTAGAGACACTGAATCCTCGTTGCTTGGTGGACAGGTGAAGGACTTTTCCCTTTATTGGAAAATGGAATAATTTTACCATTCTAAAGGTTTCTTAAACCTTGATTTTCTTTGAGAGGCAGTGCGAGATAAATACCTGGAATTGACGTTCTGCCCCTGCTGTCTTAGAGACTACTCTCTGCTACCTGGTCTTGCTGTATTTATTTTTTTGTTGTTGTTGTTGTTTTTAAGTAATCTCTGCCCAGTGAGGGGCTTGAACTTAATACCCTGAAATCAAGAGTCACACACTATACTGGCTGAGGCAGCCAGGCACCCCATTGTTCTATTTGTTCTTGCCCTCTTAACTCCTTAAATATTTTTGCCACATTGAAGTCTGGGCCCATCTTTTAAAAATGTAAATCGTGGGGCACCTGGATGGCTCATTTGGTGGAGCATGGTTCATTGCTCATTGGTTGGCTATAAATGAATATGGTGGTATTTAGTAAATTTTTTTTAAAGATTTTATTTATTTATTCATGATAGACATAGAGAGGCAGAGACACAGGCAGAGGGAGAAGCAGGCTCCATGCACCGGGAGCCCGATGTGGGATTGGATCCCGGGTCTCCAGGATCGCGCCCTGGGCCAAAGGCAGGCGCCAAACCACTGCGCCACCCAGGGATCCCTATTTGCATAGTTTCTCAAGTGGTTGTGAGAATGTAGAGCATTTGGCCTATGACCTAACAATTTGTAAGTAGAGAATAACATATGCCTCCTGCTTTAGGACAAGTTCTTTATATAGATGAGATTTTTTTTTAAATATTTTATTTATTTATTTATTCATTCATTCATTTATTCATTCATTCATTCGAGACCCAGAGAGAGAGAGAGGCCGGCAAAGACACAGGCAGAAAGAGAAGCAGTCTCCATGCAGGGAGCCCAACGTGGGACTCCAGGATCACGCCCTGGGCTGAAGGCGGTGCTAAACCGCTGAGCCACCCGGGCTGCCCTATATAGATGAGATTTACTCAAAATTGTGACTTGTCAAAGGTTTAGCATAGTTGCTTCTAAATCTCTTCTGGTAGAAACTATAATAGGGAACTGCTCATTGCTTAATTCCCTTAGGAGTTGGGTGGGAGAGGGTTTCAGAGCACTTCTGACTTGTAAGGTTTTGTCTGGCTTTAGAGCTCATGATACTCCATGCATTTAACTTCAGCTCATGAACTTTGCTCTTGTACCTGCTTAGTCTATCTCTGCCCTGGGATATCTTGCTTTTCTGAGAAGTCCTGGCCATCTCTTGATGTACAGTAGGAATACGATGGGTTGTGACCACATATTGCAGTTATTCCTTTTAGGCCTGTACAAGCACCCCTCCCCCCCCTGGTTTCTTAGCCTTTGGGTCTGAAGTCTTTGCTCACCTTGAATACCCACTTGAGGGCTTGGAGTTGTGATTATTGATTAATCAATGTGTAGATTGGGATCTGCATGCACCTGGACAGGCTTTCCTTTTAGAACACTTGCTGGGTCTGCTCTGTGGCCTGGGAAGCTGTCGGAGAAGGGCAGAGCAGTCCATTGTCACTGTTGATGAGATGACAGTGGGATGTGTTGTTGGTCTCAACCAGATTGTTGTGGGACAGACCAGAGGACACTTAAATGGCTTTAAAAATAGTGAATTGCCAACACTGTTGATCTTACTGGTCCTTGTTTCTGCTGAATGAATAGATCCCTTCACC
This sequence comes from Vulpes lagopus, assembly GCF_018345385.1. NCBI lineage: Eukaryota > Metazoa > Chordata > Mammalia > Carnivora > Canidae > Vulpes > Vulpes lagopus. The sequence continues at coordinate 38,059,767 of NC_054835.1, read as the reverse complement.
TTGGCCTTCCATGTAACAGAAGTGTGGAAAGGGGCAGTTCTGGAGGTCCAGAGTCCTGGATTTGTGTGTGGCTATGAGTAGATGAGAGTCCAATAGAGGAGGGTCTCAGTAAATACTAGTTATCTTTCAATGTGTATTTCATTGTTAAAACCTAATCCAGAGGTAGGGGATTCTGGCTGGTTCGGTCAGTGGAGAATACAACTTAATCTCGAGTTTAGGGGTTCGAGCCCCACATTGAGTGTAGAGATTTAAGAAAAAACCTTATCAGGGGCTAATCTTACGTATAGTGAAAGTATTAGCTTCAAGGATAGCCAGGATCCGTGTCCTGTATTTGCAGTGTCTGATCTTGAATGTGGAAATGTAACTATTATCCCTATTTTACAAGAGGAAAGCTTGAACCTCCGAAGATAAGTAACTTGTTCAAAAGTTTCTAAGCTAGTGACAGTCAAGGTTTGCATGCAGGTGATGTCTGTCTTCAGTACTTTCTTTTTTTCTCACTATTTTATTTATTCATGAGAGACACAGAGGCAGAAACATAGGCAGTGGGAGAAGCAGGCTCCCTGTGAGGAGCCTGATGTGGGACTTGATCCCAGGACGTCCCTGTCTTCAGTACTTCCGTGCAGTAGGTGAAGGTTTGGGCGAGTGTTCACTTTAGTGCAGGTAGGTTTTTTTTAAGTTACTTAAGACTTTGGAAAACAGTTCCTCAAAAAGTTAAACACAGTTAAGTACATAGGAAGTGGAAGTTAAATTTCAGTTATCCAACTTTCAGACTTCCAAGAGATGATCACTTAATATTTTGTTGTATGTCCTTTCTCTTTATTTTAAAGATTGTATTTATTTGGGGCACCTGGGTGGCTCAGTGGTTGGATATCTGCCTTTGGCTCTGGTCGTGATCCTGGGGTCCTGGAATCAAGTCCCTCATCAGGCTCCCTGTGAGAGGAGCCTGCTTCTCCCTTTGCGTATGTCTCTACCTCTCTGTCTCTCTCATGAATAAATAAATACAGTCTTTAAAAAAAAAAAGATTGTATTTATTTATTTGAGAGACAGCATGAGCAGAAGGAAGGGCAGAGGGAGAAAGTCTCTCCACTGAGCAGGGAGCTTGATGGAGGGCTCAATCCCAGGACCCTGAGATCAGGACCTGATTGCAAAGTAGATGCTTAATCAGCTGAGCCACCCAGGTGCCCCATCCTTTCTGACTTATTTGCAGAAAATTAGCTTGTAAACTTCTTCCCCTTTTTTTTTTTTTATGATAGTCACAGAGAGAGAGAGAGAGAGACACAGGCAGAGGGATAAGCAGGCTCCATGCACTGGGAGCTTGATGCGGGACTTGATTCCAGGACCCCAGGATCACGACCAGAGCCCAAAGGGATGTGGGATTCGATCCCAGGTTTCCAGGATCGCGCCCTGGGCCAAAGGCAGGCGCCAAACCGCTGCGCCACCCAGGGATCCCAGCTTGTAAACTTAAATGGGACCATGGCCTTCCTGTAACCTGTTTTTTTCTTGCTTCACAGATGTTAGGTCCTATTTGTGAAAAATTGCAGATAGGTGTAAATTTTTGTTGTTGTTTATTAGAAGGCATGAGTGAGGGGAGAGGGGATGGAGCCTGACACGGGACTTGATCCCAGGACCCCAGCACGATGACCTGAGCCGAAGGCAGATGGCTAATTGACTGAGCCACCCAGGCAGCCCCTAAGTTTTTGCTCTATAAAAAAAAGACAAAACACATTTGCCGGGCAATTAGGCATTTGAGATAAAATAGAGTGTGGTCAAGATCCTGGATGAATTGCTAGGATTCAAGGAGTATCTGTATATGTATGCACACTAAAAATTACAGGGCTTCTTTGGTTAAATTTGTGTGAATGAATTTCTATTTGTAAAATCTAACACTGTACATACTCAGTCCTAACCCTTGAAAGCAGTAGTTTTTAGATCAAGGTATGTACTTTCCTGGAGGTTTTTTTTTTTTTTTTTTTTTTTTTTAATTTTTATTTATTCATGATAGTCATCAGAGAGAGAGAGAGAGAGAGAGGCAGAGACAGAGGGAGAAGCAGGCTCCATGCACCGGGAGCCTGACGTGGGATTCGATCCCGGGTCTCCAGGATCGCGCCCTGGGCCAAAGGCAGGCGCCAAACCGCTGCGCCACCCAGGGATCCCCTTCCTGGAGGTTTTAATACATACTGGGATGGAATATTGCCTAATGAGTTAATAGCTTGACCTCTGCTTACTTAGTCCAAAAGGGGGTCCCATTTTGTGATACGAAGATTGTAACAGTATCCACCTGTTCCTGAAGTGGGAACAAGTATTGAGGTGCTCAGCAAGTTTCCTGCTAGTGTGTTGCTAATCTTTCTAAAAGAGTACAGATTTATACTTGCAAGAAATGCAGGCAGTTTTGACTTGGAATAAGGTCTTTCCTTAAGTCCTTAAGGGTTGATTGGTATTTACAGTATCCCACACTTGCTTTGAGAAATGAAAAGCGAATGATGAGTATATATTCTGTCCAAGTGGGAAATGTTGGAGAACTAAGTGAGATGTAAACTACTTTCTTGTGGTGGCTCTGGGACTTGACAAGTTAATGACTGCTCTCCTGTTTTCCTTCTTAGTACATCCAGCAGTGGTGATTCGACAACGAAAATCATACCGGAGAAAAGATGGTGTGTTTCTCTATTTTGAGGATAATGCGGGGGTCATAGTAAATAATAAAGGTGAAATGAAAGGTAAGAAAGAAATCAAAGTGTTGCCTAGGTCTTTGAGAGCAGTTGATTTATTAACCTTAGGGTCTATCTGAGCTTATCTGTCCCTTCATTCTTTTTTTATGTAGGTTCTGCTATTACAGGACCAGTCGCAAAGGAGTGTGCAGACTTGTGGCCCAGGATTGCTTCCAATGCTGGCAGCATTGCATAATTCTTTGGTGTATTTGTTTTAAAAAAAAAATAAAAATTATTTGTTCTCAATGTTTGCCTTCCTGTTTTCTACATGTCATTCTTCTTCTTCTTCTTTTTTTTTTTTTTACATGTCATTCTTCTTGAACACCCCCTAACCCTTCTTTTTGTAAAATGAAGCTACTCAGTGCAGTACTTGCACTTTGTGACTTTACAGAAACTTTTGGACTATTCAGTTTCTGCTATAAAATTTAGTTTTTTTTGTTTGTTTGTTTGTTTGGAGTCCTTAAAGTAAATTGCAGATAGTAAATACTGTTTAACAGGAGGTCACCCCAGGTAATTGCACTGCTCTTTTTTTTTTTTTTTTTTTTTAAGATTTTGTTTATTTATTCATAGAGACACAGAGAGAGAGGCAGGCAGAGACACAGGCAGAGGGAGAAGCAGGCTCCACGCAGGAAGCCCGATGTGGGACTTGATCCTGGGTCTCCAGGATCACACCCCAGGCTGCAGGCGGTATTAAACCACCATGCCACCAGGGCTGCCCAACTGCACTGCTCTTAATCTGAGATAAAGTGAGTGATTGGATTGTGGACAAGGATGGGAGTTCAGGGAGTAATGTGAGGAAGGATCAGGTGCATGTCTATATATGCATACTTGGGAGTTAGAGGAGTTTTCTTTGGGTAAGCCAGCACATAAAGGACTATAGTTGTAAAGTTTAACACATGATTGCGATATAAATTTGCTCTTGTAATTAAGTTACTAAAAATATCTGCATGTTTTTTGCTGTCAAAACGTTTTGACAAGATAGCTGTATAATGTACCTGCCAAACCCTAGTTCATGAATAAAAGGTGATGTAATTAACCAGCATAATGGGCGTAAACCTTGGCGAATTAAGCATGAAAGCATCGGACATTGCAACTTTTTCTAAACCATGATTTATGTGACATTCAGAGCCTGAGAGAAAAAATAAGCACTTAGCAGGTTTGGGTCAATTGGCCTAAAGATGTAGGAATAGGCTTTTTAGACTAAGATGTTCATATATCTAGTATCTGAGTACACTCCGCCTTAGGTGTTCTCTGTAAGGCTGAAGCTTAGAGTATGTGTAGGTCCTAGCACATATTTGGTAAGATGGCTACCCTTCAGTCCTTCAAGATTCAAGATGGAATTACTAGACCTAATCAGTGGTTCTCAACCAGAAGAGTTAAGAAATGTGTCCAGGCCATACAATATCCCAGACCAATTAAGTCAGATTTGGAGGTAGGATCCAGGCATCAGTACTTATTTAAGATCCCTAGGAGATTCCAAGATGCAGCCAAGATTGAGAACCAAGGCTGTCTAGACTAGACCTATCTTGGCTTTAGGAATATTAAATCTGGAAGTCTTAAAACAGACCTGTTTTCCTACCCTATCCTCCAGCATGGTGAATTTGAAATCTTTAATGTGATATGAAGCCCCCAGGTCCTCCACTTAAAATTAATCCTTTTTATCCCTTTGTGTGAGCTCTATATATGAAATTTCTCACCTTCCTGCTTCCATGTTCTCCAGGTTTTTTGCAAATTTTAATAGAATGAACTCAAACTATAGACTTCATTTCCTATGATTCCAGATTTCTTAGGAATTTACTTGTCATGGGACGCCGGAGTGGCTCAGTGGTTGAGCTCCTGCCTTTGGCTGGGGGCGTGATCCAGGATTCCTGGGATGAGTCCCACGTCGGGCTTCCTGCATGGAGCCTGCTTCTCCCTCTGACTGTCTCTGCCTCTCTCTCTGTTTCTCATGAATAAATAAAATCTTTTAAAAAAGAAAAAAGGAATTTACTTGTCAGAGACATTAAATATGTTGAGTATTGAATTGCCAGAATGGGGTTTTTTGTATAGATATAAAGCAACCTTTTTCCAATTAATACATGTGCCTTTATATAATAGTGAATATAAGAGATTTCCCTAATCCTGTTGTCTAGTGTAAAATAACAGCACCTTTTAGAGAAGCAGTTTGAATAAAGCACTTTGATGTATAAAGCATCTTTGTAAGGGTATATTATTAACGGGGAAAAGTTTGGAAATAAGTAAAAATTGGGGTTCCAGGGTGGCTTGGTTGGGCTTCTGCCTTCGGTTCGGTTCATGGTCCCAGGGTCCTGGGATCAACCCCCATGTCCAGCTCCCTGCTTGTGGAGAGCCTGCTGCTTTTCCCCACTTGTGCTCTCTTGCTATCTCTCTCAAATTCTTTCTTGAGTGTTTTAAGAAATAATCACTTCATGGTTTGCTGTAGCTAGTCATATACACATAAAATTAGAGGAAAAAATATGGTACTGTGTCAACCTGCTGGGACTTTTTGCTTTTGGGGTTTTTGAAAGATTTCATTAACATGGGGAGGGGGGCAGTACCAAGGGAGAAGCTGGTTCCCTTGCTCAGCAGGAAGCCTGCTGTGGGGCTAGATCCCAGGACCCCAGGATCATAACTTGAGCTGAAGGCAGACAACCTACTGAGCCACCCAGGCACACCTGTTTGTTTTGTTTTTTTGTTTGTTTTGGTTTAAAAAATTTTTTTTTAGAAGGAGAAATGCTAGCTGATGAAAATAATTAGGTAAGTAGAAGTGCTTTAAGTGAACTTAGTGGAAGTCAGGAGTCCTGAATTCTGGGTCTGGGTCTGCCACTAAATGGATTTAGGGAATATCCCAATGTTTCCGAGCTTCAAATCCCAGTTACGTAAAATGAGATTTGGAAGTAGGTGGTATCTGAACTCTTTCTGATCCATTCTGGGTACGAGCTTTTCAACGGAACCGAGTTTAGGAAATGTATATGGTAAGATGGAGGGTGGGGGCGGGGCGATGCCCGACTGCGTTCACACCACCCCAATTCCACAACATCCCTCCAATCTCCAATTCCTCTTGCATGATCTCCTCTCAGTCATCCTTCACCTCAGAGAGCCTTGCGGGCAACTTACGCCACAGCCCTAAGAGCCTACCCTGTTGGATGGGACAATAGGGTTTGTGTCGCAGGAGTCTTTGACACCACCCCACGTAACAATGCTACTAATGCGCAGGGGGGCCCCGAGCTAGGGCCCTGCACTCCCACCAGAAAGGCCCTCGGAGGCTGCGGTGGTTGGGATGTCGCACTTGTGCGAGTGTCCTCTGCGGCTGGAGAAGAGCTTCATTTTGGATGGCGTGGCCGTGAGCACCATGTCCCGCGCCTCCGAGCGCGTGAGGCCCAAGCTCTGGTCGGCGATTCCGCCCTACAACGCTCAGCAGGACTGCCACGCCCGCCGGTACTTCCAGAGCCACGTGGTTCCGCCCGTTCTGCGGAAGACTGAGCAGGTGATTAGAGGAGCACCCGGGACGACCCCACTGGCTGTCCCCGCAGAGCCTGACCCCGGGGCGGGGCCGACTTCCGAAATCCCGGCCTCTTACCACTAGGGAGAGCTCCCCACTGCGCCCCCACCCCCGGCTTTCTCCACGAAACCCCGGAACTGGCGGGGCCAGGTGACAGGTATGGAGCTCCCTGAGCTCAAGGAATCGCTCTCCACCCCTGAATTTGAGAACGAACTCATCTGGGGTTTCTGCAAGCCTGAGAGAAGGGTGGTGAAGCCCGCCTCCGGCAAACCGATCGGTTTCATTGTCCTTTTTGACGTCACGGACCCACACTTTGGGGTGATCTCACGCCACTGATTTTCCGAGTGCGAGAATCCTTGTGACTTCAGCGAAAGAGACAAAGCGACGCCTCGAGCCGCCAGGCGGGGCGCCGTCCTTTGGTGATGTCACGGTTACAGAGGGGCTCGCTCGGTGGGCCTACCTGTGAGGAGGTGGGAAATAACGTCCAAAACCTCCTGGGGCCTCACTTCTCCTCCTCCCCCGCCCCGGGCCTTTGCCCTCGTGGATCCGAGATCCTGACGCTATATGCTGATGGTGCCAACTTCTTTCAACACCCCCAACAAATATTGGAGGCCTTTTCAAGTCTCCAATATTTGTGTGCATATGTCACAGTGGTATGGGGAGGGGAGAGGTGGTGTTGGTGCGGGTAATTCTGCGAACAAATCTTGGGGTTTATTTGTGGTCTCCGTGTTTGTGTGTGTGTACATGTGCCTGGGTGTGCACTGTGTGTGTATGGACACATCAGTGTGTGCCATACTGGAGTGTGTACTGGCTATCTACCTGCGTTATGTTTACAACAGAAGGATCCAGAGCTTGGGAGGAAAAAAAGAGAAAAACTTGGTATTTAAAAGCTTGAAAAGAATATGGTGTGCACACTTTCAAAACTATCTATGTTTCATTTTATAAGGATTTAATCATCACAACCGTTTGTAGTAGGTATGATTTTCATTTATATAAAGATAATGGGGGGTGTTTTGTTTTTAAGTAAACTGCTGCCTAAGGTGGTGCTTGAGCTCACAACCCCAAGATCAAGAGTGGCATGGTCTGTGGACTGAGCTAGCCCTGTGAATAGGGGCGCTAAAGTGGCTCAGTTGGTTAAGCATCTGCCTTCAGCTCAGGTGGTGATTGCAGGGTCCTGGGATGAGCCCAGGTATCCTGGGATTGGCTCAGGTCGTGATCCCAGGGCCCTGGGATCCAGCCCTGCCTTGGGCTCCCTGCTCAACAGGGAGTCTGCTTCTCCCTCCTCTGCTCCCCCTCCCCCTGCTCATTCTCTCTCTCTCTCTCTCTCTAATAATTAAAATCTTAAACAAAAAAAAAAAAAAAAAGAAGAAGAAGAAGAAGAAGAAGAAGGTTTACTATGTCAGGCCCTTTATTTGAACTATCTCATTTAAATCCTACAGTCGTCCTCTCACTGATAAGAAAGCTGAGGTCCAGAAAAGCTGTGTCATTGTCAGGGTCACAGCTTGTTAGTGGCAGAGCTGGAATTGTAACCAGTCTGGCAGCAGACACTGAGCCTTTAACTATCTACCTATACTGCCTCTCCCTGAGAGACAATAGGTCCACATGTATATTTATATTTCATCTGTCCTGCCTGATGACCCCTGGCTGTGACCTTGTCTCTCTTCCCCACAACTAGCCCAAAGGGACTTTACATGTGTACCCCTCAGCATGGTTGCTGACAGTCTTCTGTGTTTTCTCTCTGACTCTCAGGATCACGGTGGCACAGGAAGAGACGGCTGGATAGTGGACTATTTCCACATCTTCGGGCAAGGACAGAGATACCTGAACAGGAGAAATTGGGCAGGGGCAGGCAAGTGCCACCTGGCTTTCCAGCCTCAGTGTGAACCCACCTGGAAGAGTGGTGTGCATTCCCCAGTTTAGAGAGAGGAATCAGGCCCCAGAGAGCCCTGGTTTCCAGGGGATAAGGGTTCGGGGGTCAGAAGCCCTGGAACTGCATCACCAGCTTTTCTTCTCATACATGAGCGGATGGTGTCACCATGCTCCTGTTCAGTGACTAAGCACCTCTGTAGGTCAGGTGGTTTTTGCCTTCACACTACCCCTGTGCTAAGCTGGGCAAAGTGAAGTGTAGGGAGGTGAGGTGACCGGCCAAGGAGAGCTTAGCTTGAGATTGGAATTCCCCTCTTTCTGACTCTAGAGCCCATGCTCCCCTCCCTGCTCCGTGAACAGGCTGTGTCCTCCTTTTGCAGGCCCAATTTCGCAACAGGAAAGGAAAGGTTGGGAGATGTTTTTCTGATGGTGTGAGCCCTCCCACCCCACAACCCCATCACCCTTTGGCCACACTCTAGTCTCGTGACCCTTGGCACCAGTGGGCGAAATTGAGCTCATCCATTTTCTCTATGTGGGTCAAAAGGAAGGGGGAAATGTTTTTCAGTCTCTCTGGGAGCCAGGCAAGTGTAGCCAAGCCCAGAAGTTTCTGGCCCCTCCTGTCTTAGCACATACCATTCACATTCCTCCTGTGTGCTACTCCTGGTATGTGGTTTGGTTTCTAGAAAGCTATCTCTCTCCTTGACTTCATCAACCCTTGGCTTTTAATCAAGAGGCTTGAGACATTTGAGGATTGAGGGTTCAGCTGGGACATGGGGAGCACATTCTCTACCAGCCCTGTGGGAGCAGGGGGCAGGGGTGGGGAGCAAGATGGAGCTGAATGCAGGCTGAGGCCTCTCTCTTTGCCCCAAAGGGCATTCCTTCCAGCAGGTAACCGGGCATGATTACTACAATGCAGAACTGAGGATGATCAGGGGGTTCAATGGTCGATTTGGCTACCGCCGAAACACCCCAGCCCTCCGCCAGCGCCCGTCGGTCTTTGGAGAGGTCACCCAGTTCCCCCTCTTCTAACAGCATCTTTACCTTTCCTACTCCTGGACCTGAATAGAAGACAGATGTTTAGATGAACTTTTTAATGCTATTTTTATATAAACGATGATGTTAATTTGTGCCTGCAAGTGTGCTTGCTGTTTCTTTGCTGAGGTTGGGAGGGGGCAGGCTGGTTTCCCCACCCTGAGCTCCTCTAGCCCGACGAGGAGGTGGGAGGAGAGAGAGTGTTGTCAGGCCTGTGCCCTTGTACACCATGCCCCGGAGTGTGAGGCTTGAACAGAGGCCTCAGATCTCCCCTGCTCGAGGCAGAAGGAGGAACACCTCACCCAACACAAAGCTCTGCCCCAGGCAGCAAGCAGAGCCCCAGGCTAGAAGCTGGCTACCATTTTCCCATCAAGAATGGACAGGCAGTTCATCCAAAGAGATAGTGATTGGTTGCCTGTGATTTTCCTGAGAGTCATCCCATCCAACATAACTGACATCTTCCTTCTCCTTTCCACCCTCAGTGCATCAAGAGTCCGGGGGTGAGCAAGGGGATATCTGGGACTGCTTTTTAGCCTCTAGATTCTGACATGGTAATTCTGGCACAGTGCTCGTGGACACTTTGTCTGCTGATGTGCTGTCAATTTCCTTTTCAGCTAGTTTCCAGGATGTCGTTTTTCATTTTTCAAGTGTCCCCACCCAGTTTATTGGTGGCCAAGAGAAAAGCCAAAGCAGATGATGGATACAAAAGAAGGTGGAGCTTTAGAACACAAAGCTTGCCAGAGCTTGAGTGTGGGTGGAATCTGATGGCACTGAGTCACCATAAGTGGACAAGGAAGAGAAGGACACTAGGTCATGGGGGTATAGCTCAGGGGTAGAGCATTTGACTGCAGATCAAGAGGTCCCCGGTTCAAATCCGGGTGCCCCCTTCCTCCTCCCTTTTCTTTACTTCCACTAAATGGAAGCAAGTAAATGCACTGTACTTCTTAACTCCCAGCCAGGGTCTCTAAGGGTCTCTTGACTCATCTGTGTGCTGAAATGATCCTAGTTCCCCCTACATTCCAAATGACACTTAGCTGAGACCCCCAGAGGATCCCATTGGGCTTCAATTAAAACAAAGGCCCTAAGGAGATTCTAAATCTAAAATTAGATGTGAGAGGATCTGTCAATTAAGTGTCTGACTTTTTTTTTTAAAGACTTTTATTTCTTTATTCATGAGAGACACAGCAAGAGAGAGGCAGAGACATAGGCTGAGGGAGAAGCAAGCTCCATACAGGGAGCCTGATACGGGACTCGATCCCAGATCCCAGGATCACACCCTGGGCCAAAGGCAGATGCTCAACCACTGAGCCACCCAGGCCTCCCAAGTGTTTGACTCTTGGTTTTCCCCTCTGGTGATGATCTCAGGGTTGTGAGATGGAGCCTTGCTTGCATCAGGCTCTGAGCTCGGTGTGGAATCTGCTTGTGATTCTCTCTCCCTCTCCCTCTGCCCCTTCCCCCACTCTATCTTTCTTTCTAAAATAAAATAAATCTTTACAATTAGGTGTGAGAGCTGTGAACACAAGTTTAGCAATCTGATGTATGAGAGAACAGATAAAGAGGTTCATACAACATGTATTTTTGAGAGCTTAGTATAGTACATGCAAAGCAGCTGTGAATTAAAACATGAAATGGGTCACCTGGGTGGTTCAGTTGGTTAAGCATCTGCCTTGTGTTCAGGTCACGATCTCAGGTTCCTGGGACTGAGACCTGCATCAGGCTCCCTGCTCAGGCTGCCTGCTTCTCCCTCGGCATCTACCCCTCTCCCTGCTCATTCTCTCTCTCTCTCTCTCTCAAATAAATAAAATCTTTAAAAAATAATAATACATGAAACAGGGCCTCTGACCCCAGAGAATTTCGTGTCTGCTGGAACTTGAAATATTCATACACAGCTGTCAGAGGGAGACATTTGTTGGTAGCTCCAGGAAGACATACCTTTTAAAAATACCTACCCACCTTTTCTAGACTAACTTCTAACTGAATCTTTCCTACAATTGGAAGGAACATTTCTGTCTGATCTGAAAAGCTTATTAACACATTTCCAACACTGTGCAAATCCCTCTCTCGAAGGTTAGGGGCACTTTCCTCTTACCCATGTATTCTGCTAGTCAGAGTTCTTGGAATGGAACAGATATCCACTCTGCCCACTAAAAGCAGGAAAGGAGGTATGGTGGGGACTCACAGAATTGAAGAAGATTGGAGAACCTAACTCACAAAGCAGTTAACTAAGAAGAATGGCAGAGGAGGGAAATCCAGCTCAGGTCTCATCTCAGGAAGTGTCCACTGTGGGAGCCACCCACTCAGGGCACTCATCACTAAGTCGTGGGTACTGTTCTAGCTGCACCTGCATTCCCAGGCCAATTCCTCCCCTTTTACACGACCAGGTGGAAGCAGTTGATTGGCCGAGTTGTGTTCTGACGTGCGCATGTGTGTGTGTGTGTGTGTGTGTGTGTGTGTGTGCAGTTTTCCGCCAGGAGTGGGAGAAGGTAGTGTTGCTTCACTGAGTTTGACCACGTGAGGTACTCCCTGAGAATTGGAGGGGTGTTTGGGTGCAAAAATTTCCAGTTCTAGCTGTCAAGGATTTGCCCTCTCACACCCCTTGACTTCTCATTTGCTGAAATTAGGTCAAAATTTTGTATTAAATCACTTATGTTCACATTATCATGATCATGTCAATACTATTTAGTAGTGAGTCTATATATACTACAAACAGCATTGATTTCTTTTTTTTTTTAATTTGAATTCAATTAGGGGCCCCTGGGTGGCTCAGTGGTTGAGCCTCTGCCTTCAGCTCAGGGCATGATCCTAGGGTCCTCAGATTGAATCGCATATTGGGCTCCCCATAGGGAGCCTGCTTCTCCCTCTGCCTGTGTCTCTGTCTCTCTCTGTGTGTCTCTAAATAAATAAAATCTTTTAAAAAATTAATTCAATTACTTAACATACAATTTATCACCCAGTTACCCCAGACCCCACCCCTTCCTACCACTGATTTCTTGAAAACTTTTTTCTCTTGAAGATAATTACCTCATTTTTTCTTTTTTTTAAATTTTTTTTATTTATTTATGATAGTCACACAGAGAGAGAGAGAGAGGCAGAGACACAGGAAGAGGGAGAAGCAGGCACCATGCACTGGGAGCCTGACGTGGGACCCGATCCGGGGTCTTCAGGACCGCGCCCTGGGCCAAAGGCAGGCACTAAACTGCTGCGCCACCCAGGGATCCCTCATTTTTTCTTTTTTAAAGATTTTATTTATTTATTCATGAGAGAGACACAGAGAGAGAGAGAGAGAGGCAGAGGGAGAAGCAGGCTCTTTGCAGGGAACCTGATGTGGGACTCCATCCCACGACTCCAGGATCACATCGTGATCCAAAGGCAGGCACCAAACCTCTGAGCCACCCAGGCATCCCTCATTTTTTCATTTGCATGTTTTTCTTTCTATTAGAGCCTTCAACAGCCTCACAATACAATTATTCACTTGGTCCAAACCTATCAAATTAATTTTTTTCAAGACAGTCTTCCTGACACCCTCTATCCCTCTGCTTTCAGGCAGACTGTTTAGACATGTCACCCACCTGGTGCCTGGGGAATTCGCCTTCCCTGTTCTCTGTGTGGGATTCTCAGTTTCCTGAGCAACGCCTTCCTTTTTCTTTTTTTTTTTTTTTTTTTTTTTTTTTTTTTTCGCCTTCCTTTTTCTAGTTTCTTTCTTTATATGGTGGAGAATAACCCTGAGCAGCTTCCTGAGGGGGGAAAAAAATATATGCCAGGTAAGATGCTTGAGTTCGGGCATACCCGAAAATAAATTTTGTCTGAACACTTGAGAGATGCTTTGAGAACATAATTTTTGCTGAGGATTTTGCTTTCAGAACTTTGAAAATCCTTGTCTTCTAGCTTCTCTTGGTAAGTTCAATGTCCTTATTCCCATAGGTGACCTGTTTCTCTCTGTAAAATCTTAGGCTCTCTGTTCTTGATGTTCTGGTTTTTCCATGATCTATTCCGTGATCTCTTTCAATCTAGAGATTCATATCCTACCTTAAGCCTTATGTCTGATAATTTCTTCTCCATCATTTGCTAATGGGAGGACTTATCTGTTCTTGTCTCCTGTTCATTTGTCTTTTTGTTGTGCTTTCTAGGAGATTTCCTGGTGCTATATTTCAACTTTTTTTTGTTGTTGGCTTTTGAGTTTCAGTTTTTTCATGTGCCCCAACTGCATTTTTTTTTTGTCATGACATCCTATTCTAGTTTTAGTGATACTATTTTTTCCTCTTGTTTCTTTAAAATTATGGTGGTTTCTGAAGTGTTCTTCTCCAAGGATTGCCTTTTCCCCTTCTTTTTGCTGCTGTTTTCTTTGTTTTTAGATGCTAGTGTTGAGGGCATTCACCAAACAACTGGCCCTCCAATAGGTTAAAGGTCATTGGAAGCTCTCTTCTTGGATAGGGCTTGTTGATTGGTGGATTTCTTTGTGGGTTCTCCAACAGTGAGCCAGCCTTTTCATTTGGGAACTTCCAAATGTGGGTCAACATTCTCCCTGACTCCTCAAGCTATTTAGTTTCTCTGTAGAAGAATTCTGAGATCTGGGGTACCTGGAAGGCTCAGTGGTTGAGCATCTGCCTTCAGCTCAGGGAGTGATCCCAGGGTCCTGGGATCAAGTCCTGCATTGGGCTCCCAGCAGGGAGCCTGCTTCTCCCTCTGCCTATGTCTCTGCCTTCCTCTCTGTGTCTCTCATGAATAAATAAAAAAAAAAATCTTTAAAAAAAGAAAGGAAAAGAAAAATTCTGAGACCTCCTGCCTGGAATATCTCCTTGATGCTGACATTTTGGGAGCAGGACAAAGAGGAGGAAGGGGAGTAGCAACCCCACTTTTCAATAGGTAGACTTTTGTTTAATCCCCACTGCTATTCTGAAAGTCCTTGGCCACTCAGTTGAAAGTGGAGGGGCCTTGCTGATTCAGTTTCTCCAACACATTTTTCACTTACGGGACTGGAGATGGAGATTAAGGATCTTAACTGGTCTGTATACAAACTTTCACCAAAATTCCCTATTTGCTCCCCACTCCTCAGCCCTTCCTGGTGATGCCAAATTTTCTTCTCAGGAAGTCCACTTTCCCAGGGTTCCCCAGTCATCAGTCGGTTCTCTTTCGTGTCCTTCTCCACAGCTCTCAATGTTGGAAATCACCATTCCACTTTCTGTCTCTGAGTTTGACTACTCAAGGTAACTTACATAAGTGGAATCCTACAATATTTGTTTTCTGTGTCTGGCTTATTTTACAGGGCATAAAGTTTTCCAAGTTTCCCACTGAGGAAGCATGTAAGAATTTCCTTCCTTGTTAAGGGTAAATAATGTTTCATTGTATGGATATATCCCATTTTGTTTATCCATCCACTGATGGGCACTTGGGTTGCTTCCACCGTTTGGCTATTGTGAATAATGCTGCTAGGAACACAGGTATACAAATAAGTGTTTGTGGGACGCCTGGGTGGCTCAGAGGTTGAGCGTCTGCCTTTGGCTTGGGTCGTGAACCCGTGGTCATGGGATCAAGTCCTGCATTGGGTTCCCTGCATGGAGCCTGCTTCTGTCTCTGCCTCTCTCTCTCTGTGTCTCTCATGAATAAATAACACCTTTTAAAAAAACACAAATAAGCCTCTACTTTAAATTCTTTGGAATATATAGCCAGAAGTGGAATTGTTGGATCATATGGTAATTCTACGCTTAATTTTTTGAGGACTGCCATACATATACCCAGAGATATTTTTTTTTAAAGATTTATTTATGTGTTTGAGAGAGAGGGAGTGAGAGCTAGCAAGCACACACACCAGCAGGAAGAGGGGCAGTGGGAGAGGGAGAGAGAATATTTTTTTTTTTTGAGAGAGAGAGAATCTTAAGCAGATTCCCCACTGAGCACAGAACCCAACTTGGGGCTCGACCCAAGGACCCTGAAGATCATGACCTGAGCAGAAATACCTGTGGAGATTTTTTTTTTAATTCATTCAACAGAGCACAAGAAGGGAAGTGGCATGCAGAGGCAGATGAAGGTGGAGAAGCAGGCCCCCCACTGTGCAGGGAGCCTGACACAGGGTTTAATCCCGGATCATGACCTGAGTTGAAGGCAGATGCTTAACCAACTGAGCCACCCAGGTGCCCCCCACCCCCCAGAGAGATTTTTAAACTATTGATGCCTAATGGAACCTAGGCCTACAGATTTATTTCTCTCCCAGGTGACATCAATGTGTGCCCAAGATTGAGAACCACTGCCTCAGCTAACACTTGGGTTTCAGCTTCCTCTGCTTTGCTGTTACTCCCACCCTTCCTTTCCATCTTTGAAAAATGTGTGACATGGTTCTTCTGTTCCCTCTCCAGTTTTCTTTGTCCTTTAAGAGTTAAACACTTTAAGAGTTTTGGGAGGGAGTGGAGATAAATACATATGATCCATAGAAACTTGTTGCTCTATGAGAATTATTTATATATAAATTTTCAAATATATATACTTATGGCTTATCTCTTGGGTTGAAATTTCTTAGGAGCAAGCACTTTGGCATGCTTGCTCTCTTTGTACAGTAGCCAGGAAAGAATTTTCTTGCATTCTTGTATTCATTCACTCATTCCGTAGTAGTTGAAATAACAGATAGCCTACTACATGTTAGACACACACTGGGTGCTCCATATAGGATGGCAGTTGTCTGGGGCACCTGGGTGGCTCAGTCGGTTAAGTTAAGCATCTGACTCTTGATTTCAGCTCAGGTCATGATGTCAGGTCATGAGATAAAGCCCAGTATCGGGCTCATTGGGAAGTCTGCTGGAGATCCTCTCACTCAGTCTCTCCATAACGCTTTCTCTCTTTTTCTCTCTCAAATAATAAATAAGTAAACTTAGAAAAAAAAAAAAAAGGATGGCAGTTGTTAGTGACACAGTAAACATAATTCTACCAATATACACATTTGGTCAAATGAAAGTTATCTTCAGTTTCTTGCCCCTTTTATGGTGTCTCTGTTTTGACAGACACATGCCTTGATAATATTTGAGGTTGCTTTCAACACACCTACCCACCTCCACCTTCTTACCCTAGTAATTAAAAGTCCACCTTTTAAGGTGAGTATTGTGACAGTGAACATGGTTTGGCTTTATTAAAGCAGGAGTAAAACTTTTCGTCACACAGCAGATAACTACAGGTAAGCCTGCAGTAGACTATGATTTCAGTGACATCCGAAGTGTGTACTATTTAAGGCTCTTTAGAATACAGGAAGACTCACTTCTTAGTAACTGGGGAATCAGCCAAATGCTATGGGCTAATGCCGTAGATGCAGAAAATGCAAATCAGTGAATCAGTGACGATAATTAATGCTCTGTAGCCTCCTCATTGTTTCCTAAGCATTTCGATCGGCATGATAGCCTCTTTCTGGGTGTATATGGCCTGGAGAAGAGTTGTTGTGAGTATTGATGCCTGTGACACCGGGCTACACACACTTGTACAGATAGATTTCCCCTTTTTTAATGACCTTGCCCTGTCCAATACTTAAATGATTGTCTCAGAAAAACTCAAGAAGGATCATAGACAAGCTGTTAAAGGAAAACATAGGAAAAGAGCTTTCTGTCTTGAAGGTTGGCAAAGGTTTCTTAGTGAGTGACCAAGACATTCTCTCCACGATCAAACTTTGGACAGGCTTTTCTGAGCTCTTTTTCAACTGGGCCCTAACTTTAGAACTTCTGATTTCTTGTTTGCGTTGTCCATTTTTTTTTTTCAGTGAAGACAGCAGAAGAGATGATTTATTGTATATGTGTTATATTCAGCCACAAATGAAAACAATTAGTCCCCAAAGTCACAGGTCCAGGGCAAAGGACCAAAAGGGACTGTTCTGGTTCCAATTTTAGGGTATGTGCTATGGAAATGAGCAGAAAAGGGATTGTTTTGGTATGAGCAAAGGCAGATCTCTCAAAGGTGGTCACTGAGATCAGATGGCAATGGATGTTCTAGATCCATTGACTCAAGCTCTAGAAAGTAGGCCTGCAGTCCAATAATTGATATCAGCCTCCCTGGCCTCTGGCTTTCCTTATTTCTGCTCCTCTGGCTCCATGGGTGTGTAAGCTAGCAGTTTACTGGACCTCTGCCTCCTCTTTTACACTTCAGTGCGTTCGCTTCTTCCTCCATTGGGCTCTCATGGAGCAGAGGTTTCCAGAAAGATGGTGTTAAGGCTGAGAGCTACCTTGTCCAATTCTAGCAAGAACCTTGCTAAATCAGTTTAGCCAGGGTCAGAATCCCACATTCTCCGTATCTGATCACCCTCAGTATCTGATTCAGTTCCTCATCCCCCACTGCCCTGGAGGCAGTCTGATCATCCTGGCCTGCCTGCCATCAGTAACAATCATGTACAGTCAGTTTAGCCAGAAATACCCCTTGGCCCGTAAGGTTTCCTTTGAGTAATTTTCCATCTACCCCTCACCTCACCCCAGTCCCGCCTCCTCCCTGCTGCTTGGCTATAAATGCTGTACTCAGAGCTGAGATCCATCTCTCTCCCCCGCTGCAAAGTCCCATTGGTATTTACTGCAGTAGTCCCCCCCCTTAATGAAAGTCTTCCTTATCTTTGATCTTTAACTAGTATTATGTGTAATTTTTTCTCTAACAAGAGGATACAAAAAGAAGGAAAGGAAATATTAATGAATTAGGCTTTAGCAGGTCTGTTTGTCAAAAGATCCTGTTAAGAACAGGCAAGCCACACACTAGGAGAAATGATTTGCAAAATACAGATCTGATAGAGAACTGGTATTCAGAATATATAAAGAACTCTTGCAGCTCAAAAGTAAAAAGACTATAAACAGCCCAATGAGAAAATGGAGTAAAGGCCCCATGCACAGAGGTTATGGAGCAGCTTTTCCGGTCTCCCCTGCAGATGGGCTCTGTGGCCTAGGGTCCCCACCACCTGGGATGGTGCACTGAGTTCCTGGAGGGCTCCCCACAGAGGTTTCCACCAGCCCACAAGCCATAGCAAGGCAGTCATCCCTCAAGACTGTTACCCGTGCTGCCGGGGTTCTACTACCAGTAACAGGTCCTGCATAAGTGCAGAGCATCCTAGGGAAGCCATTCCTCACCACCTTTGTCTCCCCAAGGCCCACCTGGGGCACTGGTGGGCAAGCTTCTTTTTTAGGAAGTCCACTCTCCCATCCACAGCTACCATGTTGGAGTCCCCCTTTCTGGGGGCCAGGTGAGGGAGATGCAGGCAGGTGTTAGCAGCCTCTGGCTACAAGCCCTCCCCCAGCAGGGAATCTCCCCAGGCTTCCAGTGACAGGATCACCTGTGACTTGACTCTGGAAGCCATGACGAAACAGCCTGGCAGCCAGTCTGGCAAAGCCAATAGTAGGCTCCAAGCCTGAGTGGCCACCACGAAGTTTCAGGAGGCACTAGCCTCATCAGAGGCCCTTCCTTCCCTGTAGACTACAGGCTGCAGCAAGCAGAAGCAGCTGGGTTCTTTTATAGAAAAACACCAAAAGGAGGTTGAGAGAACTTCACTCTACTATCCAAACCACACACAAGCCTTCCATGCACCCTGTAACCGTGTGCCTTGCACAAAGTGAAAAATAAACTCCAAGCAGCCAATTCAAAGAAAGAAAGAAAGAAAGAAAGAAAGATTGATTTGAAGAGACATTTCATAAAGGAAGAGATACAAATGGCAGATAAACCCATAAAAAAATATTTGACATTGTTAATCATCAGAGAAATGCAAATTGAGATCACATTGTTACACCACACATGGATCAGATTGACTAGAAGCACACCAAACACTAACTCTTAATTGGGGGAATGTAAAATGGTATGCCATTTTGGGAAAAGACCTGGCAGTTTGTATGAAACTATACTGACCTACTGGCCCAGCAGTTCCATTCCTAGGATTTTACTCAGGATAAATGAAAACACATGCTTACAAGACCCACATAGAAATGTTCATAGAGACTTTATTCATAATAGGGAAAACCAAAAACAGACTAAGGCTCACCAATAGGAAAATGATTTTTTTAATCTGTGGCTTATTCATACAAATAAATACTACTCATCCATGACAAGGAATGGATTACCCATGCAAGATGGATGAATCTCACAAACATTATGCTGATAAAAATCTTACAGAAAAGAGTGTATGTCGTACTATTCCAGTTATATGAAATTCTAAAACAGGCAAAACTAATCTATGGTAAAAAAAAAAAAAAAAATCCAAGACTGGTTGTCTCTAGGCTGGGGATGGGACAGAAATTAGCCAGGAAGGGGATGAAGGAATCTTACTGGGATAATGGTAGTGTTCCGTTTTTTCTTCTTATTATTTTTTTAAAAATATTTATGTATCTATTTGAAAGAGAGAGAGAGAGAGAATCTCAAGCAGGCTCCCTGCAGATCATGGTGCCCCATGTGGGGCTTGATCTCACAACCTTGAGATCACAATCCAAGCGAAAATCAAGAGTCGGAAGCTCAATTGAATGAGCTACCCAGGTATCCCAGTAACGTTCCATTTCTTTCTCCCCCCCCACCCGCCATTTCTTTCAATTAGCAATAATTGTGCCTTGGATAAACTTCATTGGCTATGATAATGTCACTGAGCAAAGCTAATGTTCCATTTCTTGATAGCTGTTTGGGTTACAGTAGTGTGTACATCTGTCAGAACTAGTGAATGGTTATTTTAGATTTATACATCTCATTTTATGTAACTTTAACATAAAATGAAACACACTATAAACAAATATGGACTCTAGTTAATGACATACAAGCTGAGGGGTGCCTGGGTGGCTCAGTCAGTTAAGCGTCCGACTCTTGATTTCAGATCAGGTCATAATCTCAGAGTTATGAGATTGAGCCCAACACTGGGATCCCTGCTGAGCATGGAGACTACTTAAGATTCTTCTCTCTCCCTCTCTCTCTGCCTACGCATTTGTGTGCTCTCATGTGTACAACAACAGCAACAACAAATGATATGCATGCTGAAGTATTTAGGAGGAAGTATATTATTGTCCATTATTTATTTTGAAATGCACTGAAAAACAGATGGCTTAATGGATGGAGAAGGGAATACATATGGGTATGCATATATATACATACATAGGAGGAATGTGATAAAGCAAGTATAGTAAATTTACTAAAATGTTCATTGTAGAATCTAGGTGGTGTGTTTATAGGTGTTCCATGTCAAGTTCTTTCACTATGTTGAATGTTTGAAAATTTTCATAATAAAATGTTGGAGACTTTTTAAAAAAGTGAATCAATATAAGTAAATGTATTAAATAAGTATCATTGCTATATGACAGACTTATGACAGTGGTACTTGAATGACTGAAGTGGGTTAGCAGAGCATTGCTTCATTGAATCCACACAACAACCTTATGGAGTAGGTTAGGTACTAATAAAATGATTGTTTTAGCTTTGGGGAAACTGAGGCTCAAAAAGGTTTTTCTGACTTGCAATGTGGCATTCCAGGATCCCAGCCCAAGTGTATTTTGACTCCAGAGCTCATTACACTTTGCTGCTTGTGCAAAAAAGTATTTCTCTGTGTTACTGAGTTATACCATAGTGATGCCAAGTGTTTACCTCTTTCATACCATGAGCGCTTTGAGGGCAGAAACAGTTTCCATCTTTGTAGCTTCTGTGTATAATATAGTGCTAACTAGCCTATAATCATCTCTCCCTTAAGGTGCTGATGGATGAAGAAAGAAGAAAAGCGAGGAAGGAAGGAAGGAGGGAGGGAAGGAAGGAAGGAAGGAAGGAAGGAAGGAAGGAAGGAAGGAAGGAAGGAAGGAAGAAAGGAGAGAAAGAAAAAGAAAGAAAGAAAGAAAGAAAGAAAGAAAGAAAGAAAGAAAGAAAGAGAAGGAAAGGAAAGGAAAGGAAAGGAAAGGAAAGGAAAGGAAAGGAAAGGAAAGGAAAGGAAAGGAAAGGAAAGGAAAGGGAGAAAAAAAAGAGAGAAGACTTCCTGACTTCGATGATGTTTTGGCTTAACCTACCTCCAAAGCTCTCTCTCCCATCACTTTCTGCAAAGATCCACGCCTAACCAGACCATCTGATTAGAGCCTATCCTTGTTCACTGGGCTCAACAGCTGTGGGACTATTTATGATTACTTGACATGGCTAGTTGCTACAAGCCCCAGGGAAACATAAGTTGGAGCATCTGTCTTTGGAATAGCTGAGGAGTAGCAAAGACTTAACTTTACCTCGGGAAGAGCATTAATTAGTTTGCAAACTATGGCTACAATACCATTTATTCAATGTCTGACATCTATCGAATGGATGAATGAATGCTGTATAGCTGGATGAAAAGGCAACACAAGTCAGCAATGGTGATTCATTCCTTTTTTCTCTCCTCACTGGGGAAACAGTTCTGTATTACAGTGTTTGTGAACAACCTTCACACTTCCTGGTTTAAGACAACACTACTTTATTTTATTTTAAAGCTAACTTTATTCTAAAGAGGTTTTCAAATTCTACTGTGTATTTGAATCACAGGAGCAACTTTGTTAGAATCTGGGAATTCCACCCTCTGGGAAATCTGATTGAGTGGTCAGGCGTAGGGCCCAGAATTCTCTAGGATTTAATAAAACTCTCAGGGTAATCCATTATGGGTAGTCCCCAGGTCACAGTTTGAAAAACACTGGTGAGATGAAATTGATTATTTCTAGTTCTCTTTCCTCCAAATACAGCTCTGTCCTGTTTTCAAATATTTCCCACCACAAAACTATGGCACTGTTGACCTTAGGATCATCCTTGTCCTCCTAACCTTTGGTGTCAATCAGATGGAGTCCTAGAAAAGAAATTATTGTGGGTAATAGTAACACAGTAGGTAGAATGATCATTTTTTTATTTTTAAAGATGAGAGAGGTATCTTTTTAAAAGATGAGTGAATAAGAGGTAGGAAGTCTTATGAAGCTGGAGAGTTAAGATGAGTCAGGTCATGAAGGGCCTGGAGAGAGAGGCAGAGACACAGGCAGAGGGAGAAGCAGGCTCCATGCAGGAAGCCCAATGTAGGACTAGATCCCAGGACTCCAGGATCACGCCCTGAGCTAAAGGCAGATAATCAATCACTAAGCCACCCAGACGTCCCTAGAATGATAATTTATTGAGCACCTGCCATCTGCTAGGCACTATGTGAAATGCTTTACAAATGCTATTTCATGTCATATGACAACTTTTCACAGTAGGTGGTAGTAGAGTTATTTTACAGATGGGGAAAACCCCTCCAGAGAGGCTATATAACTTGTCCAAAGTCACAGTAATACACACAGCAGACTTAAGATTCAAACTCAAATCAAAGCCATTGGTTTTCAAATATATAATCTTATTTATTTATTTAAAGATTTTATTTATTTATTTTAAAAAGATTTTATGTGTCTCCAGAGAGACACACACACACAGAGGCAGAGAGAGAAGCAGGCTCCCTACAGGGATCCTGATGTGGGACTCCATCCTGGATCCTGGGATCAGATGCTGAACCACTGAGCCACCTAGGCATCCCTATCCCATTATTATTGTTAATTATTAATAACATTAATGATTACTATTATTTCTATGAGATCATACCCTAAAGAAATATCTTGGTCAACTTTGACTCCAAGACACGTGGCCTTTGAGAACTCAGTAATCCATTCACTCATTCATTTATCCACAGGTGTTGAGAAACTATCCTGCACTAGAATCGGTGCCAGGCATAAGGGACACGAAGGTGAACTAAAGTCTCTAGCACTATGGAACTCATTTAGATACAGACAAGTATACAGGCAATTTGTAAAACAGTGATAAGTGCTGTAACATACTTATCCAAATTAACCTAAAAATATGATCTATCCTTCAAAAAAAAAAAACACAAAAAGGACTATTTCTGGAATGGACAAGTTGACGTTGAAAGTCACTTGGAGGGGATCCCTGAGTGGCTCAGCTGTTTAGCACCTGCCTTCAGCAGGGCAAGATCTTGGAGTCCCAGGATCGAGTCCCACATTGAGCTCCCTGCATGGAGCCTGCTTCTCCCTCTGCCTGTGTCTCTGCCTCTCTCTCTCTCTATCATGAATAAATCAAATCTTTTTAAAAAATTAAAAAAAAAAGTCACTTGGAAAAACAAAAGTGTAAGAAGGGCCAGGAAATTCTAGAAAATAAAAGAGCAGTGAAGAAGAAGTAGTTTACCAGTCATTAAAAGGAAGTTATAATAATGAGGTCAGTTTGGTAACAGCATATGAATAGATGGACTAATGAAGTGAAATGGAGAGTCCAGAAACAAACTCAGATACAAATGGGAATATAAAAATAAATAAATAAATAAATAAATAAATAAATAAATAAATATTAAAAAATGGTAATATACTATATAATAAATATATAATAAAGGGATATTTCACAACAGTGGGGGGAATATAAGATTATTCTGTAAAATGTTGAGGCAAATGTGTAGCCAACTGGAAAGACAACATGCAAAAATAAATTATAAATGGATCAAAGACTCAAATATAAATATTCAATATATAATTGTAAAGGAACATGAGATAAAAGAGCTCTGAGGAGGATATAAGGATAGTGGGAGACTTTGTTTTACTTTATTGTCTTTTGCATCTTTTAAAATATATTTAAAATGTATTACCTATTTAAAAAATGTTAAGAGTGCTTGGCCAGGGAAATAAGTTAGGAGAGCGAATAAGGGGTAGGAAGTCTTATGAGGCTGGAGAGGTAAGATGAGTCAGGTCATGAAGGGCTTAGATACGTTTAAAGTGTGGTCTTTGGGACGCCTGGGTGGCTCAGTGGTTGAGCGTCTTGCCTTTGGCTCAGGGCATGATCCTGGAGACCTGGGATCAAGTCCCATAGCGGGCTCCCTGCATGGAGCCTGCTTCTCCTCTCTCTGCCTGTGTCTCTGCCTTTCTCTGTGTGTCTCTCATGAATAAATAAATAAAATCTTAAAAAAAAAATAAAGTGTGGTCTTTATAGTATGGATAATGGGGAATTATTAAAGGTTTCAGAGCATGGGGATGGATACATCAGCTTTGCACTTTAGAGAGATCACTCTTAGCTATAAAGGAGAGTATAGATGGGTAAGGATACAACTGAAAGTGGGGAAATAAGACTTCTCTCAGAGGAGGGATGATGGGGCCTTAGGCTGGTGGTGAATGTGATAGAGAGGTGGACAGATGTGAGAGATACTTAGCAGTGAGGATCTTGTGAAGTGATTGGATGTTGGAGGTGAGGGAAAGGTCTTGAATGATGTCCAGATGGAGAAGTGGTGGTAATGAGAGAAAAGAGCCAGACTGGGGTAATGGGGATAGGTTAGATAAGGAGTTCAGTTTCCAACTGGAAATGTCTAACAGCCAGGTTTAAAACCCTGGAGCTTGAAAGAGAAATAGGACTGGACATAATGAATTTGGTATCCGTCAATATACAGATCGTAAGTGAAGCCCTGTGAGTAGATGAGATCACTCAGGGAGAGCGTTCAGTGTGAGAAGACTCAAGCCGGAACCTAGAGCAAGATGAAGAGGCAAAATGAAGTAGAAACAAAATGTTCCCTGAGAAGGGAGTAGGGAATAAAACAAAACCCTAGAGAGTGGTGCAGACAAGTCATGGGCAAAGTGTTTCAAAGAGGGGAGCGTTGTCCTCAATACCTTTCAAGGCTAGGGGAGGTCAAATGGGGATGCCATGTGGCTTTTGACTTAAATCGGGGCGGGGGGATTACTGAAGATTATGGGGGAAAAATAGTTAAGTGGAGGGTTGAGGTTAAGCAGGAGATGAAATGGAGGCACCTTGTCTCCTGAGTGGAGACCGCCCATTTAAAGTTTGGTTAATAAGACAGAGTGGAACAGCTGGGGGGAAAGACGTGGTTGTTTTCGTTTGTTTTCTTTTTCTTTTTTTTTTTTTTTTTTCGTTTGTTTTCTTAAAGGGTCAATTGAGCGCATCTAAAAGGCTGGTGACATGGGGCCTGGCTGGCTCAGACAGTAGGGCTTGGCTCTTGATCTCAGGGTCCTGAATTCGAGCCCTACGTTTTGGGTAGAGATCCTAATGTGGGTGGGTCTCACCCAATAAAAAAATAATCAAAGTCTGGTGCAGGGGAGCTGATGGAATCTCCGCTGGATGCTTTCCACCTCACTCGGTAAACCAGGCCGGGACTCAGGGAGTTGACCCTGCGCGGAGGTCGGGGAGGAGTGCAGGTGCGGAATGCGTTTCTAAACGGCGGTGTGTGGGCGTGCGGGCCCGGGGGGCGAACAAGCCCAAACAGTAGCCGAGCCTCGCGAGGAGAAGCGGGGTGCAGCCTGTGGGGGGCGGGGTGAACGTCCTGGCACGCTGCCATGGCAACAGGACGGCGGGGCGGAGCCCCCTGTGAGTGGACCGGCGCGGTCTCAACGCAGCTTTCCCGAAACCGGGTGAGGCGCCAGCAGAGGAGTCCAAAACGGGACCGCGGGCGCCGCGAGATCTGGGCCCCAAACCACGAGACTGCCCGTGGCGCTACCCCCGCGCTGCGCGACAGAGTACTAAACGTCATCGTCGCGCGACGCCGACGCAGTAATAGGACGCCCTCCCGGAAGTGGATCGGGCAGTAAAAGTGGCAGCCGGAGGCCTCCGAAATCCGGGGAGGTCGCAGCTGATCTCTTTCTCTACGTTTCGTCTCGATTCCGCCTGAGTCCTCCAGGTTCGCGGCGAGAGAGGAAACTTCGCCGCCGTAATGGGGGGCGGAGATCTGGTAAGTGAGCGAGGCTTGGGCGGGGGAGGACGGAGCCGGAGATTGACCGGGGATGGGGACGGAAATTGGAGGGTGTGGGAGTGGGTGACCACGGCTTTCGAGAGAAGGGAGCCGTAGCCTTGGAGAAGGGACCGGTCTCTGTGGCCATGGAGTGACCGGGCGGAGACTTGGGAAGGTGTGCGAAGCGTGTCGCCAGCGGTGCCGGCTGATGTTTGTGTGTTTGTTGGGGGAGGGGAGGGACCCTTAAGCCTGGAAATTCTGGGAAGGGCCAGGAGGGGGTGGTGGTGCTGGAACCATGCCTCGGAAAGGAGACAGATACCGAGTCGAGCAGGCTTTATTTTGTGCATCTTGGGACACTTCTCTCTTCCTCAGCTGGGAGTTGAGCCTTGTTTTGGGCTGTAGTGGGAGTGGTCGTGCTGCCCCATTCTCTAAGCCCTTGAGCCATTTCTATTTCAAACCTGAAGAACTCTTCTACATGTCCACTTTTCTGTCTCCACTTCTCCTTCAATGCTGCATTCTGATTTGTAGTGACAGTTTTCTTCTTAATTTATAGCACTTAGTATAAGTCATGTGGCAATTTCTCTTGAACTGTATAGTTCATTTGTAGTGTGCTGAAGCCCTCCGTAGGGCAGAGGACCCACAGGAGCATGGTGCAAGATCGGAAAGATGCTAACCTGTTTAAAGTGTCCCTGATTGAATCAGCAAATAGATCGAGTTAGCCACCTATCCAGTATCTATATTAGAGTTTGTCAGGGGTTGTTGATTAGAATGCTTTCCAAGACTCCAAGATTCATGTAATGTAGTGTATTCTTCAGGTAACTGCATTAAGAGACAGGAAAGCTCTAATTCAGGTTTCTCAGCCTTGGCACTATTGACATTTTGGGTTGGATACTTCTTTGTTTTGCCTTGTGTGTGGTTGTGTGGGTGGTGGTCCTATGCATTGTAGGATGTTTAGTAGCATCCTTGGCCTCTAGCCATTGGATGCCAGTAGCACTCTTCTCCTATGATTGGGACAACCAAAATTGTCTCTGGACATTTACCCTAGGGGGCAAAATCACCCATATTGAAGGAGGGAGAGAAAGACCATAGGATAGGACAGGAATGGGGTCGGGGTAGGGGACTGAGCAACCCGATGAAGGGAAAAGAAGGACAAGGCGGAAAAGAGAAAGGAAAGAAAAGAGCCGTCATTAACTGAATACCTTCTACATGCCAGGTACCTTGTGTATGTTTTCTCATTAGGCCTCTTAACTGGTCTCCTGGTCCTCAATCTCTGCCCTCTCCAGTTCATTCTAAACACAATAGCTAGGGGACGCCTGGGTGGCTTAGCAGTTAAGCGCCTGCCCAGGTGTGATCCTAGAGTCCTGAGATCGAGTCCCACATCAGGCTCCCTGCATGGAGCCCGCTTCTCTCTCTGCCTGTGTCTCTGCCTCTCTCTCTCTGTGTCTCTCATGAATAAATAAATAAAATCTTAAAAAAAAAACACAATAGCTAGTCATGCCTGTCACCTGCATATTACTGTTTAGTGTTTCTTCTTGTCCACAGGAGAAAGCCCACACCTTTAACATGGTTTCAAAGGCCCTTATTCTTTTCCTTTCTTTTTTTTTTTTAAAGATTTTATTTATTTATTCATGGAAGACACACAGAGAGAGAGGCAGAGACACAGGCAGAGGGAGAAGCAGGCTCCATGCAGGGAGCCCGACGCGGGACTCGATCCCGGGTCTCCAGGATCACGCCCTGGGCTGCAGGTGGCGCTGAACCGCTGAGCCACCCAGGCTGCCTTCTTTTCCTTTCTTAGTTGTCTTGGACCCTCCTCATCATTATCTTGCATGCTATCTTTAGCCATATGGAATCATTTGTGCTATGTTCTTTCTCCCCACTGAGCCTGCAGTTGTGTGTGCTGTTCCCTCTGGAAATCTACCCCTGCTCCTCCTTGCTTCCTGCATCACTAGGCTAAATTGTAATTGTCATTAGAGGTCACTTCTTCTCCCCTTCCCTGGTTGGAAGCTGAAATAAAGCAGTGGCTTGTGGGGAGGAGGGAAAGGAGAAGCATTGTTGAGGTACTTCAGTGGTGCAGCATGAAGGAGAGATCAGAACTAAGGGGAGATTCCCAGGAAGGAAGACTGAAAGAGGTACTTGGTGGGGTCACAAACTATGCAAGGTTAAGGCTGGTTAACTGGACTCCAGGAGAAGAAGATTGTGTTCATAAAAACGATTGTCCCCTGCTAAACACATTTGAGTTCTCTTGCCTTTCAGAGTTTACCTTCCCACCCCTCTGCTCATTTGTGAAGTCTGATCCATAAGCATTTCAAGCTAAAAGTGTTCAAAGGAATCCAGAAAAGGCCTGGTCTATCCTGAAGCTTTACATACTTGAACAAAACCCCCATACGTGCAAGAGATAATTGGGTGCCATTCTTGCCATTATGAAGGACATCTTGCCCTTAGATGTCTGCTTTGGCACAAATGGAATATGGGGAGGGGGGCCCACCCTCACCCCCTGCATTGTTTTCTCCCTCCTTTCATTCACAGAATCTGAAGAAGAGCTGGCACCCACAGACCCTCCGCAATGTGGAAAAGGTGTGGAAGGCTGAGCAGAAGCATGAGGCTGAGCGTAAGAAGATCGAGGAGCTACAGCGGGAGCTGCGGGAGGAGAGGGCCCGGGAAGAGATGCAGCGCTATGCTGAGGATGTCGGGGCTGTCAAGTGAGTAAGAAGCTGAGGCCGCAGCGGGGCAGTGGGTCTGTGGCTGTCTTGGTACATAGGGCACCATGAGGCTGGCCTGCCACTGCATCATCCACTTGCTATAGAACTGCTGGCTAAGAGCATGGGTTTTGGAGTCAGTCTGACCCAGGCTCTAAGGCTGGCTTTGTGTGTCCTAGCTTAACGGTGTAGCTGGGAGCTAGTTGGGGGCGGGGCTCAGTTACCTCTAGAACTGGGGGAGTGAGAGTACCCAATTCCCAAGGTGTGGGGAGGATCAGATGAGATAATATGTAAAGAAAGGGCTTTAGGGTAGGCCTAGCTCATGGTAGGTGATCGACAAATAAGCATGCCATGCCTCTCCACTGCTTCTCAGTGTGTGTCTCAGCCTCAGTCCTCCTTTTGTTTGTTTATGTACTGCAGACTCATTTTAAGTGGCAGTGAGGTCTCATGGAAGCAAGTGGGTGGCGTCTGTCAGTAAAAGTTGTGACTGTGGGCAGTCCCACTCAGTTTCACCCAGCTTTAATTTCCTCGTATATAATAATAGGATAGGAGTAGCAGATACTCGTTAATGTATCCATCTCATAAAATGAGGCAGGAGCAAATGTATTCTGAGAAAAATAAAAGGCATAAAATGTACAGTGTATTCTTAAGTTTAGTGAAAACAGCCCATAGACTAAAATTGAGTGATCTGTACTGTCATTCTCCTGTTCATGTCCTTGTGAGCAAGTCCCTGGAGTGGTGTATGGCATATTCTCCCCATTGGATATCTAGGGCTTTTCCTTAATACTTCATGTCAAGAGGATCTGTGACTTGCAGTGTTGTGTGTCTGTGTCAAACTTCTACATGGTAATGCCGTTATGGAACTTAGGCATGGTGACAGTCATATTCTTTCAGGATATTGGATTGGGAAGAAGGCCATTCTGACTCAAGTGTGAAACTTGGAATGTTTTAAAATAATGTTTTAGAATTTTTAAGTAGAATAAAATGTATTTATGACCATAATACATCAAATGAGATAAGGGAATGAACTTTTATGGTTTTTTATCCATAGACATACATTAAGTTATTTTACTTTATATAGTTTATGTAAATTATTTACTTTACAGTTTTTAAAATGTGGGGGTTTTTTTCTTTCTTTTTTTTAAAGTAAACTCTGCTCCATCGTGGGACTCAAACTCACAACTCTAAGATCAGGAATTGCTTTCTCTAGCCAGGCACCTACATTATAATTTTGTGTAAATACATTTCACACATTCAGATTAATTCCTGAGCACCTTATAAGGTGCACACACATGGTTCTATGGGAAACTTTAGATTTTGTGAACCCTTGATTTTAAAACAGATACCAATTTTAGATTCAGTACTCATTAGTCAGGAATTTGCTTTCCCACTAACCAAAAGTAAAAGATTATTTTGAAAAAAATTTTTAAAAGATTTTATTTTAATATAATCTCTACACCCAACATGGGGGTCAAACTCACAGACCCCAAGATCAAGAGTCACATGCTCTTCTGACCGAGCCAGCCAGGTACAAAGCACCCTTTAAAATTCTTATTCATGGGATCCCTGGGTGGCGCAGCGGTTTGACGCCTGCCTTTGGCCCAGGGCACGATCCTGGAGACCCGGGATCGAATCCCACGTCGGGCTCCCGGGGCATGGAGCCTGCTTCTCCCTCTGCCTATGTCTCTGCCTCTCTCTCACTCTTTCTGTGACTATCATAAATAAAAAAAATTAAAAAAAAAAAAAGTTGAAAAAAAAATAAAAAAATAAAATTCTTATTCAGCAAAGCATTATACATCATATGCCTAATGTATCAGAAATTTGGGCTTTGCAGAATCTAGGTAATGAGGTGGGAGTATAGTTGAACAGCTCCAGAGCAGGGAGCTCAATGTTTATCCATTGCTGATCCTCATGCCTGCTTATCTGTTGTGAATAGGAGGAAGTTGATTGATTGATTGATTGATTGATTTCCCCCTCATATATCCTCCAACTTTATAAAACACAAATGTTAGCATGTATGTCCTTTCTTTTGGTCTTTACTTGCAAATGTATTTAATCATTTGCTTGTCTGTCTCATGGCTTTGTATAGCTGTTTGCACAGTGGCATGGTTTTAATTTATCCTATAAAATGCCAGTAAGAACTTTTTACTATGTAGTGATTAACTTCCATGGGTCAGATAATCTTTCCTGTGTTTGTAATGCATCTCTCT
Organism: Vulpes lagopus; assembly: GCF_018345385.1. Taxonomy (NCBI): domain Eukaryota; kingdom Metazoa; phylum Chordata; class Mammalia; order Carnivora; family Canidae; genus Vulpes; species Vulpes lagopus. The sequence goes on along the minus strand of NC_054835.1, from coordinate 38,029,096 downwards.
GAACAATTAGAAACCTTAATCCACATATTATCCTGGATGTCCAAATCTTTCTTTTGCAATAGAGTGTTGCTATAGGGTTTACTGATAATGCTAGGAAATTATGTGTTCTATAAAGTGGTCTATACCAGTGTTTCTCAATCTTTTCACTTAGAGTGTTCTTGGAAGATTTTATTTTATTTTTTTAAAAACAGGCTTTTTTTAAGATTTTTTTTTTTTTTTAAGATTTTATTTATTTATCACGAGAGACACACACAGAGAGAGAGGCAGAGACACAGGCAGAGGGCAGCCCGGGTGGCTCAGCAGTTTAGCGCCGCCTTCAGCCTGGGGCCTGATTCTGGAGACCCGCGATCAAGTCCCACATCAGGCTCAAGTCCCACATCGGGCTCCCTGCATGGGGCCTGCTTCTCCCTCTGCCTGTGTCTCTGCCTCTCTCTCTCTGTGTCTCTCATGAATAAATAAAATGAGTAAAATCTTTAAAAAAAAAAAAAAAGAGAGAGAGGCACAGGCAGAGGGAGGAGCAGGCTCCATGCAGGGAGCCCAACGTGGGACTCTATCCTGGGTCTCCAGGATCACACCCTGGGCTGAAGGCGGCGTTAGCTAAACCACTGAGCTACCTGGGTTGCCCTTTTTAAGATTTTATTTATTTATTCATGAGAGACAGAGACAGAGAGAGAGAGAGAGGCAGAGACACAGGCAGAGGGAGAAGCAGGCTCCATGCAGGGAGCCTGATGTGGGCCTTGATCCCGGGGCTCCAGGATCACACCCTGGGCTGAAGGCAGGCGCCAAACCGCTAAGCCACCCAGATATCCTTAATTGTTATATAATCTTAAGCAAAAATATATACACAAATGTTAAAGAAGCATATTCAAAAAGTGTTGAATTTGATGTTACAGTTGATGCTGTTTTGATGAAACTACTTTGCTGCTTTCAGTGTGAATGATATGTTGGCTGCTTTAACACATGCACTTGTGAATTCAGCATGCCTTTACTGTCTGTTGTGTGAGGGTTCCATTTTCCCACCACTTTTTTCTCTCAGAACCACCGGGCAGTATTCGTTTGGCAAATACTGGACATACTTGGCCCCTCTCTTTTGGCTTGAAAGTATAATTTACTTATTTGGTTATCTCTGATCTTTTCTCCTTATCTTCTCAAGTGTAGAATTAGTGCATGCTTGTGCACATGTCACCATACACACCAAAACACACTTCACACAACTGCATATGTGGTCATTGAAATTGTTCTTGATAATGAGATCATCCAGAATCTATTGTTTCAGATTATCCTCAAAATGAAAGCATAATATAAAGGCTTTGTAAAGGAGGCTTAAGAAGCCCTGAGCAAATGTCCTGCCCCAGGTTGAGAGATACTCTTTCCACATAAATGGCTTAAGTGTGTGGAAACGATGTCTTCACTGAATGATGAGCCCCATGCCGTCAAGCATCATTTCTTCTTGTGTGCCACATGGAGCCCAGTGTTTTAGCCCCTGCTAGATGCCTGGAGAATGAGTCTTGCTCTGACCAGCTGGAGTCCTCTACCTTGTGTTCAGGTTGTATGTGCAGGTCTTCCAAGAATCTACATTTCCTTTGATTGTATTTTTTGTCTTGAACTAGGAAAAAAGAAGAAAAATTGGATTGGATGTATCAGGGTCCTGGTGGGATGGTAAACCGTGATGAGTACTTGCTGGGGCGTCCCATTGACAAGTATGTTTTTGAGAAGATGGAGGAGAAGGAGGCAGGCTGTTCTTCGGAAACAGGACTACTCCCAGGCTCTATTTTTGCCCCTTCCGGTGCTAATTCCCTTCTTGACATGGCCAGCAAAATCCGGGAGGACCCACTCTTCATCATCAGGTACTGATAACAGGGTGGGAAGGATTGTTGTTGTTGTTGTTGTTGTTGTTGTTGTTGTTTCATAGTTGGTTTCCTCTTGGCTTTTGTCTGCCCTGTAAAAGGATTTGTTTCCATTTGGGCTCCCTGATGTTGGGAAGGAGGATCCATCAAGTGTGTATTATCTAGGCCATGTGATAGGACTATGGCAAGTGAACCAGACCAGACCAGATTATTCATTTGCCTTTGACTATTGAACAAAAATAGGAGTTAAAAGCAAGGTGAGAAAGGCTGGCAGCTTCTTGGAAATGTGAGGATATGTATAGAGTGGGGTAGGTCAGTGAGCAGTCCTTCTGCCTCCCCCAACCCCTCTTTTTTTTTGTACAGCAGAACCTTTTAAAAAGAAACCTTAGAATCTTCCTTGAAACCCTAATATATACTATATCAAAGTAGAGTTGCATTTTGAGTGCCAACTCATGCTGTGTATACTAATTTTTTTGGTTTAATTTGTAGCATTTTATTTCAGGTATATAAAATTGAACATCGAAAACATTTGTCATTTAGATTTCTAATTTTGAAAACAATTTTAAGGTTATTTACATAATAAAGACATTGCATAGGCGTATATAAAGGTACTGTGTCTGTGTGTGTGTGTGTGTATATATATATATGCAAATATTTCTCCCCCTTTTGTCAGCTTCTTAATCACCTTAGTCATGGTAAGATAAAACATAACAAAATCTACAGTCTTAACCACTTTTAAGTGTACAGTTCTGTGTACATTCACCCTGTTAGGCAACCATTAGCACCACCCATCTTTTTTTTTTTTTTTTAAGATTATATTTATTTATTCATGAGAGATACACAGGGAGAAGCAGACTCCCTGCAGGAAGCCTGATGCAGTACTCAATCCTGGAACCCTGGGACTGTGCCCTGGGCTGAAGGCAGATGCTCAATTGCTGAGCCACCCAGGTGTCCCAGCACCACCCATCTTTGGGAGTTTTTCACCTTGCAAAACTGAAATTCTTTAACCATGAAACCTGAAATCCATGTTTCCCCCTCCCCCAGCCCCGGGGAGCCCCCATTCTAGATTCTGTGTTCATGAGTTTGACAACTCTAGGAACCTCACGTAAGTGAAATTACAGAATAATTATCCTTTTGTGGCTTATTTAACTCAGCAGAAGGTCTTCATGGTTCATGTTGTAGCATGTATCAGAATTTCTTTCCTTTTTTTGTTTTTTATAGACTTTATTTACTTAGAGAGAGAGTGCACACATGCAGGGACAGGGACAGAGAGGGAGAGAAAACCTCAAGCAGACTCCCTGCTGAGTGAGGAACTGAGTGAGGGGCTCAGTACCACCACCCTGAGACTTGACCCAAGCCAAAATTGAGTGCAACAGATCGAGCCACCCAGGCACCCCTCCTTCCTTTTTAAGGCTAAATAATACTCCATTATATACATTCTGTTTGTCTCTTCATCTGTCAATGGACATTTGGGTTATTTTCACCTTTTGGCTATTGCAAATAATGCTGCTCTAAACACTGATGTGTTTATATATATATATTATTTTATAAACTTTTTTATTTTATTTTTATTTATTTATTTATTTATTTTAATTTTAATTTTTTTATTTTTAAAAAAAAATTTTTTTTTAATTTATTTATGATAGTCAGAGAGAGAGAGAGAGAGGCAGAGACACAGGCGGAGGGAGAAGCAGGCTCCATGCACCGGGAGCCCGACGTGGGATTCGATCCCGGGTCTCCAGGATCGCACCCTGGGCCAAAGGCAGGCGCCAAACCGCTGCGCCACCCAGGGATCCCATTTTTTAATTTTTATTTATTTATGATAGTCACAGAGAGATAGAGAGAGGCAGAGACACAGGCAGAGGGAGAAGCAGGCTCCATGCACCGGGAGCCTGACGTGGGATTCGATCCCGGGTCTCCAGGATCGCGCCCTGGGCCAAAGGCAGGCGCCAAACCGCTGCGCCACCCAGGGATCCCTATAAACTTTTTTTAAACCTAGTTATATGTAGCAAGCATCTTTCTGTATCACTAACTGCTTTTAGAATATTTTTTTGTGTGTGTCTATATTGTGTGAATATACCGTAATTTATATGCTTTCTTACTGGGTCCCTAACTTGTTTCCAAATTTTAATTGTTATAATATGGACAGCTTTGTAGGGACCTTCCTTGATTATATCCTTACAGTAACAAATTGTTATGGAAGAATTTATATGATTAAAGAGTATGCAGGCTGTGATAAGTGTTGTCCAGTTTTCCATGAAGGCTGACCAGTTTACCCTTAGTAGCAATAAATGAGAGTAGGACTTTTTTTTTTTTTTAATTTTATTTATTTATGATAGTCATACAGAGAGAAAGAGAGAGGCAGAGACACAGGCGGAGGGAGAAGCAGGCTCCATGCGCCGGGAGCCTGATGTGGGATTCGATCCCGGGTCTCCAGGATCGCGCCCTGGGCCAAAGGCAGGCGCCAAACCGCTGCGCCACCCAGGGATCCCGAGAGTAGGACTTTTTTATAATTTCCTCTTTTTTCTTTTATTTTAGGAAGAAAGAGGAGGAGAAAAAAAGAGAAGTGTTGAATAATCCTGTAAAAATGAAGAAAATCAAAGAATTGGTAAGCAATGCATCAAAGAGGGTCTTGTAACTACTTTACGTGAGAACTTCTCTCCATTCCCTTTTATGAGAGGGAAAACAGAATGGCTTTTAAATTTTGACGTTAAGAGACCTTCTAGTGATTTTATGCAATCTTCCTTGTCAAGCTTAATTAAGCTTGATTTCCTCTTATGTTGTTTGGTTGGAAAAGCACCATATGATGTCATTTGTTTTAGAAAAGAAGGAGTATGGGATGTGCCTGTGAAGTCCTGATCATACAGTGTGTTCAGGAGATCAGGTGTTATCAAGCCTCTAGGGCCCATTTATCATTCACGCGACAAGTCATGCGATTGTGTTTTGGATTAGTTGGTAAGGGAAATGTAAAATTGATCTTGCAGTCCCTGATTGCTTTCAGGGGAGTTGGCGTTCTTTTGACAGTTTGAAAATTCCTAGGCATTGGTTCTAGGGATGGTTTAAAATACCAGTTCCTAGCCCCAGCCACCAGAGATTCTGTTCAGTAGTCTAGGGGGTGTCTGTGCACTGCCGGGGTTAAGACTTGCCCCTCTTGTTGACAGGGAAGCTCTGATGGCATCTTGGACCCCTGTAGACCAACAGGTCCAGAGGCACAGAGTCAGGTAGTTTGTGTATAAACCAGGCCCTTCTGAGGGACTGACAGGATCTCAGTGATCCTATGTGGCTGTTTTCCTGTTCTGGCTGTTTTCTAGTTGCAAATGAGCCTGGAAAAAAAGGAGAAGAAGAAAAAGAAGGAAAAGAAAAAGAAGCACAAGAAACATAAGCACAGAAGCTCAAGTAGTGATGGTTGCAGTAGCGAGGATGAGCGCAGTCGGGGGAGGTGAGTGTGTGGAGGCGGGCCTCCCTCATTGACTCATTGACTCATTCATTCTCCAGATAGTCATGGATGCCCCGCTCTATGCTGGGAACTGCCAGGCACTGGGGTTGCAATGGTGAGCACTCATATGTGGGCTCACCATGTCCACAAAACTTGCCATCTAACACTAGAGTTCTTTGGAGGTCTTGGCATGGCTCTGGACAGAGCTGACCATAGCCTTGCAGGTCTTGGTGCAGACATCCTAGATGTGACTTTCATCTCTGCTTGTGACTCCTCCAAAGTGGAAGTGGATTTTATGTAGGCCTTTTTTTTTTTTTTTAAGTGCATTAATGGGCCCATCTGGGCCCATTCTGTGTGTCTTCTCTGTGGGAGCAGTGAGCATTGTCACTGCTGACTCACTCTCAGTCCCTGGAATAGCAGCACGAGGTGAGGAGGAGAACGTGTTCAGGCACTGAGGCTGAAAAGCGAGGCCCACGGGTTTTCACAGGAAAAACATGACTGTGCTGGTGCATCTTCCAGCAGAGAGAGTCCAAATAGAGAGCCACGCTCCTGAGTGATCATGGAAGTGGGAAAGGTCACGTTTGAAGCAGGAAGCACATTTCAGCACAAGAGACTTACCCTGGACCTTTATGTGTTACCTTTTTCAATGACTATCTTTTAATCCCTTAGATCTCAAAAGAAGTTGGCAGATTCTTCCTCTGTATTGTCTAAAGCCTCTGGATATGGCTTACAGGTAAGGATGTGAACTTCTCGGAGTGTCTGTGGGCTATAGAACGTGTTAACTCAAGAGCATTTTTGGACAGAAAGCATTTCTAGCAGCCAATCAGACATAAGGGAAGGGAAGTTTGGGCAGCCAGGGTGGGGGCTTCTGGGGAGCTGGCCTGTTCCTTATCCCAGAGTCTCTGACCGGGGCTGAGAGCCCTCTGAGCGCAGAGCCTAACCCAGCAGTGGGGCCTGTAGCCATTCTGTCTGGTCCTCTGCAGATAATTTACATGGAATGCAGGCATTTTAAGCTTCCAGATTGATGACTTTTGACAGATGGACATCCCTCTGGATTCCTTTTTTCCTTAGTAGGTTTAACCTTAGGCCTTGTTCTCCTTGCTCTGTCTCTTGGTCCTGCCCAGCCTGTGCTGAAGATCAACAGAGTGCAGGTGGCTGGTGGCGTTCGTTCTCTTAGGGGATTCTGCAGAGAACTTGGCTGCTAACTTTGAGTGGTTCTCTGTGGTAGCTGTGTGATAGGATCGGTACGCCTAGTTGGCTTCTTAACCTCAGTGCTTATTTCATTTCTTTGTATTGCTGCCTTTTCTCCTGAGCTGCAGATTTTCCTGTGAATACCTTTTCTTCTTTTCCTTGATGCTGCAGATCAGGGAACCCTGTCATAGGCAGGGAGTACAGAGTTCTTTAATGGCCAAGCAAAAGGGAATGCACGGGTTGAGGAATCATTCCAGGTCCAGAAGCTCCTCCCACTCACCCCCCAGACATGCCAACAAGAAGAGCACCAGGGAAGCAGGGTCCCGGGACCCAGGCAGAAGGTCACGGTCCCCGAGGCCAAGCAAACCGTGAGTGTGGGAATTCACTGGGAAATGGCCTGTAAATGCAGGGGCTGGTTACAGCAGATACTTGCTTTTACTGATGTCTGTTTGTTAATTTTTCCAAATGTCTTTGCTTTATTTCCTTTATATATTGTCCCCTCCCCACCTCAATGTAAAACTCAGGCTCCTAGAACTACATATTTAGATATGTGGAATCTTTGGAGGGAGTTCAATATCAAATCTTATATATCTTTATGTGTTTGTTTTTCTTTCTTTTTTTTTTTTTTTAAAGATTTTATTTATTTATTCATGAGAGACATAGAGAGAGAGAGGCAGAGACACAGGCAGAGGGAGAAGCAGGCTCCATGCAGGGAGCCTGACATGGGACTCGATCCTGGGTCTCCAGGATCAGGCCCTGGGCTGAAGGTGGCGCTAAACCGCTGAGCTACCCGGGCTGCCCGTGTTTGTTTTTCTTCCACTTCTGCCCTCTGTTCTCTTCAATCTGGATTATAATTCTAAGACTGTTAGCTTTTCTCCAGTTATTTGAGGGACATGATAAAAGCCCCTGTATTAAAAAGGCTTTTCTCCTCTCTGCCCTCTGTGTGTCTGTCACAGGCACAACTCTAAGGTAAACAGGAGAGAGAGAGGCCGAACTAAGAGCCCATCGCCCAGAAAAGAGGTCTACCAAAGGCGGCACGCTCCCGGATACACCAGGTGAGTCAGGAACCCCAAAGGTGAACTGCAGACTCTGCAGGCTTAAGTCCAGGAGTGGCTCAAACCGGGACAAGTGGAAAATCTACCTCACCTTTCCTTGCCAAAGCAGCTTTTTTTTTTTTTTTTAATTTATATATTTGACAGAGAGAGAGAACACAAGCAGGGAGAGCAGCAGACAGAGGGAATGGGAGAAGCAGGCTCCCCACTGAGCAGGGAGCCCAATACGAGGCTTGATCCCAGGACCCCATGACCTGAGCCAAAGGCAGACGCTTAACCGACTGAGTCACCCAGGTGCCCCTAAAATGACTTTCTTAACAGCTATAAAGATAAAGCTTCTCTTTTGTAGTAAGATAGCTCAATTTATTTTATTTTTTTATTATTATTATTTTTTTAAGATGCTCAATTTAAAGAGATTTTTGAGGTACCTGAGTGGCTCAGTTCGTTAAGCATCTGACTCTTAATTTTGGCTCAGGTCATGGTCTCACAGTTACGAGATTGAGCCCCACCTAGGGTTCCATGCTCAGTGCAGAGTCTGCTTGAGGTTTTCTCTCTCTCTCTCTTTGCTCCTCTCCCCACTCGTATATCTCTTACTCTCTCTCAAAATAAATAAATGAAATTCAAAACAAAAAAAAACAGGGACGACTGGGTGGCTCAGTGGTTGAGCATCAGCCTTTGGCTCAGGGCATGATCCTGGGGACCTGGAATTGAGTCCCACATCGGTCTCTCTGCATGGAGCCTGCTTCTCCCTCTGCCTCTGTCTCTGCCTCTCTCTGTGTGTCTCTCATAAATAAATAAATAAAATGTTTGGATCCCTGGGTGGCTCAGCGTTTAGTGCCTGCCTTTGGCTCAGGGTGTGATCCTGGAGTCCTGGGATTGAATCCCACATCAGGCTTCCTGCATGGAGCCTGCTTCTCCCTCTGCCTGTCTGTTTCTCTCTCTCTCTCTCTCTGTCTCTAATGAATAAAAAACAAAACAAAACAAAACAAAAAACCCACTTTAAATAAATAAATAAAATGTTTATTAAAAATTTGGAAAAAAAAAATGTTTACGGGATGACTTTTTCTTTTTTCTTTTTAAGATTTATTTATTTAGAGACACAGAAAGAGAGGCAGAGACAGAGGCAGAGGGAGAAGCCGGCTCCATGCAGGGAGCCCGATATGGGACTTGATCCTGGAACTCCAGGATCATGCCCTGAGCCAAAAGCAGACGCTCAACCACTGAGCCACCAAGGCATCCCAAGACTATTTTTTCTTGTAAAATTTTTTGGGGGTCTTGTGGGATTCCCATTTAATTAAATATTTTTCATTGCTTTCGAAATTTCAAAAGTTCTTATAGGCAACATAGCCCTTTTATAATTTTTTAAAAAGATCTTACTTTTTTTAGAGAGAGATGTATTTTAGAAAGATTTACTTATTTTAGAGAAAGAGTGAGGGAAGGGTCATAGGGAGAGCATCTCAAGCAGACTCCCCACTGAGCTCTGAGTGCAGAGCCCCTGAAGCTGATCCCTTGACCCTGAGGTTGTGATCTGAGTCAAAACCAAGAATCAGGCACTTAATGGACTGAGCCACCCAGGCACCCCCTCGCTAATTTCCAAGAGCTCTTTTACATTCTGATTGTTCCATTTTAAAAATCTTTCTCTTTTCATCAATGTAATATCTTTCATTATCTCTGAGTGAGATTTTTAATTGTAAACTTTAAAAAATTGTTTAAAAAAAGATTTTATTTATTTATTCATGAGACACACACACACACACACACACACACACACACACAGAGAGAGGCAGAGGCACAGGCAGAGGGAGAAGCAGGCTCCATGCAGGGAGCCTGACGTGGGACTCAATTCCGGGTCTCCAGGATCCCGCCCTGGCTGAAGGCGGCGCTAAACCGCTGAGCCACCAGGGTTGCCCCCCAAAAAAATTTTCTATAGAAGGAAAAAACCCTCTGGTTGCCTGACTGATGGCTCTAACTGGCTGCTGACATCTTGGGAGACATTATTTTCACCCCTGGTGGCCCTGCCAGTTTTCTTTACTGTGCCTGATGCACCTGTAACTTCTGAGTTCTTGTCTGGCTTAGTTCTTCAGAAACTACCAAAACGGTCTCTTTTGGATGGTCTCCTGTTGATGTTTGGAAGAACAATCACTGGCTTCCCCAACTTAGGCATGAGGACTTGGGGTGTCTTAATTGCTTCTCATACAGACTTTAAATCATTCCCTTTGTTTATAGCTTTACCACCATCCTCCACTTGGTGCCTGCAGTCTCTGAGCCTTCCCTGGATTTTGCTTCTGATTAGTGTCTGGCACTTCACAGGATTGAGTTTTCTTTAGTCTGTGAAAACTAGTTACGACTCCTTCATCCACTTCCATCTTCCAACAGTTTTTAGACATCTCTTACCCAATGTCCTCTCCTCTCCCATTCTCTTTGTGGTTTTGTATATTTTATTTAGTGGGAGTTTTGAAATGGATCATTGTCATTTCACTATAGACAACTAAATGTCAAGTTTTAGTGTTTTAAGTTTCTGTCTCAAAATTGGGCTCCACTCCCTTATGAGACTCCACCAATTATTTTTCCTCTTTTTTTTTTTTTTTTAAAGATTTTATTTATTTGAGAGGGAGTGAGAGCATGAGCAGTGGGGGGTGGGAGGGGTTGCAGAGGGAGAGAGAGAAGCAGGCTCCCCACTGAGCAGGGCCATGGGCCAGGATCCTGGGATCATAATCTGAGCCAAAGGCAGACGTTTAACTGAGCCACCCAGGTGCCCCAATTATTTTCCTCTTAAAGGGTGATATTTTACATGGGTGTATCACACCCATTTGAGAAACAATGGATTTGGATTTCTAACCTTGTTAAATGGTGATTGAACTGGTTCGTTACCTCCTCTTCTTGCTGTGACTTCATTTGCAGTGAGTGCCAGGAAAGAAGACCTACCTATTACTCTCTGAGGTTAACTTGAATTGACCTGAATTCTTCAGACATCTGGCTTCTAGCTTATTCCTAAAGTGGTATACTCCTGGGCTATGTCCATGAATTTCCAAGCATTTCCAGCGAGGGGATGGTAGAGGTCCACAGTCACATGGCTAACTTAGTCCTGTGTTCTTCAATAAGTCAGTGAACAAACAATTGGAATATTTTGAATTTAATGTTTAGAATAATCACTCCAGAGATTATTGAGAGTATGAAATCCTTTACTACAAGTGTTTGGAATTTGGATGAAACCACCTGCCCAAGATATTAGGAAGGAAGGAACCTCATGCCGAGTGTGGCTCTGGGTTGGGCATTTCCATAGAAAGAGCTGGGTGAATGGAGAACATGGGTCCTACCTGATTTCTGTTCTCCCTATAGTGTTTATTTTTTTGCTGGGAGAGAAGCAGACCTGATATGATGGTTTTTGTGTTCAACAGAAAGCTCTCATCAGAGGAACTAGAGCGGAAACGTCAAGAGATGATGGAAAATGCCAAGTGGCGGGAGGAAGAGAGGCTGAACATCCTCAAGAGGCATGCTAAGGATGATGAATGGGAGCAGAGGCTGGAGAAGCTGGACTCCCGGGATGGGAAGTTTATTCAGTGAGTGCATCTTCTTGCTGCCTAACAACTTTCATGGCTGTGGACCCAAGGAAGCGGCTAGGCAGCTGATCCATTCATTGTGTCCTGGTGTTTCCGTGTCTGTGCGGTGAGAACGGGGACATCGGCCTCCAAGCTAACCTTTGTTATTACTCCCAGCATCTAGCCAGACATTGGGATATTTCTCATTTGAAGGGAGGAGCAGTGAAGTGTTATTTTCATTGAATCTTCTTGATTTTTAGTTAAATAAGAACTCATGGCTCCGGAGGCCTTTTTCCAATGAGGCTTTACTTGCTTTCCAAAACAGATAACTTTTCCCTGATGGATATTGCTTTAAAAATTGAGTTCCTGGGACGCCTGGGTAGCTCAGCAGTTGAGCTGTATGCCTTTGGCCCGGGGTGTGATCCTGGAGTCCCGGGATTGAGTCCCACATCGGGCTCCCTGCATGGAGCCTGCTTCTCTCTGCCTGTGTCTCTGCCTCTCTCTCTCTCTCTCTCTGTGTCTCTCATGAATAAATAGATAAAAATCTTTAAAAAATAAAGTAAAATTGAGTTCCAGATGGGAATCCACTCAAAAATTACCTACATGGGTTTAAAAGAGCTTGGGTTTCTAGATCTGTTTTATGGCAACCTGTTTCTTCTAATTCTGCCAGATAGTTGACCAGTTGACAAGTATTTGTTACTCCTATTATTCTCCTATCTTCTCTTCCTAGCCGCATGAAGCTGGAGAGTGCATCTACTTCCTCTCTGGAAGATCGGGTGAAACGGAACATCTACTCTCTACAGAGAACCTCAATAGCTCTGGAGAAGAACTTTATGAAAAGATGAAAATTATTCCCTCTCCTGCTGGTTTTCCTGAATTTTCCAGGGAGGCTGCTGATCCCTTAAAAATTCTCTTTATAAGAGTTCAAGTGACTTCTTCCATAGTTGGCAAACCACCACTGTTCAAAGTGACTCTCCCTCCAGTGATTCCTGAAACAGCTTCCTTCCTTTGAGAACCAGTGTGACTCGCTTTATGGGACCCTCAGTAACTTTTGCTGAGTGCCAAGTAGGTTTTAACAGGTGGGCAACTGTGTGCCTTGGTGTAGACCGTACCTTTCAGAAGCCTCTCTCTGGAGTTGGCCAGATAGATTGTGCTTAGTGGGGTAAATGGACATCTACTTGATTTAGTAGATAATGTATATCAGTTTAGGGCAGAGACAAGGGGGGTGACAAATAATCTGGACAAGGAAACAATACAAAAAAGCACTAAATGAGCTGTTGAACTATTTGGACTATCTTTTGAACTGTAAAAGTGTAGTGTGTATGTGTATATAAATGTATGATTTTTACATGCTTTTTAAAAAGTTAGCTTCGTGAGAACATCTTGTTTGGTAAGTGACTTTACCTATATCATGGAACCATATTGTATCTTGTTACTGAGTAATTATAGTAAGGCAGATCAACTATTTTTCCCCTCTGGGTCTGGCTAGTTTAGGAGAAGCTTGGGTTTGTAGATAGGATCCAGGGTTATCTATCCTTTTAACCCTGCTTACAGTCTCCCATGTGGGCAGTGCAGTGGTGAAGTCAAATGATTTAGGAGTCAGGACCAAATTACTTGTGTGCTCCCACCCTGGCACTTAAAATGGAAGCAGTTTATTTCATGGCTTCCTTTTTATCATGTAACAATCTTATTCTAATTCTAGATTTTCAGGAGTTTGCTACTATTTTTTTAGTCAGGTATAAAAAACAAACCAAAACAAAAACAAAGACCTAAAACTTGTGGGACCAGTCTCCTAATTTTACGCCTTTCCCTTTACTGTTTTACCAGAAGCCTCATTTGACCCATGAACTCCTAGGCCTTCTTGACCCACACATTAGACGGGTTAGTTCCTTGTTCTGCTAATCCCTAATTCTGCTTAAAACGAATTTGGATTTATATTTTTGTGCACTCAGGATGCCAGGCACTGTAATACTTAAAACCCAGTCTTTCCCCAGAGAGAAAGAAAGTAACATACACTTGTTATTCATTTAATCACCTCATCCTGCTTCTCTATGCTAATTATGTCTTTTATTTTATTACTTGGTAATAAAGGCTACATTTATTTTTGTAAGTGTTTAAAGAGCAACCATGCGCTGAGTACCGAATTTACAAACAATTCCTGTACAGAACAATACTGACCCCCTAATTTATGTGGCATGTATGGAGATCCTTCGTCCGAGAGGAATTATGTAACAAAGCGTGGGCAGTTTACTCAAAAGATGTCATGAAGTGAACCAGAGAATAAGACGATTACGATGCTCTGCTGTAGAATAGGTGTCTGAAGGTGCCGCCGGTCTCTGAACTCGACGCTTTGGAGGGAGGGGGCCGAGCGGCCGGTGGGTGGGTGCGGGACCCATTCATAAATCCCAGGGCTCCCGGCCCGCGGCTGTCATTGGACCCGGGGGAAAGGGGCGTGACCTGCGGCTGGAGTGCGCGCCAGGTCCTGGGGAGTGGGAAGATCCACGCACGGGTGGAGCGAGGGGGCGTTCCTTGGCTCTCCCGGCTGGACTTCTTTTCCCCCTGCTGTGTTCCGCCTCTCTCCCCCGGGGTGGGATGGTACGTCCCACCCTCCTCGCATTCCCGCCCCTCCTCCCCTACGGAGCTGTGGCGCCGCCGCCATCTTGGCACGTCAGGTTGAGGGAAAGAGCCAAGTCTGGGCTTTGGCGGGGGGGAGGGGGAACCCGGACAGGAGGACTCTCCCGTGATAGACAGCGACCCTAGCCCCAGCCCTTCTCCCCTCCCCGTTGCGGTGCGGGGCTCTGAGGCGTCTCCAGGCCAGCCTGGTTTCCGTCAGGCCCGGGGAGGAGGGCCGGGCGGGGCGGCCGCTGCCTCCCCGGGGCGGGCGCTACCACTCGGGCGGGGAGAAGCGAACCTAGTGACGGCGGGGCGGTGGCGGCAGCGCCCGGGGGCGGGGCGGGGCGGGGCGTGGGGGCGGGGCGCGGGGCGGACGAAACCACCGGGGCGGGGTGGGGAGGTAACGGGACGGGCGCGACCATGGCGCGGTGAGGGAGCGGGGGTGGGGATCGGTCCCGGGGAGGCCTGGGGCCGCTGGCTTGTGCGCCGTCTCGGCCGCCCCCCCTTTCGCCGCCACCGCCGCCGCCGCCGCCGCCGCCGCCGCCCCGGGCATGTCGTCCAACTGCACCAGCACCACGGCGGTGGCGGTGGCGCCGCTCAGCGCCAGCAAGACCAAGACCAAGAAGAAGCATTTCGTGTGCCAGAAAGTGAAGCTATTCCGGGCCAGCGAGCCGATCCTCAGCGTCCTGATGTGGGGGGTGAACCACACGGTAACCAGCTCCCCCGCGCGCGCCCCTCGGAGCGCGGCCCCGCGCGCTCCCACGCCCCCCGCAGGCCCGGCCGTCGCCCCGCGGGCCCTGACGGGGACGCCCGCAGCCCCTCGCCCAGCCGCTTGCACGCCCACCCCGCCCTTGCACACCGTCCCGGCCGGGTGTGCACTCCCCGCGCGCCACGCGAGGCCTGGTGTCTCCGACGGTGGTATGCCGTCGCCCCCTCCCTTCCTTCCAGCCCCTCCAGCTTCCTGCGTCTGGCTTGCTCGCTACGGGCAGTCCCTGGAGCGCAGGGGGAAGGCCTGGGTGCGGCGGAGCCGCTTTCATCCCCTCACCCTGTGTGTTGCATGTGTTTTACCCCCTTGTTCTTTAACTGGCGACCAGCTCACTGTCCAGTTGACAGGGCAGGTGGCATCGGCCTGCCTGAATGTTCCTCCGTTTCTGGTTATTTGGTTGGTGCGGCTGCTTAAAGTTTCCCATCCTCCAGACCTTACCCCTGACTGTAGAAATCCTCCCTGGGTTTCCTTTTTTTCTTCTTGAACAAGATATATCAACTGGAGAAGCACAGGCTTCCTTGAACCACCGACTCTTTACCGGGGTCTTCCTAGGTTAGGGAGAAGAGAGAATGTAACCATTTGAGAGAAGGTGAGGCCTGATTATAAGGAAGACTCTCCGCAGTAGAAATAATGTGGCTTCCTGCATTCTCCTGTCGTATTCATGTCAAAGACGTTGACTTCTCTTTTATTGAGCTTTCTGTTGTATGATCATGAAAGCTGTGGTAATGGGCAGAAGTTAGGATGAGAGGGTGATCTCTGGACCCTTAGGGTGCTTGAGAATGTCCCATTAGGAAGTTGGAGCCCAGCATTAGCGCTTGAGCTGGAGGACTTTGTGCCGTTTGTTGAGGGTCTTTTTTCTTTTCCAACCACTCGCTCCTTGCCTTCTGACCGTTTGCACTGTGAGTCCCAACGCCAGGAATGAGCAGAGGAAATAAAAGGACCTGAAACACCCAACTTCACCAACTACAGGTTTGGAATGAGGAAGATGGAGCTAATAGCTTGGGTTTCCTGTTAATTTCAGTTCTTTAGGCACCCTGACTTTTCAGAGCACTTGAAATTGCCCACAAGATCAGATGCTGACAGAGGGACCTGAGGCCAGCGAGACTTTTTGCTTTGCTTTGGTAGAGGAGCCTTTGGCTGGAGGCGGATGAACCTTAGTCTGAGCCAGAGTTTTAGATCTTTGCATCTAATACAGAAAAGTGCATATGTATGGGGGTGAGGTCGCTATTGGTGTTTTGGTCTTGGGCAGGTTACTGTTTTCAGTAACCTCACTCTGGTGAGAGTCCTGGCCAGAGTAGGGAGTAGTACTGGTTTAATGTCCAGACCCCTGGAAGCTGTTTTGGGCCAGTAGTCCAGCGGACTTTGTTTCTCCTGCTTTCTGCTGCTTCAGGGGTCATCCGACAACATTGCAAGGGAAACTGGGTCATCAAAATGTGGACCTTGTGTCTCTGCCTGGAAGTCAGTCCTTGATTTTGTTCCACAGCCTGTTTCTCACTAGAAAGCATCCTGTCTGTATAAGAACTGGTGGAGGCTCTTAACAGCTCCTACACTGGAATAGTACACCTACCTACCTTGGGTCCCTTACTTTATACACGAAGAAATGGAGACCCCAGGTGGAAAATTAGCTCACCCATGGCCACAGCAAAAGATGCAGCTCATTGTCCGGCACCACGGACTGTTATTCAGCAGTAGTGCTTGAATGGTAGGTCTCGCTTTCTGTGCCTTCTGGTCCTTATTCTGTTTCTCAGCCCAGTGCTGGGATAGGTGGGGATTATGGTCTTGTTAGGGAACTCAAAATGTACGCTCAGGTGTGTGTGCCTGTGCATGCCAGCTCATGGGAGTGTGTGTGATGTTGGGTGTTCTGATACGCAAGCAGTGAGTCTGCCTAGATTGGGGCTTCTGAATGGTAGATGGATAGGCATCTGTGAGTCTTACTTTCTTGGACTAGGCAGTCACCCTCTTTCTTTGCCAACTTGAAGGAAAGTTGGAGGGCTAGCTGGAAAGGCATTGACTTTAAGCAAGACCCAAGGTTCTGGGCGTAATGAGTGGGCGCCTCAGGGGAAAGGCACTGGCATAGCTCCCTGGACAGGGCAAGTTGTGCAGGCCACCTGGTCCTAGCATTTAGTGTTTCATCTGGACCTGAGGTAAGGTCTAGAACTCTAGGATTTCCATCTGGGAAATGGAGGCATCTCCCCAGAAGAAGAGTGGTATAAAATCTTGTGGTTCTCCAGGGGGTCAGGACCACATAGTTCTTGGTGGATTGCTTGCCTTTCTGAGAGGTTACCTTCCTTCAGAAGCCCACTTTTGCCACTTTTTGCAATCTGAGGTTTCAGATGTCACATTTCTTTGATTCTTTAATTCCTCCCCCTTTTAGGTATTTAGAGCATGATACTCTATGGCTGATGGTGGATGAGATATGAAGGATGGATATATATCTTTATCGAGAGCAAAAGTCACTCTTTCCTGATGTGGTTGATTTACTTCCAGGTGGAAAAAGAGAGGTTTTTGAGCTTGGTGTTGTCACAGGAGCTCCTCTCTTGGACAAGAGTTGCAGCCTGTGGACTTTGTAGAGAGAGAGTATAGGAAACAGGATCTAGGGTGCCTGGCTGGCTTAGTCAGTGAAGCACATGGCTCTTGGTCGCAAGTTTTTGCCCCATGTTGGGTGTAGAGTTTACTTAAATAAAACTTAAAAAAGAAGAAGAAGAAGAAGAAGACTTTAGCTCTGTCAGGGAAGAACTAGTAAAGAGAGAACACTAGTGTTTTAGTGGATGAAATACAGTGTAGAGGCTCTGGAATTAGAGAAGAGATTTCCCTAGAGAGGGGCATGGAGACCAGAGGGGCATGGAGACCTGCAAGAGGAGGCAGACCTGGCTTGATAACCTGCTGGTTTTAGAAACCAGGTATGCATGAAACGTCACTCAGGTGGTCACAAGGAATAGGAGCAATTGGTGGTAACTGTATTCAACTATATTGGAACCTGCTAGACTGTTCTTCAAAGTGACTGCATCATTGTACATTTCCACTAGCAGAGTGTGTGTGTGTGGGTCCAGGTTCTCATCCTTGCACTTCTCTGCACATCCACAACACTTGTAATTGTCTTTTTTATTATAGCCACATTGGTGGGTGCGAAGCGTTACCTCATTGTAATTATGATTTATATTTCCTTGATAATTAATGGTGTTGAGTATCTTTTCATGTGCTTATTGGCCATTTGTATATTTTCCTCAGAGAAACGTCAATTAAGATCCTTTGTCTTTTTTTTTTAAGATTTTATTTATTTATTCATGAGAGACACACAGAGAGAGGCAGAGACACAGGCAGAGGGAGAAGCAGGCCCCATGCAGGGAGCCCAATGTGGGACTGGATCCCGGGTCTCCAGGATCAGGCCTTGGGCTAAAGGCGGCGCTAAACCACTGAGCCACCCAGGCTGCCCTCCTTTGTCCATTTTTAAAAAACATTTTTGCCCAGTTTTAAATTGGGTTATCTTTTCATTGTTGAGTTATTAAGAGGGTTTTTTGTTTGTTTGTTTGTTTGTTTGTTTGTTTTTATAGAACTCCAGCACTAGTTGGGGTGGGGGGAGGCAGTGAAGGGCAGAGGGAGAAGGAAACGCTGAGCAGGGAGCCAGATGTGGGGCTTGATCCCAGGACCCTGAGATCATGAGAAAGCAAAAGCTTAACTGATTGAGCCACCCAGGTGCCCCTGGAGTTATAAGAGTTCTTTGTATAGTTTAGGTACAAGTCCCTTATTAGATATATGATTTGCAAGTATCTTCTCCTGTTCTTTGGATTATCTTTTATACTTTCTTTTTTTCTTTTATACTTTCTTGATGGTACCTTTTGAAGCTCAGGTTTTTAAATTTTGATAAAGTCCATTTATGTATTTTCTTTGCTTGCACTTTTGGTGCATATCTAAGAAGGCTTTCCCTCACCCAAGGTCATGAAAATTTACTCCAATATTCTAAGAAAAACTCTCATAGTTTTAGCTCTTACATTTAGGTCTGTAATCCATTTTTAAAAAAGATTTTTATTTATTTATTCATGAGAGATACAGAGAGAGAGACAGAGACACAGGCAGAGTCAGAGAAACAGGCTCCTCACAAGCAGCCTGATGTGCGACTCGATCCTGGATCCTGGGATCAGGCCCCGAGCTGAAGGCTGACGCTCAACCGCTGAGCCACTCAGGCGTCTCAGTCTCTGTAATCCATTTTGAATTAATTTCTGTTTGTGGTGTAAGGAACAGATTCATTCTTAAGTCTCCATTCTCTCCCACACTCCACCCCCATTCTGTCCATGCATTTTCTTTGCTTAATGCAGACCTAGAACTTCTTTTACCTGCCTTTTTCTCTTGCTCTGCTACTTTGAAAATCTTTGGTAAATATTCCTGCTCTGGTGAGACCTTTGACAAATTTGCCCTTCACCAGACCTTTCCACCTCATGGAGAACAGGAAGAGAAGAAAAACCAGGGTGTGAAAAAGGAGGAATAAACCTAGGAGTGAATTTGTTGGCACCTGTGGCTCTGTTCTTGCCCACTTCCCTCTCTAACTTGAGGTGTTGCCTGGACTTCCTTGGTTTTAGGGTTTTTCAGTATTTCATATTTTCTGATGGTGGCAGGTGAACATGATTGT
Organism: Vulpes lagopus; assembly: GCF_018345385.1. Classification (NCBI taxonomy): domain Eukaryota; kingdom Metazoa; phylum Chordata; class Mammalia; order Carnivora; family Canidae; genus Vulpes; species Vulpes lagopus. The sequence goes on along the minus strand of NC_054835.1, from coordinate 38,010,028 downwards.
CTGCTGTAGCCAGCTTATTGCTGAGCCACCCACAAAATCGCAGGACAAATCAGGAAACCTGCATGCCCTGCCCACACCTCCTGGGTAACAATTCCTATGAAGGTCACATAGGGAAGTAGAGGCTTCTGGACTCAGAAGTTCAACAGACTGGAACTAGTGACTGAATTTTCATCTCAGTAGGATCAGTGTGGAGTGAATTCTCTGCTCCTGAATTTCTTACTCAACTCGTTTAGCCTCCTTATTGTTTATGCTGATGGCTCCTGGAGTTAATCATGTGGATAATCCAAAAATCACTTACATGTTGTGAGATACAGCAGATTTACCATCCTAATATGTTGTACTTAGCATGACACTTGAATGAATATGCATCCCACAAGTGTGCTTATGCTGAAGGTGAGAGGGGTCGGCCCAGGATTATGCTAGATAATAGAGGACAGACACATCTTCCTGAAACATTCAAGAAGTCATGACCTTTCATGCTTCAGAACTTTTAGTTACTTTCCTTTGTCTACCACATAAAGTTTACTCTTCTCTCTCTGCTATTTAAGATTCTTTATAGGGACGCCTGGGTGGCTCAGCGGTTGAGCGGCTGCCTTTGGCTCAGGGTGTGATCCTGGAGTCCCGGGATCGAGTCCTGGGATGGAGTCCTGCATCAGGCTCCCTGCATGGAGCCTGCTTCTTCCTCTGCCTGTGTCTCTGCCTCTCTCTCTTTCTCTTTCTGTGTCTCTCATGAATAAATAAATAAACACATCTTTAAAAAAAAAAAAAGACTCTTTACAGTCTGGTCATAGACTCCATAGCCAACTTTAACCTTCATTCCCACCCTCCAGACCGAGTCTTTGGTATGGTCACAACAGCTTTGCTGTCTCTTTTCTCTTTATCCTGGAGTTAGCCATACTTCAGTCCCCTTTTTCTAGCCATCCATCCCCCTAGCCAGTATGTATTGTGCAGCTACTCTGTGCCAGTTGTTGTGCATAAACATGGATACCATATTTTCTTCCTTCTCGGGCTTCACAGCCTTGTGGAAGAATCAAACATGTAAGCAAACAGTTGCCCAAAATGAATGTGCCATTTGGGATATAAAGATGCACAGAGAAGTGAGCATCTAATTCAACCTGGGGAAGACAGGGTAGCTCTCATAGAGGAAGTGTCATTTAGCCAGATCTTGGATGATTCTATTAGCTTTATCCTTTCTTCTCTTCCTGCTGCCATAGTCTATCACCTGAACTACTAAAGTGGCCCTATAAATGGCCTTACTGCTTATTTTAACCTTTTCCAATCCCTGCTTGATTTTGATTCCAGGATACCTTTCTGTATCACCCGTTTTATCGTGTGAATTCCCAGACTTGAACCCAAGAATACTTCCCATTTCCTGCATAGTCAAGTCTAGGTTTTTATAGTGGACAAATCTAAGTTTAAATCCAAGCTCTGCCCCTTACTAATAGCTTTGGAGCTTCATTTTACTTTTCTGTAAGATGAGCAGAAACACTTTCCTTGCAGATTATTAGGAGAGAAGCAAGGAATGGGGAACACTGCCTCAGTCAAGTTAGCTATCCAGAAGAAGGCTCACATAGCACTGTATACAGAGCCAAGGTGTGGGCACCAGACAGACCTGGGAGCAAATTCTGACTCTGCACATCCTGTCTGTGTGACCTTGAGGAAGGTTTCTTGAACTTCTTTTGCAAAATCAGATTAATAACAATTAGTGTGGCAATTAAGTATTAGAAATAATAGCACAGGGCAGCCCAGGTGGCTCAGCAGTTTAGCGCTGCCTTCAGCCCAGGGCGTGATCCTGGAGTCCCGGGATCGAGTCCCACATCAGGTTCCCTGCATGGAGCCTGCTTCTCCCTCTGCCTGTGTCTCTGCCCCGTCTCTCTCTCTCTGTGTGTCTCTCATGAATAAATAAATAAATTCTTTAAAAAAAATAGAAATAGGGGATCCCTGGGTGGCTCAGTGGTTTGGCGCCTGCCTTTGGCCCAGGGTGCGATCTTGGAGTCCCACATCAGGCTCCCAGCATGGAGCCTGCTTCTCCCTCCTCCTGTGTCTCTGCCTCTTTCTCTCTCTCTCTCTGTGTCTATCATAAATAAAAATAAATAAATAAATCTTTAAAAAAAATAGAAATAATAGCACAGAATATGTGATATCTATGTGATGCCTATGATATATAATATATAACATTGCCTATGATATGTAATATATAACATAAAGCCCCAACCACTTCTAGGTATTCATTAAAAAGAAGCAGCTGTTATTTATTAATATTAATCATAGGCTAGGCCATTCCCCTATCTTCCTATGTTCTTTCCATGCACTCCTTAGAACTTCTATCCTACCCTGCCACCTGTCAGTCTACCGCCACACACCGTACTTAAGCTCTTGAGTCTTGGGTCTCTTTCCACTACCTGGGGATTCCCTTCCCCCTACCCCCTACCCTCTCCCTCTCCCTCTCCCTCTCTCTCTCTCTCTCTCTCTTTTTTTTTTTTTTTTTTTTGAGAACTACCGTCCTAGGCCTTTCTCACATGTATTCATTTCTCTACAGCTTTCTCTAGCAAACAGCTCTTGGGAGTCCTACCCCCAGGCAGCACCGATTTCTTCACCTGTTTTTCCCCCCTCCCTTTATTCATAACTCTGCAGCACTCATCACATTGTATTCTTTGTTGTCTGTTTTCCCAGCTGGACAGAGCCCACCTTCTCATTGTTGTATCGCCAGCTCTGGCACAGTCCTGGCATATATAGTAAGGCCCTCAATACATTTGCAGTTAGAAGTTAACTGAAAAGGAGTTTGTCAGATCAGAGTCTGAGCCAGGTCAGGAAAGGCCTTAAATGCCAGGCTAAGAAGGTGAAACTTTACCCTGGGATTGATGAGGAGCCATGGAAGATCTTCAGTGGGAGTATAACATGATCTTGTAGTCTTCCAGTGTCAGGTGCTCTTGGCAAAACCAGGAGAGGCATTAGGTGCTCTGTTTCTAGCCTGATGTGTGAGGGCCAGGAGTCTTTGTGGCCATATTAACCTCACCCTCAGCTGTTCTTGCTGTCACTTCCCCGTGTTCGCACTCATTGTATACTACTTGATTTTGAGTTTCTCTGTGCCATGAGTCTGTCTCATCTCCCAGATAAGAGAATAAGCCTCCTCCTTTTTGTGTGCACAGTGTGCAGTGTGCCCCCTCGTCCCTGACATGAAGTGAAGCATGTAGTAGGTATCTTATTAAGTGCTTGTTCAATTGAAATTGGCTAGAACTCTCTGGGGCGATAGAATTTAGCACAACTAAAAAATAGTACAGCTAATCCCTAGAGTGAATCATCTGCATGGGCCCAGTGGAAATGAAGGGTGAGCCTACCTAGTTCATATATATGGATTGTTCGCCAAAAATTATCTCAGAAATCTCCTGCCATTGGGTTGTGTAGTCAAGAATTGAGATGAAGGGAGAACGAAAAACTGACTAATTTACGACCTTCTGAAGTAGGTGGAATCAAAAGTTAAGAGAATTAACGAATAGAGCATTCTTGAATAGCTGCCGTTAGAAAAATCCACCCTGGCTGGCTCTCAGGTAAGGGCTTCAGTCTTTTCTAGTTGTTCTCACATCAAGCCCTGGCCTTCACACCAAATCTAGATTTTAGACTAACCCAGAATCAATGAGTAGTACATTCTAGAACATTCTGTATAAAATCATGCTCTTTGAGCCAGTGTGGAAGATGAACTAGAAAATAGAAAAGGTGGGGTTACACAAGAGCCATGAACTTCTTAACTTCTTCAACTGTCCAAGCCAAGCAAGCAATACATGCCAGGAAAAAGGAAGTGGGACAGCTACCATGAATTGTTTCTGTTGGAGGGAAAACAAGGAAGTGGAATGGTTTCCTCTGTAGGCACACACTTCACAGTCAGGTTCCCTTGTGAGCACCCCCTGGAATGGGAATTGGTGTGGTTTTTTTTTTTTTTCATGTGGCTGGTAAGCCGGTGTGGTGGGTACCATAGACCTGGGTGCTGAGAATTTTCAGTGTCTGGTTTGATGAATTTCGATAGATGTATATATGGTCATGTAATTATCACCCCAAACAATACGTAGAACACTTCTGTCACTCCAGAATCAAATCTCTTATGTCCCTTTATAGTCAGCTGCCCCCAGCCAACCGAGGCAGCCTCTTACTGGATTTCTCTCACTGTAGATGCCTGTTCTAGAATTTCATGTAAATAGACTCATACAGGATATACTCTTGTGTCTGTGCTCATCACTTTGTGCCAGGAGTTTATTGAGTCTCTGCCCCACTGCCAGTTTCTGCCGCCTCCCCATATATACACATGCCTGTGCCTTCCTTCATTTCCCCAGGAGCAAATTAGGTTTTTCACCACTGCTAGAAAAGTAGGGTTCCCTAGCCCAGATACTGCATTAATTTGAACATCTTCCGTCCTCTGACATTTCTAAATAAAAAAGGTTTGGAGCATGAAAGGGGCAGCAAATTAAATGCTGTTTCCCCTATTTGTGCTCCTAATGACTCTCGGTTATCCCCTCACGGCCACATGGGCCTCATTGAGATAATAGGATTTGCAAGGAAAGTTTCTGGAAGACCTAAGGCTGTGCATCCCCTCCCCCCCATCCATTAAGGCAGACCTAAGGTTTCCTCTGTAAATCCTGAATGCATTAGTGGCAACTGGGTTGAGGGTCAAATGTCAAATACTCTGCTGTGAGGGGAGAGGACATCTGTGGCTAATTAGACCACTAATTGGCTAAGCTGGGGACAGGGAAGGGCAGGGTATACTCTCTGAGCTCTGTGCCAATGGGAAGCCAGCTCCCTGTCAGCCTCCAGCTCCCTTAAGAGGGATGAAAGCCAATGGGAAGGTTTGCTTGCAGTGGGGGCAAGGCATCCTACCCCATCTCCTCCAGTTCAGTATAATGCAGGACATGGCTTTAGGAACTGGCCCTGTTTTAATCAGAGAGTAAGAGTGAGCCAGTGGCCAGATGTCTACCTCTTCTTCTCACTTTAAATTTGATCCTTTACTTTGGAGATGAGTTACATACCCACACAAACTCATCCAGCTTTTTTTCCTACCCCATCCTGACATCTCGGGTGACCCACAATTTGTATAAAGATGTTAAAGGCCTCAGTACCCACATAGGTTGTGTAATGTTTATTCATTGATCCACTTATTGCTACATTTAACAAATATTTATATTGTACCTGCCATAAGCAAATCACCGGGCCAACCCTGAAGGAACCTCCAGAGATCAGTTAGATGACCTTTGCTTAAAAAGATCAGTAATACAGTCTTGCCTCACTTATAGTCTAGCAAGCTTGCGAGGTTTTTTTTTTTTTTTTTTTTTTTTTTTTTTTTTTTTTGCTTGCGAGGTTTATAAGCATTAACCATGATATGAGGGAGATTGTGTTATGGCCAAAGGATGGATACAAGCACAGGAATTCCAGAATGAAGAAGAACATTTATGGTCTGGAGAATCATGGAAAGCTTCATGGAATAGGTGCCTTTTGAGCTGGAACTTAGCAGGTGGGGAGAATTTCAATAGGTGGAGATGGGTTAGGAACTTATTTGAAAAGAAGAGCAGAAATAAAGGCAAGGAGGGAATCCATGGACATGTTTTTGGTAAGATGGTGGCATTCACATTGTGGCATATTGTGTCTCTGAGGCAGGTGGCCTCCTGGCTGAGAACGTTGCTTTTCCCTTGCTTTGCAGATCAATGAGCTGAGCAATGTCCCTGTCCCTGTCATGCTAATGCCGGATGACTTCAAAGCATACAGCAAGATCAAGGTGGACAATCATCTCTTCAATAAGTAAGTGGCCTCCTGAGTGGGCCCAGGTTTTGTGGGTAGTCCTTTCCCTCAAGGCAGAGAACTTCTGGAAACTTGCACATGGCAGTGCCAAGCCAGCACCTGGCAGGGTGTGACAGCGACACCTGGATCTCAGTGCTGACAAACTGGCTGGGAAAATGCATTCATTATGTGCCTCTCCTGTTTGTGTCATTCTGTCATCTCCTGTATCCACCTACCTCCAGGGTCCCTCAGGGCATGTGGTTCGGGCCAGGGTGATTCATCTGGGGCCAGATTAGGTAGCAGTGAGCTGCTCACGAGCTGTGGTATCTACTGTGAGGCTGACAACAGTGGCCCTATCTTGATCTTCGTCTGTGGCAAGAAGCTGCCAGACATGTTGCTGGCCCAGGATGCAGCCAAGCTCTTCTCTCTACCGATGGGTGTGTGAGCCACAGGCTGACCATGGTGCCCAAGGGTGCCATCCAAAGTAATTCCTCCCACTTTTGTTCCTCGTGGCTTCTGGGACGGTGTCTGAAGGGCATCTCTAGGTTGGAGCAGCTATCTCACCTAATGCAGGGTGGGGCCTGCTCTAAGCCCTTGGGAGGCCGTACTTTTTCAGCCCATCTTGGGTCATCCGGAGGAGCTCTTGCTGCCCACACCCTTCTTTCTGCGCTTGCATCCTGGCACCACTTTCCATTGTCCCACGGTCTCTGGCACCCCTCCAGCTGGGCTCTGTCACTCCACTGTTGCCAGACTGTTAGCCTAGAGGGGAAGCTTAGTTTGAAAATATCCCTTAGTGGCCTCTGTCTGCCATAGTAATATCAACATCTTTTTCTAGAAGCCATCTGTCTTCAGAGCTAAGTGGCTACCTGTATAGAAGAAAGACTCCTGTTTCTGCTCTGCTCTCACACTGCCACCACATTTCACTTCACTGGGTTTTCGGAATCAAGCAATTCGGAAGGATACCAGCAGGGTGTCCTGCCAATTCAGTTCAGCTCTGATACTATCTACCTGAACTTAGCATCAGGTCCCTCAGGTTCAGCCCCACAAAACTGCCCTCCTGCCTTCAGATCCCAGTTAGAAGTCTAGGTTGTCACCTGTGTTAATGACCAACTTACTGTGGGTCCCACATTCCCATGACTCTCGCCCCCTGGATTCAGTGAGTTTGCTAAAGCGGCTCACAGAATGCAGTAAAACATTTTATTTACTCGATTATGGGTTTATTATAAAGGATACAGCTTAGGAACAACCAGATGGAAGAAATGCATGGGGCAAGGTGTATGAGGAGGGGCACGAAGCTCCCGGACCCTCTCTAGGTACACCACCCTCCCCACACCTAGACGTGTTGACCAGCCTGGAGCTCCTGAGCCCTGTCTTCATTGCAAAGCGTGATTGATAAAATCATCAGCAAGTGGCAATTGGCTTGACCCCCCAGCCCTTTACCCCTCCCTGCCTCCTGGTTCCCCTGGCAACCAGCACCCAGCCCTCAAGTCTTTCCAGAAGTTACCATGCGGCTCTCCAAAAGTCACTTTTTATTTTTATTTTTATTTTTATTTATTTTTTATTTTTTATTTTTTTTAAAGATTTATTTATTTATTTATCATAGAGAGAGAGAGAGGCAGAGACACAGGAGGAAGGAGAAGCAGGCTCCATGCCGGGAGCCTGACGTGGGACTCGATCCCGGGACTCCAGGATCGCACCCTGGGCTAAAGGCAGGCGCCAAACCGCTGAGCCACCCAGGGATCCCCACTTTTTTTTTTAAAATAGGCTCCATAGGATGCCCGGGTGGCTCAGCGGTTGAGCACCTGCCTTCGGCCCAGGGCGTGATTCTGGAGTCCCAGGATCGAGTCCCACATCAGGCTCCCTGCATGGAGCCTGCTTCTCTCTCTACCTATGTCTCTGCCTCTCTCTCTCTCTGTGTCTCTCATGAATAAATAAAATCTTAGAAAAAATAATAATAAAGTTGGCTCCACATCCAGTGTAGAGCCCAGTGCAGGGCTTGAACTCACAACCTGAGATGAAGACCTGAGCTGAGATGAAGAGGCGGACGCTTAACTGACTGAGCCACCCAAGCATCACCCCCTCCAAAAGTCACCTTTTTAACATAAACTCAGATGTGGTTGAAAGTCTGAGAAACAAGGATTACTAGAATGTAACAGGGCTTGTTGAAATGTTGAAAGGGGTTTGTTATGAATAAAAAAAGACATGTTTATTGCTCTTATGACTTCAGAAATTCCAAGGGCTTAGTTGCTCTGTGCCTAAAACAGGAATGAAGGCTAAATATATATTTCTTACTGTATCACAATATTACACCTTCTAAGAAAGGAGAGGCAGTCCTTGGCCCTGAGTCAGGAAAGGAGGTGGGTCTGTCCCAGGGCTCAGGGCTCAGGGCTCTGGAAGAAGACGTTGCACTGTTGCCTATTTCAGGGTCTGTGGCCTCTGGTGAAGTTCTACCACCTTGACATCTTGGCCTAAAGCAGAGCGTCCAATCTCTTCATTTATCTTTCTTTATCCCTTTTGTCCTTTTAACAACTGTTGACATGCTAATTATTGTACTATGGTGCGGTTTACTAAAAGAAGGGCACATGAGGCAGAGCAGGCCCCTGCCTTCATGAGAAGCCATTGCTGTTTATTTCCTCAAAGTATGTCATCCTGGAGTATAGTCAGGGAGTCGTATTTCTCAAAGGGAGTTCCGAAGAAAGGGGACATTGTAAAGGTGGAGGATTCAGAGAAGGCATCCCTTCAAGGCGATTCTTCCCCTCCTGGGATTATTGACTAACAGGTGGGCAGGGTGGAGATGGTGCCAGCAGCCCACAGACAAGGCTTCCTGAAAAAATGGGATCCTAGTCAATTGACTGAGGACCTCTTCAACCCAAAGCACCCTCATCTTCCATCCCAAGGGAAGCCCAGCGTAGGGCTTCCTGGATGTAACCATCTTTAGAATGTGTTGATAGAAGAGGGTTCCTGGGTCAAGAAAGGCCACTCCTTTTAGTGGCCAGACTGCCATCCACCTCACAGCAGCTGTTCACATGCAGCCACTTGCATGTAGCAAGTATAGCTCTTAAGCAATGGACCTACACTCTGTCACACTTCTTGGCAGGTGAGGGTTTTTCCCCTTTAATGTAAATTTTGTCAAAAGAGACCATACACTCAGAAAAAGTCCACAAATTTTAAGTATACAGCTCAACTAGTTTTTACAAAATGAACACACGGATGTGAAGTTTAAAAACTTTTACATGCTCAGAATCAGCAGGATTGTCTGTTAAAAGTGCAGATTTCCAGACTCATCTCCAGAATTTCTGGGGCCTAGAAACCTACATCCTGAGTGCTGCAGATTGTTCAGATCCCAGTGACCTGTGGACCAAACCCAGAGAAGTTCTGATGTAAGAATTAGATGGACAAGGAGAGGCTCACAAAGACATTTCTCTGCTTTGCCCTAGGGAGAACCTCCCCAGCCGCTTTAAGTTTAAGGAGTACTGCCCCATGGTGTTCCGGAATCTCCGGGAGAGGTTTGGGATTGATGATCAGGATTACCAGGTACTGGCTATGGGCTTTCTTTTCAAAGTCAGAGGGGTCAGAGAGTGGAGTGGGGTCAGGAGGCACGGGACAATTTGAGGAAAGACTTGTCTACTGTCCTTGTGCTATGCTTTCCTGTGCTGTCCCATTCCAGCCTGTTGGTCTCTACCTAGGTGCTTGCAGGCTCCTGGAGGGGTCAAAACCCTAGAAGTGTTTTCTGAAGCTGCCTGGCAGGCTCATGCTCCTCTCGTGGGGGAGAGAGCAGCGGGAGGGACGGGGCTGCAGAAGCTGCTTCATCTTGGTCTGACATTCTCTCTCTTAAGAGAGAGAATTGTTGCCAGCGGGTGATGAGGCCTCTTAAAACAGATAAGACAGAGTAGAAAAGGAAGACTTCCAGGGTAGTGTAACCTTGCCAGGTACGCAGGCCGCCTCCTACATGCATCCTGGCCTGCTGCGGGAGTGGAGCAGGCGTGGCTGGCGACTGTTCCTCCTGGGCCTGACAATGCCAGGTCCCAGTATCAGGGATGGTACAGTCTGACTCCTACTCAGTGGTTTCTGTTCCTGCTCCACCTCACACCTGCCTCCAACCTTCTGCCCCTGGCAGACAATCTTCCAATGACTGTGGGAGAATTTTCCACTTCACTTTGCTAGCAATAAGAAATACAGCTGATTTGTGGTTGTCTGGAGAGAAGAAAAGGAGTGCATTTCCTAGTGAAATTTAAAATGGATGTCCAAATCTTTTAAAATACTGTACTGTCTCACGGCTGGCCGGCCGGATCCCAGCAAGCCTTTCGGGGAGTAGTTCCTGAGGAGCAGAATGCACTTCAATGAGGCCCCTCCCTGCTCCCCTCCACTTGGAGGACCACCTGCAGAGATGCCATTCCCCAAGAGGAGGGCATGGGGAGGCAGGGGTGGAGATGCCAGGGACAGAATGCTCAAGGCGCCAGGAGGCAGGAGGAGGAGATGCCAGGGACGGAATACTCAAGAACAGCTGTGTCTAAGGTACTGGGAAGAGCTTCCGGCCCCTTCTGTCAGCACCAAACCCTGAGCTAAATCATGACCTGATTGGAGATGGAGGTTTTCTGAAAACTCTTGCAACTGTTGAAACCCCAGGTTGCCGAGACATCTTCCTTCTGCTGCGGCTCCTTCCCTTCCCCTTGGTGCTCTAACCACATCCTTTCCATGTCTGCATTTTTTCTCTGCGAACCTTGTGGGCAAGTGACTGTGCTCACGACTGAGGGAGACGGGGTGTGTGGTGCTCAGGGAGGGGTCTCTAACCGTGTAGAGTATCCAAGCACGCAGCCTGGAAATTAGGCAGGGATGGAAGCATGCTTCCCCATGAGGCTGGGCACCTGCACATCTTACCAGAAGTAGGAGAGTGAGGCCCTTGGCTGAGTACCCTACTCAACATTTCTGGGTTGGGGACACCCTATTTTGGGGGTGTCCTTTTAATTTAGAGAGCGCCTCACACCTCAGACTTGAGTCTTCCCTTGAAGGTGGCACTCCGGGCAGCCTGGGTGGCTCAGTGGTTGAGTGCCTGCCTTCGGCCCAGGGCATAATCCTGGAGACCCGGATGGAGTCCCACATTGGGCTCCCTGTATGGAGCCTGCTTCTCCCTCTGCCTGTGTCTCTGACTCTCTCTGTGTGTGTTTATCATGAATAAATGATCTTTAAAAAAAGAAGTGGCACTCCCTCTTGCCCCCAGGGTCTTGTGAGGAGGCACTGGGTGAAGGCAGAATGTGGACTCCTAGGTGAGAGCTGATGAGAGGGCTTGGAGAGGAGGCATTTCTGTGAGCAGATCCCTATATGTGTCTGCTTGGGAATAGGGACAGCTGGGGCCTCTCTCTCTGCCTCGCCTTTCAAAGGTCCTCTCCCAGCGTCTGCTTTGTGAACACATCCCTTTGCTTGACTCACACCTCCCCCTCCACCCTCTCTGGAGGCTTCTACTGCTCTCTGATCCTAATGGGAATGGGGCCTCGAGGAGGAGCAGTGTCAGAGCCAGAAAAGCTCCCCAGAACTGCCTCATAGCTCTGCACAGACAAGCAGGAGTTTGAGGTTCTCAGGGAGAGGTGCTGGGCAGAGAGGCCAGGAACACCTGCCTGCTTCGGGAAGGGTTCTCCAGCATGTATGTACAGGGAAGAGAGGTGGCTGCCCATTGCTGCTCTATGCTGGCCTGCTTAAATATTTCCTAAGCTTTGTCTTTGTCACCCCAGGAAACTGGGAAAATCATCCTGGACTGCCTCCTTGTGTTCCAGGTCAGGAAATTCAGGAGTGGAAAGGTGAAGTGGCTCACCCAAGGTCAGGTTACCTGTGGGTGTCAGGGTTAGGGCCCAGCCTGAGGCAGAGATTTAGTTGACAGGGGAGTTCTCAGGGGTCAGAATGAAAGATGTTTCACAGCCAGCCCTCTGCCCATCCAGTCGGGGATTAGGAGCAGGTGGTCTGGAACAACTTTACCACTCTTCAGGAGGACTTTTGGGAGAGAAGCAAACTTTCCATGAGACCAGGGGTGGGTAAGTTCCTGCCTGTCTCAGCATTGTTGGCCTTAGAGCAGTCTGGCCCAAGTAAAGATCAGAGTCCTTGTTCTTCTCCCGAGACCAGCCTGCTTTTGTCTTGGTCCCTCAGAACTCAGTAACGCGCAGCGCCCCTATCAACAGTGACAGCCAGGGCCGGTGTGGCACACGTTTCCTCACCACCTACGACCGACGCTTTGTCATCAAGACTGTGTCAAGTGAGGATGTGGCTGAGATGCACAACATCTTAAAGAAATACCACCAGGTATGGTGAGTCCCGAGCCTGGGCAGTAGAGGACAGGTGGCAAGGGGGAGGAGAGAGCCCCTGGGCAGCTTCCTGGGGAGAGGTCAGTCCCCTCATGGTGGTCCCCGCTTCCCGAGATGCAAGCGCTTGGCCCTGCCTGGCTCTCCCTGGGGCCGTGTGCTGAACTGAAAAGCCTGCTTGTGAAAAGGGAAAAAGGAGAAATGAAGGCATGTTACCCACTCAGTCCCCATTGAACAGCTGTTTCTTGTCAGAGTCGGGAAGTTTCCCACTCTGGCACCTGCCACATTTCTTCTAAATGAGGTCCTGTGGGCTTGCAGGGTAGCTTCCTTTCTATCTCGACTCTCCACTAGTCAGGAAGCCGTCCTGGAGAGAACTAGGGGAAAGCTGCCCTCTCCCCGGAGTACCTGGAATGTGCTGAATGGGACTGCTGATCTTTGGGGCTCCATTGGAACCCCTGGGGCACAGCATGGCTGAGAGCTCCTGGCAGGAGGCCCTTGCTCTTTCCCAGACCTCAGCCCCGCCTCCATCTCCCCCATATGCCCCTGGCCTAGCCTGCCTCAGTGACTCTCCGGTGGCAGAAGCCTATTTCAGACAGAAGTCTCAGCAGAGTCCCAGGAACATGAAGCCAGAAGGCCTCTGCCAAACCTGCTGGGGGTGGGAATGGCGTGGTCTGTTTAAGTCCAACAGGGACGTGGACCTGGGACCTCCTGGGACCCATCTGAAAGACGACTGGTCTGGAGGCCTGGGGAGAGCCCTGTCCATCCCGGTGTCTTCATTGTCCCTCAGCCGCCGACCTTCCTCCCTCTGCTCTAGTTCATCGTGGAGTGTCATGGCAACACCCTTCTGCCGCAGTTTCTGGGCATGTACCGCTTGACCGTGGACGGTGTCGAGACCTACATGGTGGTCACCAGGAATGTGTTCAGCCACCGGCTCACTGTACACCGCAAATATGACCTCAAGGTAAAGGGCTTGGCGTTTCCAGCTCTGGGGCTGCCCTCCAACCCCTGCCCCCAAGGCTTGGAGGGGCCGAGGCTCCACCTTGCACAGAATAGGAAAGCCTCCGGAGCATAGGTTTTGGTACAGAATGGGAACTCTGGAGTTGATGTGTCTAATTCCTTTGGGTCAGAAGCTGTTTGAAGTCCAGGTGACAATGACAAGAGGTTATGCACCATATTTACATCACAGTTGATGTTCTTTAGCTCCCGTCAGTAGGACGTACACACTGAGGGTCACAGTCTGGAGATGGGCGTGCTGACACCCTCACCCTGGCATCTGTGAGGGCACTGTGGACTAGCAGCACAAACACGTCTCTAGACACAGAAAGGGACACGCTTGTGTCTGTGAGCTGTAGTGCTCCGCTGTTCTGAAAGCTGCCTTCGTGCTTCGTCACCTCACACCTCTGTCTCTCTCCCTGCCACAGCCACAGTGCTGTCTCTTCCATTCCTGCAGGGCCTGTGGTCTACTCCTCCCCAGTGCCTCTCTTGGCCGCCCAGCCTCTGCCCTCCTTGCCCTTTTGTTCATCTCTGCCTTTCTCAACCTGATTACTTCTTCCTGGGCTCAGATGTCACTTCCTACAGGAAGCAAGCCTGGACCGTTGCCCCGCCCCAGCCTAGACCACCCTGTGCAACCTGCTTGCAGAGTGTGGTCCTCCCTTGTACCACCTAGCACCCATGTCATTGATGGATTAATGAATCGTGTAACTACTTCTTAATGCCTGTCTCCTCTGTTGGAAGGAAAGTCCCATGAGGGCAGGGACTATGTCTTAGTACAGTCCTGTTTGCTGAGCGCAGGCCTCGTGTCTACTCAGTTCTGACAGTGGTCTGTAAAAGAGGATGTTGAACAAATTGCTGCCTCCTGGCCCCTCTAGGATTCTAACCAGCCTCCTTCCGTTCACCTGCTGCCTCTCCCCAAAGACGGGTGCATGTTTCCCTGCTCAACGGACTTTGCCTCAGCTGGACCTCTCCTGATGGCTCTTATCCTTTCAGGGCTCTACTGTTGCCAGAGAAGCGAGCGACAAGGAGAAGGTATGCTGGGACCTGTACCGATCAAGTGTGGAATGGGTCGCTTGGAATCAGAAACACCTTCTGTCGGCCATCCTGTCCCTTCCTCCACCACAGCCCCTGGCCTGGTTCCCAGACATGCAGTCTGTCAGTGCTGTGTCACTGGGCACCTGCCTGTCCTCATCTCTGGCCTAGGCCTTGCTCTCCAACCTTGCTGGGTTGTCCACAGTCCCGCAGGGCTGGTGATTTCTGTCTCATAGTCCAGCTTGACTCACGGAGTGGCTGCCTGAGCCCCAACGTGGTCCAGGCTCACTGTGTGACATATGCCACATATTTGCCATCCCTGCCTACTTGAGGTCTGAGACTATAGCCTCCTGTGCTGAACCTATTGATTTGACAGGTTAACCATCTGTGCTCTAAGGACCCTTCCCCTTTTTGTACCATCACTTCTTGGGGTGAGTGTATTAGGTCACCCAGCCTAACAGTGCTGTTGCTCTCCCAGGCCAAGGACTTGCCAACATTCAAAGACAACGACTTCCTCAATGAAGGGCAGAAGCTGCATGTGGGAGAGGAGAGTAAAAAGAACTTCCTGGAAAAACTGAAACGGGACGTAGAGGTACTTAGTAACCCTTATTTTCACCTTGGCTGAGGAGGCCCCCCTCTTGTCCTCAGAGCAGGAGCCTCTTTAACCTTAAGAAAAATTGAATTCATGGGGCACCTGGCAGGCTCAGTTGGAGGAGCATGTGACTCTTGATCTTGGGGATGTGAATTCAAGCCCCACATTGGTTGTAGAGATTACTTAAAAATAAAATCTTACAAAAAAAAATATAAAATCTTACAAGAAAATTTTAATTCACAACGTTTCACATTCTTGGAAAGGAAGGCTGGTGATTTGAATGGTATAGGTGCAGATGAGTATCCCATCAGGGGGACACAATTATGCCAGTAGAATCTTTGTAGCACAAGTTGGAATGCTTTCCTTTATCTTTTTGCTAATCTGTTTCAACACCTTTTTCTAAAGCCCGTAACCTTCCTTTCTGGAGGTATCCCCATAGTGGAAGGGGGGTCGGCCATCAGAGCAACGGGAAGCCAGCTGTTAAGATCCACAACCAGGCCATTCTGTGGCTCGGATTCTTCACTTACCCAGCAGCCTTCTTTTAGAATAGGACTTCCTGCGGAGAAGTTCTTCTTGGGAGGACAAGTGCTAAATAGTGAATTTGTCACCTGGACCACTTGATAACTGAGCATCTCCCATTTTAATAAATTGGGAACCTGTTCGTTGAAACCAAATCCTACACACTGTTAGAAGTGTTTTCTTATTTTTTTTTATTAGGGTAAAAGATGCATAAAGTTTACTATCTTAACCATTTGGAAGTGTACAGTGCAGTGGCATTAAGTACATCCACACTGTTGTACAACCATCACCACCATCCATCTCCAGAATTTTTCATCTTTTCAAACTGAAACTCTGTCCCCATTCAACACTAATTCCCCATTCCTCTTCTCCCTAGCCTCTGGCAGCCACCATGCTACTTTGTGTCCCTGTGAATCTGACTATTCTAAATACTTTTTATATAAGTGGAATCATACAGTATTTGTCTTCTGTGTCAGGCTTTTTTCACTTGTCATAATGTCTTTGAGGTTCATGCATGTTTAGCATATGTCAGAATGGCTTTCCCTTGTAAGGCTGAATAATATTCCATTGTACATTTACACTCCACCTTGTTTACCTGTTCATGCATCAAAGGGCCAAAGGGCTGGTATAATAGTTAAGATTTTCCAGAGAAACAGAACTAATAGATGGTGTTGAGACATGGATGGTTAGACTGATAGGTAGTTAAGTAGACAGGCAAGTGTTTATTATAAGGAATTGAATCTCACAGTTATGGAGGCTGGCAGTTCCTAGAGCCGTAGTTGATACACTGGAGACCCAGGAGAACAGATGGTATAGATTCAGTGTGGAGGCCAGTGTGGTCTCAAGACCAGGGAAGGGCCAATGGTTTAGACCATGTCTGAAAGCAGGAAAAATTGATGTTCCTGTTCAGAGGCACTCAGGCAGGAGGAGTTCCCTTTTACTCACAGAAAGGTCACCCTTGGGGATCCCTGGGTGGCTCAGCAGTTTAGCACCTGCCTTGGGCCAAGGGCATGATCCTGGAGACCCGAGATCAAGTCCCACATCGGGCTCCGTGCATGGAGCCTGCTTCTCCCTCTGCCTGTGTCTCTGCCCCTCTCTCTCTCTCTCTCTCTGTTTCTAATGAATAAATAAATAAAATCTTTTTTTTTTTAAAAAAAGGAAGGGTCACCCTTTTTGTTCCACTCAAGCCTTCAACTGATTAGATGACGCCCACATCAGGCCCAATCTGCTTTACTCAATTTGCCAATTCACATGTTAATATCATGTACAAACACCCTCATGACGCATGCAGAATAATATCTGACCAAATGTCTGGGCACCTAACATTAACCATTGCACTTGGATTGATTCACTGTGTGCTGCTATGCACATGGGTTTTGCAAATGGCTTTAGTTCCTGGGAAGCTTTTTTTTCATCCCTGCCTGCTATGTCTATGGCTTTATTCTGCCTCTAAGTTTGTCCAAAGTCTTTCTCCTCCCTTTCTTCCCTTTCTCCCTCCTCTCTTTCTGAGAGGAGTTTAAGGCAGTTTACACATTTTGTTTGTTTTCACTTGCCTGTTGCTTTCTAAATGTTCGCAGGTCGATAGGAGTGGGTGTGGGTCATGTACTCTCTTTGGTGACCTCGGCCCCCTCTCCTTGGACCTTGAGAAAGGCTCGTCTGGGGGTGCTTGGCATGGTGCCCCTGCCTTTCTCTATAGAGGAGATGCACCTGATCTATCATCAGGGCTTCTTATGTTTTTAGCAGCCCAAGAGTCTGTGTAAGGCCGCTCTGGTCACAGTGCTCAGTCAGACAGTTTCCTGGTGACTGTGGCAGAGTCCCGGCTCATGCCTAATGGCGGTGGCCGGCTACCTAACAGGATTTGGACCATGACTGTGGCCTCAGTATTCACTGAGCTGGATTTCCAACTGGCCGGTTCCATCCGTATCAGCCCCACATTTTCATTTTTCAAGACATGGAATCCTAGATCAAAAGACCTGAGATGCCGTCTTGCTCATAACACTCCTGTAGATGTGAACTCTGCAGCCCGTGCCTTCTCCCCCTTGCCATCTCCCCCTGTGCCATAGCCTCTTCTGACCTTTGGAAAGAGGTTCAGTTGTCGCTTGGCTCTTATGGGATGTCTCTTTTCTTTATCTCCCTGTTCTCACTCTTGACTGGTGAAGAAGCTAAGTCACATGGTGTTTCAAACTGCACCTGTGACTCTCAGAGGTACATTTACTTCACAACCCAGCACACACACATACACGCACACAACTGAAATACTGTCCATCTGTTTCATATTACAAACTCTGGCATTATCTATTTCTATTCTATTCTATTCTATTCTATTCTATTCTATTCTATTCTATCCTATTCTATTCTTAGTATTTAATAATTAAAAAAAATTCCTGGCCCCAGACTACTCAACTAGATATAGGGCTCCTGACGGGGAAGGTTCATGGTCTGAAGGAAACTGGCCTGTGGTGTCTCTTGATCCCAGACCCAACGGGTCATTTCTCTTCCTCGGTGTTCCTTCTGCCTTTCCTCCCATAGCTTCTGCCATTCTTCTCAACTCCTCTCCCCAGGGAGGCCCCTCTCCCCACTGGCCCTGGTTCCCGAGGCTCCTCGCCCTCGGAGAATGGCTGTCCTCCCCGCTGGACTCGGAGCTCACTGAAGGCAGAGATTCTCATGGCTCGTTCTCACCTGTTTCCAAAGTAGAGAATGGACTCAAAGGGAGTGCCTTTTCTCCCCTTGCCAGATGCTCCCCGGATGCCCTGTGTAACCTCTTCCTTCCATCTCTCCTTCCCCACCTTTGTTAGTTCCTGGCCCAGCTGAAGATCATGGACTACAGCCTGCTGGTGGGCATCCATGATGTGGACCGGGCGGAGCAAGAGGAGATGGAGGTGGAGGAGCGGGCTGAGGACGAAGAGTGCGAGAACGACGGACTGGGTGGCAACCTGCTCTGCTCCTACGGCACGCCTCCTGACAGCCCGGGCAACCTCCTCAGCTTCCCCCGCTTCTTTGGCCCTGGGGAGTTTGACCCCTCCGTTGATGTCTATGCCATGAAAAGCCATGAAAGTAAGTGGGAGGCCACACCTGCCCTGCCCAGCCCTGCCCCCATGGCCTATTGTGTAGATACCGCTGGGATCTGGACCCCCCACTTCATTCACTGCTGACTTTGGCCTTTTCCTGCCTCCGGGATCTCCTACCAAACCACCTCCAGGAACTGTGGCTTCTGGGACCCCAGGGTCCTTCTCTGTCAGGCTTTCCTTCACCTCTGCTTATCCTGGATGTCTGAGGCTTGCTTCTGCCCTCCTTCACGGTTCTGAAACCTTCTACAGACTGTCAACAAGAAAAGAGCACTGAAGACTTGTGAAAAGGGCCCCATTAGGATTCCTTTCCTCAGGTCTAGAGCACAAGGGGTGACTCTGGATCTCCGGTCTGCAGGGTTCCAGAGCCCCTGCTTTCTGCTGTTCTCCCTGCCACCTCTCCTTCCTTCCCTGCTCTAGGTGCCCCCAAGAAGGAAGTCTATTTCATGGCCATCATCGACATCCTCACGCCATATGATGCGAAGAAGAAAGCTGCCCATGCTGCCAAGACAGTGAAACATGGGGTAAGTCCTTCCTGCTGCCTCCAGGCCCCCTGCTCCGAGACACCCTGCCCCGCCAGGCGCCCTCACTGCTCTCCCTGCCGGGTGGTTTGCCTAATGGATATTCCCTGGTTCTCAGGCCGGCGGGGCTCAGCTTCTGTGGCTTTTCCCTTCTGGCTGGGCACTAATAGCTTTGTACGTGCCCACGCTGCTTCCCCAAGAACCTCTTCCCCATGGACTTGAAGCTCCTTTGTCCAAACAGGAACCTGGCCCCAAGATCCCGAGTCTCTCCACCACTTCCCCACCACCTTGCCCCTCCTTCAGTGGGTGCAGGCTTAGGGTTGTGAGTCAGAGGAGCAAGGCCAGGGTAACTCTGAGTGGGAACTGCCGTCTGGACATAGCATTAGGCTCTAAGGCCAAGCCAGAGGCTGCTGAATCCCCCCCCCCCCCGCCCCCGCTGCCCCTCCCACTGGATCCTTCCAGTAGCCTCCCATTTGGGGCCATGAGCTCCACCTGAGTCAGCCTCTGTGTGTTACAGGCGGGGGCCGAGATTTCGACTGTGAATCCTGAGCAGTACTCCAAACGCTTCAACGAGTTCATGTCCAACATCCTGACGTAGTTACTTTCTACCTTCAGCCAGAGCCAGAGAGCCGGATGTGGGGTCGGGTCGGAAAAGGGAGAGGGTAGATTTGGGCTGGACGGGAGGGTGGGAAGCAGAGTCAGAGTCGGGGGAGGGGAGGGCTTTGGTGAGGAGCTGGCCACCTGTGAGGGAAAGACTAGCTGGGGGGCAGGAGAGATGCTGCGTGAGCTCTCTCGGACTCACAGGGTGCGCCTCACCTTCTGCTCACCCTTGATTTTCCCCCCATTTGACCCAGGTTGAAAAGGGGTTTCCTTTTTGTTTCCTTGTAACCTTTTACAGTACCTTGGGGCTAGAGATGACTTTGTGGGTTTATGTGGGTTTTGTTTCTGAAATCTCATTGCTCCAGGTTTGCTATTTATAATGACGTATGTCATCACCCCATCACTCTCCCCATCCCTGCTCTACTCTGGGTTCCCTTTAGTTAAAGAGGCACCCCATGGACCTGGCCAACGGTCCAAGTGCTCTGATGCCAGAGAAGAAGAGGTCAGACACCTCAGCCCTGCTGCATTTGATCATGTCTGGATTAACTTTTTAATTTTATGAAGTTTTGTGCACAACTTCCTTCACCTTTCGCCTCAGATCCAAGTGAAATGTTACCTGATTCCTCCATGTAAATGCTGTCCTCCTGAAGGAACGTTCCAGATCAACATCAGGCACCTTGGATCAGGAGAGATCTCCCAGGGGCGTGAGTTCATCCTCATGGGATGGTTAGGGGTGGGGGTAACGGCTGGGCTCTCGGACAGCTGGTTCTCACAGAACCCTGCGAACATCACCCAGGCCCCTGGCTCCTGGCGTTCCGATGTCCTGTCTATAATGCCTGCCTTCATTGGGTCAAGAGGAACTAGGGAGCCTCTTTACTTATAGCAGGACCCCCAGAAGCCGATGAGTATCAAATGAGGTCTTGTGCCCTCCATCTGTTCACTTCCTTCTAACCTTGGCCCAGGCGCCCTCCCTTGTAGTTGAGCTTTTAGCTGGGGCACATCTCCACACGCCTGGGGTGCTCCTTGCAGAGATACCTCTTCAAGTGCCAGGGCTGCCATGTAGATAATCTGATGCCCTGTGCCTGTGGTCTGTCCCTCGGATGGTCTTGGCCAGCAGGGAGCGCCCCCCCCCCCACCTTGGAAGGTGGTACCCATGCCTGACATTGCTTCAGAGTTACTTGATGATGGGACCCAGGAAATCGCATTTGGAGGCCTGATAACGGGGATCGACCTGGCGCCAGCTTTGGGACTATTTTCCTTGATGCCCGGGTGTCAACTTTTAGCAGATCTGCCACCCCCGGGCTTCCTCAGGAGTGGCATCCTGCAGCTTCCTTCTGGGTCTCCACCCCACCTGCTGAGCTACCCAGATCTTAGAACTGAGCCATGTGTCATTCTTGATGCCATCAGAGCAGCTTGGTCTGGCTAGGAGAGAAACAGC
The DNA here is from genome assembly GCF_018345385.1 of Vulpes lagopus. NCBI lineage: Eukaryota > Metazoa > Chordata > Mammalia > Carnivora > Canidae > Vulpes > Vulpes lagopus. The sequence continues at coordinate 37,989,221 of NC_054835.1, read as the reverse complement.
CCTGTGCTGGGGGAGGTACATTCCTGCATCTTCTCACCCCCTCACCAGGAACTGGGGATTTGGGATGAGATATGGCAAAACTTGTAGATAACCCCACAGATGCGAAGAAAGTCTGTGGAAACACTGACTGAATGGATTGCTTTCCTGTGGCTCCCTCCAAACCTGGCCAAGCTCAGCTTCTGGAACAGGAACCAGCATTGTTTCCGTGCCCTCCCCACAGCTTTTAAGGTCAGGGAGGAATGGAAGCAACATTTTTGGACTCCACAGGGGCTTGCTGGCACTGTTCTGGAAGAGGCAAGCAGGTCAAACAACCACCCTGGCCCCAAGAAGGGGCCGTAGGTAGCTCTGAACATCAGCAGCAAAACCACCAGGTGATTTGGGGAAGAACGTGGCACCAAGTGGCTCATGAAGAAAACAAATCTGATGTAGGAAGGGATTATGTAGGAATAATGTTTGAACTTGATTTCCCCACCTCCTAATCAAGAATGAAAATTTGGATCTGCCCCTCGAGAGGCCCAACATCTTCAGAACTTGGCAGGCTGTCCTTCCGTGGCTGCCACAGCCTTGGGCTCCCACCGGCTTCCTGCGTTTGGTCCACTGATCATGTTGCCATCATGTGTATGAAAAGTGTAACGTAACACAATCCATCAGTTAAAGATGAGCTACCAGGTATCTAACTTCTTTAACATTGAGTTTTTGTGTTTTTTTTTTTTTTTAATATTGTTTACATTTTGAGAGTAGCATTCTGTTTCAAATGCTCTTTGTTTTTCTGACAGTATTGTTGTTTGGGCCGAAACATTTGAGCTGTGGTTGGGTGGATTTTAGATTTTTTTTTAAAGGTCATTCTCTGTGCTTCTTCAAAACCTTGGGTTTGGCTCTCTAATCCCTTTGCCATTCAAATGTTCAAGAGCTATTTATCTTGGTTTCTGTCAATTTTCTTTCTCTTTTTTGGAAATGATGCAGGTATATTTGGTTTGTGGTCTGGATGTGGAGAAAGGGAACTGACCCCCAAGCTTTTGTGTGCCCCTACTCCTTTCCTGAGCCCCACTGTTCCCTCTGTGGGGGCCCTAGAACGTGTCCAAGGGCACTACCCTCAGCCCTCCTCTCTGGAGCCTTGCAGAAAAGCTCCAACGGTCTCCCAGCAAGCACCCCAGCAGAATAATTTGGGGTCTCCCAAGAACAGGGGCGTAGGAATAGGACATGACTGATGGGGTGAAGCCTGAATGGAGAGAAGAGCAAGATTCCTCTCCACCCACCCCCAACCCTGCCCTGACCGCCTAGCCAGCCACAGTTTCTCCCGTCCTCAAAGTTTGTGGCTGAGACACCAGCCTCCCAGGCCTCCCAACCAGAGCGAGGCTTTTCTGGACAGTCTGCCTAGACCACTAGATGAAGGCCTCTGGCCCTCGTTCCTTTTCACACACCAGAGTCTTTGTCTCCCAGTGCAAGCGCCTTCCCTGTGCCCTGCAGTTTGGGGGTCCCGGGCAGAAGCCAGCAGTTCCAGGAGCAGACTGAAGCAGTGCTCCATCTCTCCTTCTCTAGCTCAGGGGTTACTGGTCTGTGGCTGTCCTCAGTGGCTCCCTCTAAGTTCCCACACCACAGGCAGCTCTTCCTCCCTTCCTCCTTCCTGTTTCTCCTGCCTGTGCTTTAGGCCTCAGACAGGTCCCCTCCCCGTCCCCCCCCCGTCCCCCCCCCCCAACCCCCGTAGTGCTCAGGACTGGGGACAACAGACTTCTGCCCTAAGAATCTGCCCTGGGGAGGTGGACCAAAGACCCGGGACTTTGCTCAGCAGCCAGTCCCACTCCCCCAGTTGTCTTTTTACCAATTCTTGTTGGGAGAGAAAAAAACTTCAGCACTCCCTAGCATTTGAGCTACTCAAGTGTTAGGGGCCAAGAGGGACCTTACAGCTCCGGCTTTAAAGCTGTGGTTCCCCCAAGTCTAGGGACCTCACTTCTTTCTGGCAGAAATAGAGGGAGGGTCCAGCCTGAGCACAGGAATCCTAGGGAAAACCTATTTGCCCCCCAAATCTACCAGCCATCTGCAGGGGGCAGGGACATGGCCCACCTTTCCGCTGAGATGTGCCACCTATGAAGAGTGCCTCCAAAGGAAAGAGGAGATTCAGCTGCCCCCACTGGGTTGTCCTGAGATCCTTGGGAGGCTGAGGAGGAAACTTCAGAGGAGCCCCTTCCCCTGCTCAGAGCTATTTCATGAGTTGTGAACCAGCAGCCTTTAGGGGGAGGCCAGAACTGCTCAGCACATCCAAGCATCAGGTCAGATCATCGTCATCAAAAAATGTGAATGAAGCTTAGATTCACCTCGTGGGGGGTGGGATACACTAGCACCCATCAGATGTATGTGACTTCTCAGTTTCTCACTGCGACCTCCATTTTTTTAAATAGGAATTTTCAACCCCTTGTGCTTGTCTCATGTCTGCTCGAACCGTTCGAGACCCTATTACTGTTTTAAAATGCATGCACGTTAAGATGAATCTCCAACCCAAGGAACAAATAAAACTCAAAAAGCTTTGTGTACACACCTGTCACGTGAGTCCTTTGGAAACAACCCTTTTTTTTTTCAGAATTAAAAGGTTTGGGTCCCAGTTTCAAAAGTTGCTTGGACAAAATCCGTGTATGACTTGAGTCTGGAGAAAGGGTATAGGCTGGGACTGTGGCCACCTACTTTCAGACCTGGCTAATAAGCAGGGATTAAGGGCACAGGCACCAAGCTGGTCAGGTATTGTGACCTCACTGTGCACATTGAGAAATGGACAGATTGCTCCCCTCTTACTTCCAGCTGTGTAAAACCAACACTGGCTAGGAGCCACACACATACACCTGTCCCAGCTCTCCCTTGACCAGCTACATGGCTGTCTTTGAACAGGTCACTTCTGTGTAGCTCATGTTCTCCATGTAGACTCTTAGCTTAAAAATCTAGGTGTCCTCCCAGTGTGGTCCTCCACCAGCAATAGCAGGAGCAGCTGGGAATCAGAAGTGTCCAGGACCTGCTATAGGTCCAAATCGGAAATGGTTTTAGCGGGCCCTCCAGGTGATTCTGATGGAGGCACAAGTTTGGGAGCCACTGCCACAGGTTGCAAGCAGGAATCATTTGAGAAGCTTTTAGGAAGGACAGACCTTTAAAAGCCAGTTAAGTCACAATCTTGAGGGATGGAATCAGAGTAGCTGTGTGACTAATGTGCAGCTAAGGTTAAGAAACGCTGATCCCCAAGTTATTACTTGTGGCTACCTGGCCCAATATCTACCTGAAACAATGAAAGATTTAAGAGTTGTCCAGTAGAATGGAGTGAAAAAGGATTCTAGGCTTTGAGGTCAAATGGAATAGGAGTTTCCATCTTTGCTCTACCACTTATTAAAGTGGCCCTGAGCAAGTTAACTGCCTTAAGTCACCGCGGTGATTAAACTCTAGAATGTGTAAAGCACTTTGTGCGGGCCTAGCACACAGCAGGCACTCAGGAAGTGACTTGTAGGTGTCATCCCCACTGGCGTACCACTAGGGAAAGCCACCAGTCAAGAAGAAAACCAAGGTATACCCTGGGTAGCTCCTTTTAACTGCCCAGATGGAGACAAAGATCCCTGGTAAAAGACCCAAACACAAAGAAACAGAAATGAAAGAAAAACTATTTATTAAAAAAAAAAAAAAGTAGTCTCTGGGAACGGAGGGTTAGTCCATGCGGGCCTTCAGTGTCCTGGTGGTGATTTTGTCCTTCTCACTACAGAGGGAGAAAGTCACAAAACATCTGTACCATTCTAGACTGCAAAACAAAGAGCTGTGCTGCCAACTCTCGGTGGAAGCGTCTTGCTCGTGTTACATTAGCATTAGCTTGTCTGCCTGGCCTGGGATGAGGAAGGGGAGAAAGGAAAAATGGGGAGCCTAGTGAAGGATGTCCACAGCTGGAACCATCAGGAGTCCAAGTGATTCCGGGCCTGGCAGCGCAGCCCTCAGAGAAGGGCAGGGGATCCCCCAGGCCCAGAGAACAAGGAGGTGTGTGGTGTTTCGTCCCCAAGAACATAAAGGACCCGAGTGGTAAATTCTCTGTATCAGCCCCAGTCTGCTTTTCATGATAATTAAGCAAGCTATCCTTAACAAAAGGGTCCAAATGCTTACTTTGGGATGCACCCAAGGAAAGCTATCAGGAGGACCTCTATTTCATCCAACCAGGATCCTGGTGACAGCTCCAGAATTACTAAGGGGGAAAGGGAATGGCAGGGAAGAAGCTGGCTGGGCTGGAAAATCCGTTCCCAGAGCTCAGGACATCACCCAGATGTGCCTCAGAATGTCACCCGGAGGCAGGAGCTGGGCGAGGAGGGAGTCCCTTAGAGTTCTAATCAATCTGCAGGAGTTCTGCTGTGGCTCATCCCAACACAGGTCCCTGAGACCTTGGGGACACTTAAGAAAGAAATGTCCACTGTGAGCAAGTGGGAAGGAACTCAGGGTCATGGAGCTTCA